>NC_082689.1:22016677-22347927 GCF_949987515.2 Delphinus delphis | reverse complement strand
CCTTTTATTTACTAAAGATTAATTTGTATATGTTCTGGCAGTCACTGAGCTTACTCATGATGATAGCAAATAGCATATCCAACAACAGACACTTGTTCTCAAATAAGGCCTAAAGCACCAACAGCATCTTAGAGCTGACTCCAAGCTAAGCCTAGTAGAGCACTGGAGGTGAGTCACAGAAAAAAATTCAACAGAATGTCACTTTAAAAACATTTGAATCTTCTCCATTAGGTTACAGGAAAATGCTAGTTAACTGAAGAGAGAGAAAGAGCAGCCCATGTACCACTTGTGGCCTTTCTGATCTATATCTGATAGCTGGTGATCCTTTTCTTTCTTCATGAATCAAGGTAAGGGCTCTCTGTAATAGAGTGGCTGGGGCTGAGTGTGTTTATACCAAGGTTTGTGAACCCAAACTGGTACATGGGCCAGGATAAAAATGCAAAGAAATGAAATAGACTGAATGTATGAGGCAGTAAAGATTGGTGGGGACCAGGGATGAACCAGAAAGTAGATGGCCCCTTTGAGAACAGTCACTAACAAGCCCCAAACAATTATCTCTACCGAAGCCTGTAGATCCAATGTTGCCAGAACTTCCTATTATCTAAGAGATAGCAGGAATATTTATATTTATTGGAGAACTCTCTCATTTTTAAATGCTGGCACTGAAATTAAAAATTTTAAGAAGTACCAGTGTGCCAATATTAGGTAGAGCAAATAAACCTATCTGGTGGGTCTGATCTGGACTTTGAGCTCACAATTCGGACCTTTGACTTGGACTCCATTTTCCAGGAAACAACTTGAGCTATCTTAATCCATCTGGGAGTTGTAACAACTTTATATTTATGAAAGAAGTGAAGAAATATTAAGTAATATGCTTCCATGACACCTAAGTGTTGAAAAGTAACATACATGGTAGTAGTTTTCCCAGCGCCATTGGGCCCCAGCAATGAAGTAATATGTCCTTCATAAAAGTTCAGACTGAGGTTAGCAACAGCAATTTTTGAGCCATAGTTCTTTGTGACCCCATGCAGGGCAACCCCAACTGTGAGATCTTTAGGTTCAGACTCAGTGTTGGAGGGAAACACGTATTCAGGACCTGGAAAGAAATTAAGAAAAGACTTGTAAGCTCACAAGGAAGATAAATGAAGCTAGAGTTAGACTTTTCATTAATTAAAAATTGAAGACTATAAAAGCACAAGCCTCAAAGTAAAAAATCATTCCAGGAATAAATGATCTACTATAGTCTTCAGCCTTCTCACTTGTTTCAAAAATGAATGAGGGCGTGGAAACACACTCTAAGGTTTATATTGTCCTTCCCTGTCAGAAAAAGGAGTCTCAGAATATAGTATCATAATAATGAATTCTCCTTTATTCCACAGATCTCAAATACTCAAAACACAATTTTAAGGCTTGGTCCTCCAATTGGACAGGATGATATCTACTTACAGAATAAATGTCTACAGTGACAAGGCTCGCTCAGATCTGTGGTTTATAGAATCGGTTCATTAATTACTCTCCACATTTCCTTCGGGCATCACAGAAGGACCACTTATATGGGTCATCCTTACTTTATGAAGCTGACACTGCTCACCCAATGTCAGTAAAACATGAGCCTTAAACTGTCTGTTCAGTGTTGCTGACGGGTTAGGCTAAATTATCCATACTTGTTACTTGGTTACTCCTTATGACTAGTGACAGACGGCTGAGGTGAGGGGTGCAGACTGGCGCCAAGGAACAAAGTTTTTCTCTGTGTGAATCTAACTGGAACACAAAGGGATCTGCAATCTTGGCCTAATTAGCACCATATGCTAACCAACTGGGCTAATGAGCTCAGAAAAAGCCACAATTTAATCTCTCTAAGAGTCCCAACACATATGTGTAGACATATTCATCCATGACTAAAAGGATAATTTTGCCATTTAGAAAAAGATAATTAAAATCACTAGTCATGTAAATTTTATATCACTTCTCTCATAATAATGCATGTTGTTGACCTACTTGTCTTACTGGCAGATGGGATGGTGTTCTGCATCATGATATTAGTAAAGATAAGGCCATTGCTTTTCTCATGCTTCACTTCTGCGCATCCCAACCGCTCCTTCCAATAGGAAGGAAGGAATGGAAAATACCATGGAGCTGCCATACCATATGTACCTGTAACAAAAATGTATTAGGAAAAGTAATTATTAATTGATTGCTAATATTAAGCATCAGAAGCTAAATAACAGAGTACTTACTATACAGCATTCAGGAAGTATTTTTATTTTTTTGTGGTCTCAGTTTCCAAAGTAAAGTAAAAAAGATAGCCTTTTAAAAAATTCTTTCTTTTTTAAACAGCTTCATTGGGTATAGTTACATACCATAAAATTTAATCATTGTAAGTGTAGAGTGAGACGATTTTTAGTAAATAAAGTTGTGCAACCATAACCACAATCCAAACATTCCAGTAACTCCAAAACTTTCTCCCATGCCCTTTGCAGATAATCCCTACTTTCAATCCAAGTTACAGGCAATCACTGATCTGCTTTGTCTCTATATACCTCTCTTTTACAGAAATTTTATATAACTGGAATAGAATAATAGTCTTTTATTCATTTATAGCATCAAAAACGTACAAATATAAATAAGACTTAGTGGAAAAACTCCTGATCATGTTGAAGTTTTAACCACTTGAGACCTAGGAGGGGAATCCCACCAGTCTTGTTCCATTAGAACCGGATAAGTTCTCCTTAGAATTAGGAGACTTGATTTTTGCCTTATGATATCTTGTTCTCCCATTTGGAAAGACTGGATTCCATGCTCCTTAATTCATGCTATCCTTTAAAGGAACATCAGAGAAAAAACTCAACAGTGCATTATCTCCTCCTGGAAAATTTTGTTTAGTTTTGGGATTTCAGTGTTTCTTTTTGGAGATGATATGTGGCAAAGAAAAATATTAGAAAATATATATTAGCAGATTTATAATAAATATAATTTATTACCATAAAAAAGCATGTATCTATAGGAAGCATGTTTGTACCTGGGAAAACGTTCCTGACATACCAAGCAATAAGGAAATAAATGAAAGAGTCGGCTAGGATTAGACAGCATAGCCAGCCAAACGAAGTGGTGTCATCCTGAACTGGGGAACTGTACATATTTTCCCACTGAAGACCTAAGAAGTGAACACATAGATTTATTCTTCTGTGAGACATATTGCAGGTGTGAAAGATAAAATCCAGTTGTAAAGGAAGTGAACCTACCAATGCCCTGCTCCTCATATCGTGCAATGTACTGACTTGCATAGCTGAAAGCTGTTGGGGACAGCAGGCTCTGTGAAGAAAATCAATGGCAATGATAGTTCTTGTAGATTTCACACATTTCGCCCAGAGGGATCTTAACATACTTAAAACTTTGGGCACTTATATAGATAAAACTGACGTTAACTCTCTAAGCATATTTAAAATCACAGAGGTCCCTTACCAAGCATGCTACAACTCTGGAAGAATAGGAGAGGAAATAGCAGAAAACAAAAGCAGTAAAATTATAATTTGAAAAATATTTATCAAAAATCCAAAATATATATATCTAAACTTATTAAATGTTGCTTAGCAATTTATAAAACCACTAATAATAGGGTAATGCAATGTTAAGGCTAATATCAAATGAAATGTTAGGGGCCAGAAGATGTTTGTACTTCAGAGACTGACTTCAAGTGATCGAAGTTTTATGCACAAAAATATACTGTCAATTGACTACTAATAATGCAACAAATTAAAAATTTAGATGTTGTTTAAACTCAAGGTGGTCAATGTCAAATGAAAGTTATTTATCACTTTCTATTTCCATAAACAGCAAAGTTTTAACATGGCTCGCAGTCAATGATGAGCTTTACTTCTGCTTTCCAAATTTCAAAGTCAGTAAACTTAATGCTTTCGTTAAAATTCTTAAATTAATTTAGTACTTTAATTGAAAAAGCAGAAAAGAATTCAAAGTTGACTATATGCTCTCAGCGTATTTGTCTTTATGCCTGTATGTTATATTATATGTCATAAAAACCATGAGAATTATTCATTTATGAGAACAATGCCAGCTATAGAGGCTCTAAGATATTTAAGGAATTGGGCCAAAGAGAAGTCAGAATTCTTGATGATCTTCAAAACCTGATGTACTACATTTTAACTGTTCTTTCTTCAGGTACTATCTTATAGTAGCATCACATATTATAGTTTTAGAAACCGTGGAGAAAAAGTTTTCTTTTCATAGTCTTACACTTGTATGGTAGACAATAATGTAACTGACTCTCATCAGGACAGTTACTTATATTTTGCAAACACTGAACTTTTACATTTAGATAAGTGTATTCTCAGTTGGAGAGCCAAGACCACCAAAAAAGGTCCACTCCTTTCACACCCTGGCCATTCAGTTGTGACAGCTGACTCACCATGAATACTTTTATTATACAGCTCAACTCATTCTCAATTGTAACCAGAACAATAAATGGAAAAAAGGCAATGATGTAGATGAGGCTTCCAATCAGAGCTGCAATGTTGGTGTTGTTGAAGAAGACACTGATAAGGTAGCTCATGGCAAGAACTGAGAAGCTATAGTCCGAAAAATACAGGAACAAAATGAACCCATTTGTTTTTGGAAGAATATTGCCAAACTTTAGTATAATGATGAGGATGATGATGGTAACCAGTAAAAATGCAACACTCTCTATAATCCAGGCAAAAAAGTGGCTGCAGGAGTTTACACCCATCATCTTCATGTACTGAAAAAAGGAAAAAGTGTTAGCTCCTTCTTAAGCTAATATACACTTAAATAACAATTATTCCTGTATCATTCCAAACTGTCCATGAGACTCTTCATACACATGGAACCAAGCATTTTAATGATTTATCTAAGTCTAGTATTTGTCCATGCTTGCTATGTGAAATTAATACGACCATTTATTCCAGTCTATCTTAGATCGTATATTCCCAGAGTGCCCCAATATAATGAATGATTTGGATGGTGAGGTTTGTTTTGTTTATTGACAACTTCATTTTATAACTGCTATCTAAGTGATGTCTCCAGATTAAACTAGTTTAGAATAGATCATCAAAATTTACGGTATCCCCTGCAGAATTTTACAACATGAATTTGACATTTGTGCAGGCATGAACATTTCAAGCTGGTGAAAACCCATGGTTTACTTCAAATTCAATGTAGGGACTGAGGTAATAAAACTCCATAATAGTTTTACTAAACATGAATGAACAACACAATCAGTATTCATATTCCCGACATAAATAGAATAGACCTGATTCCTAAGAATTTAAAACAAGCAAACTTTGAAGGGGGACTTTCTGCCTTTTGACATAACATTCCCCTCCTTAAAATCCCCAACAGTCTAGGTCAGGTTTGTCATCTTTGTTTTCCAAAAAGATGTCCATGAACCCAAAATGAACTCATGTATCTCAGGTAATCTATACTCTCTCTCAGTTGATATTCTTTAGTAACCCAGTGATATCCCTAGAGACCAAGGCATTCCACCAAGGTAGAAAAACAGACCAGCAAGTTTGTGCATTAACTCAAAAGGATTCTGAAAGATCTGAAGTCCCTAGGACCTTGGGTGTCTTGAATTTGGTGACTTGAATTTGTACCTGGTTTCTAGTTTTAACAACTCTTAATGTTAAGCTTATGAATGTAAGTTCCATTTAAAAAAAGAACAAAAGAAATGTTCCACTAACAGCTTTATAATCCAGTACTTTTTTTGTAAAATCAAGGATTTTCAATGCCCCCCAATTTAAACCTTACTTGTCCAGGAAAAAAAAAAAAAAAAGGGAACGTGCCAAATCTTTTGCTCTACAAGCAAAATTGTGAATTTTACTTTTTGCCTTTGCAACTCATTACATTTTGATAACTCTGCTGCTCCAGTTGTTACCATGGAAACAGCTACCTGACTGGCAAGAGTCTAAGCTGTGGGCCTTAAGCTAATCACCACTGTGGAAATCCTGTGACTTTTCCTCTTAACTTTGCCCTTTTCCTCACCCTCTTCTCTCCTCCCAGACCCTGCCACCCTTTGCAGTAAAGACGCAATCTATGTTTCCATAGGAATAAATGTGTGGGTCAAAGTAAAAAAAATCAGCATGGAGTGAAGATTCACTATGGAAAGTTTTCTCCAATTGCTATGTATCTATCATTGAAAAGAAAACTACATTTTGGTGTGAAAAAGACCTCACAGATCGGGCTTCCCTGGTGGCGCAGTGGTTGAGAGTCTGCCTGCCGATGCAGGGGATGCGGGTTCGTGTCCCGGTCCGGGAAGATCCCACATGCCGCAGAGTGGCTGGGCCCGTGAGCCATGGCCGCTGAGCCTGTGCGTCCGGAGGCTGTGCTCCCCAACGGGAGAGGCCACAACAGTGAGAGGCCCGCATAACGCAAGAAAAAAAAAAAAAAAAAGGCCTCACAGATCTTATTTTAGCAATTCTTTCCCTGCACCCCACCCCATTTGAGAAATTACTGTGTCATGTTTGATGACTTCATTTCAGAGATATTCACCAGTTTTTTGGTGACTTTCTGGTTATTTGTATTTTGACGTTTTTACTGAGTGTAATGCCTATTTGAATATAATTAAATGGGGAGTTACAGAACCCATATAACTACCCCAAAGCTGATATTCACCACCTAATTTCATGTGACCTACACAAAAACTATTGCCCCCCCCACAGCAATGTATGTCAGTAGGAGGCAAGTCACTATATTTTACAAGGTGGATACACAATATCCAGGACTCTATCAAGGACATGAAATACAGCTGACTTAATGTATAAATATGTTTTCCTTCCCTGACAATGGATAGCTTCAGTATAAAACATTTATATATCTAGAAAATTCTACATTCATAGCCTTGTTAAAAAATAATTTAGCAAACCCAAAGACCAGGACTGAAGGTGTCGATCACCATAATTTTGAAATTTTCAAGGCTCAAGATCAGATTTCTATTCCCAAGAGTTGGTAAAAGTTGGAGACTGATCATTGCTTTTCTTTTTTTTTTTCGGTACGCGGGCCTCTCACTGTTGTGGCCTCTCCCGTTGCGGAGCACAGGCTCCGGACGCGCAGGCTCAGTGGCCATGGCTCACGGGCCCAGCCGCTCAGAGGCATGTGGGATCTTCCCGGACTGGGGCACGAACCCACATCCCCTGCATCGGCAGGTGGACCCTCAACCACTGCGCCACCAGGGAAGCCCCTGATCATTGCTTTTTATCAAAAAAGATCAGCTTAGGTGCTTCCAAAAGTGTTTACTACTTAACATTCTAGATCAAACTTCAGTGTTAAACTTCAGGATTTTACGCCATGAGAACAGCTGTTATTCATAAAGAGAAAAGGCAATGAGACTATGTAAGTCATCCATATATTATTCAGATTCACTGCCAAATTCGAGATAATCAACAAGACCAAACTTGCTAATGAAGGTCACCCACAGAGAACGGCTGGCATTAGTGTCTCCTCAGGGTGACAGATTCAGGTGTTGGCTTTGTAATGAGAGTCACTTTTCTCAAGCCCCCCAAACCTGTTGAAGCAATTCATCAATATCTGATAATGTGTTACTCAGGAAAACCCCTCTGCACAGTGGTCAAAGTCTGTTCCAGTTCTTGGCAGAAAATAATGACAAGAAAGAGATTCTGTAAGATTGTGGATAAATGTGTCACGTTCAAGAGAAGCTTACGCACAGGGATTGACATTAATGCTGTCAGGAAAAGAAATCATAAATATACATATATTTACTTGACAGCAATGTCTTCATTCAATTCAACAAGAATGTCAAGCACTGGTTACTAAGAAATAATAACATTTTCTACCTCAAATTTTATATCCTATTATAGAAATTTTTGTTATTGTTTTTAGTTAAGATATAAAGGATATTGTGATCATTACTTGGAATATTCCAAATTCTCACTAGTAGGATGGATAGTGTGTACTGAGAAGATATAAAAAAGAATAAACTAGGCAGAAGGGGAGAGGCAGCATGACCAAAGGAGGGCCTCTGGGGTGTGGAGTCCTGGAGTTTGGAGGAAAACACATCCCCTTTCTCACAGAGCTGAGGTTGAGGAACAGTTGCCTGGCTGCCTACAGTGAAAAAGAGAACCTGGGTGGGAAGGTTTCCATGCCACTTACTGTGAAAAAAGTAGAGGCATAAAGAGGCTAAATAATTAGTCAAAAATGAAACAGCCAGGAGACGTTCACGATGGCAGAAGAGTAAGACGTGGAGATCACCTTCCTCCCCACAGATACACCAGAAATACATCTACAGATGGAACAGCTCCTATAGAACACCTGCTGAACGCTGGCAGAAGACCTCAGGCCTCCCAAAAGGCAAGAAACCCCCCACGTACCTGGGTAGGGCAAAAGAAAAAAGAAAAAACAGACACAAAAGAATACGGATGGGACCTGCATCTCTGGGAGGGAGCTGTGAAGGAGGAAAGCTTTCCACACACTAGGAAGCCCCTTCACTGGCAGAGACAGAGGTGGCGGGGGGGAGGCTGCAGAGCCATGGAGGACAGCACAGCAACAGGGGTGCGGAGGGCAAAGTGGAGAGATTCCCACACAGAGGATCGGTGCCGACCAGCACTCAACAGCCCGAGAGGCCTGTCTGCTCACCCACCAAGGCAGACGGGGGCTGGGAGCTGAGGCTCGGGCTTCAGAGGTCAGATCCCAGGGAGAGGACTGGGGTTGGTGGCATGGACACAGCCTGAAGGGGCTAGTGCGCCACAGCTAGCCGGGAGGGAGTCCGGGAAAAAGTCTGGAACTGCCTAAGAGGCAAGAGACCATTGTTTCAGGGTGCACAAGGAGAGGGGATTCAGAGCACCGCCTAAATGAGCTCCAGAGACGGGCATGTGCCGTGGCTATCAGCGCAGACCCCAGAGATGGGCATGAGATGCTAAGGCTGCTGTTGCAGCCACCAAGAAGCCTGTGTACAAGCACAGGTCACTATCCACACCTCCCCTCCTGGGAGCCTGTGCAGCCCGCCACTGCCACAGTCTCGTGAGCCAGGGACAACTTCCCCAGGAGAACACACAGTGCGCCTCAGGCTGTCGCAACATCACGCCGGTCTCGGCCACCACAGGCTCACCCCGCACTCTGTGCCCCTCCCTCCCCCCGGCCTGATTGAGCCAGAGCCCACTAATCAGCTGCTCCTTTAACAATGTCCTGTCTGGGTGGAAACAGATGCCCTCAGGCGACCTACATGCACAGACAGGGCCAAATCCAACACTGAACCCAAGGAGCCATGCGAACAAAGAAGAGAAAGGGAAATTTCTCCCAGCAGCCTCAGGAGCAGCGGATTAAATCTCCACAATCAACTTGATGTACCCTGCATCTGTGGAATACCTGAATAGAAAACGAATCAGCCCAAAACTGAGGTGGTGGACTTTGGGAGCAACGATATATATATTTATTTCCTTTTTCTCTTTTTGTGAGTATGTATGTATATGCTTCTGTGTGTGATGTTGTCTGTATAGCTTTCTTTTACCATTTGTCATAGGGTTCCGTTGGTCCGTTTTTTTGTTTGTTTGTTTGTTTTTGTTTTTAGTATAGTTTTTAGCACTTGTTATCATTGGTGGAATTCTTTTTTGGTTTGGGTGCTTTCTTCTTTTTAAACTACTTTTTAATTTCTTTTATTTTTAATAATTATTTTTGATTTTAATAACTTTATTTTATTTTACTTCCTTTCTTTCTTTCTTTTCTTCTCCCTTTTCTTCTGAGTCATGTGGCTGACAGGGTCTCGGTGCTCCAGCTGAGTGTCAGGCCTGAACCTCTGAGGTGGGAGAGCCGAGTTCAGGACATTCGTCCACCAGAGACCTCCCAGCTCCACGTAATATCAAACGGTGAAAGCTCTCCCAGAGATCTCCATCTCAACGCTAAGATACAGTTCCACTCAACGACCAGCAAACTACAGTACTGGGCACCCTATGACACACAATTACCAAGACAGGAACACAGCCCCACCCATTAGCAGGGAGGCTGCCTAAAATTATAATAAGGTCACAGACACCCCAAAACACACTAACGGACGCAGACCTGCCCACCAGAAAGACAAGATCTAGCCTCATCCACCAGAACACAGAGTCCCCTCTACCAGGAAGCCTACACAACTCACTGAACCAACCTTAACCACTGGGGGCAGACACCAAAAACAACAGGAACTACGAACCTGCCTGTGAAAAGGAGACCCCAAACACAGTAAGTTAAGTAAAATGAGAAGACAGAGAAACACACAGCAGATGAAGGAGCAAGGTAAAAACCCACCAAACAAATGAAGAGGAAATAGGCAGTCTACCTGAAAAAGAATTCAGAATAATGAGAGTAAAGAGATCCAAAATCTTGGAAATAGAATGGAGAAAATACAAGAAACATTTAACAAGGACTTAGAAGAACTAAAGAGCAAACAAACAATGATGAACAACACAATAAATGAAATTGAAAATTCTCTAGAAGGAATCAATGCAGAATAAGTGAGGCAGAAGAAAAGATAAGTGACCTGGAAGATAAAATAGTGGAAATAACTAGTGCAGAGCAGAATAAAGAAAAAGGAATGAAAAGAATTGAGAACAGTCTCAGAGACCTCTGGGACAACATTAAATGCACCAACATTCGAATTATAGGGGTCCCAGAAGAAGAAGAGAAAAAGAAAGGGACTTATAAAATACTTGAAGAGATTATAGTTGAAAACTTCCCTAATATGGGAAAGGAAAAAGTCAATCAAGTCCAGGAAGTGCAGAGAGTCCCATACAGGATAAATCCAAGGAGAAACACGCCAAGACACATATTAATCAAACTATCAAAACTTAAATACAGTGCTCCCCTGGTGGCACAGGGGTTGAGAGTCCGCCTGCCGATGCAGGGGACGCGGGTTCGTGCCCGGTCTGGGAGGATCCCACATGCCGCAGAGCGGCTGGGCCTGTGAGCCATGGCTGCTGAGCCTGCACGTCTGGAGCCTGTGCTCCGCAACAGGAGAGGCCACAACAGTGAGAGGCCCACGTACCACAAAAAAAAAAAAAAAAAAAAAAAAAAGTTAAATACAAAGAAAAAATAATAAAAGCAGCAAGGGAAAAGCGACAAATAAGATACAAGGGAATCCCCATAAGGTTAACAGCTGATCTTTCAGCAGAAGCTCTGCAATCCAGAAGGGAGTGGCAGGACATATTTAAAGTGATGAAAGGGAAAAACCTACCACCAAGATTACTGTGCCCAGCAGGGATATCATTCAGATTCAATGGAGAAACTAAAACCTTTACAGGCAAGCAAAAGCTAAGAGAATTCAGCACCACCAAACCACCTTTACAAGAAATGCTAAAGGAACTTCTCTAGGCAGGATACACAAGAGAAGAAAAGGACTTAAAACAACAAACCGAAAACAATTAAGAAAATAGTAATAGGAACATACATATTGATAATTACCTTAAATGTAAATGGAGTAAATGCTCCAACCAAAAGACATAGACTGGATGAATGGATACAAAAACAAGACCCATATATATGCTGCCTACAAGAGACTCACTTCAGACCTAGGGACTCATACAGACTGAAAGTGAGGGGATGGAAAAAGGTATTCCATTAAAATGGAAATCAAAAGAAAGATGGAGTAGCAATTCTCATATCAGACAAAATAGACTTTAAAACAAAAACTATTACAAGACACAAAGAAGGACACTACATAATGATCAAGCGATCAATCCAAGAAGAAGATATAACAATTGTAAATATTTATGCATCCAACATAGGAGCACCTCAATACATAAGGCAAATGCTAACAGCCATAAGAGGGGAAATCGGCAGTAACACAATAATAGTAGGGAACTTTAACACCCCACTTTCACCAATGGTCAGGTCATCCAAAATGAAAATAAATAACGAAACACAAGCTTTAAATGATACATTAAAAAAGATGGAATTAATTGGTATTTATAGGACATTCCAGCCAAAAACAACAGAATACACTTTCTTTTCAAGTGCTCATGGAACATTCTCCAGGATAGGTCATATCTTGGGTCACAAATCAAGCCTTGGTAAACTGAAGAAAACTGAAATCATATCAAGTATATTTTCCGACCACAACGCTATGAGACTAGACATCAATTACAAGAAATACTCTGTACAAAGTACAAACACATGGAGGCGAAACAATACAATACTTAATAACCAAAAGATGACTGAAGAAATCAAAGTGCACATCAAAAAATTCATAGAAACAAATGACAATGAACACACGATGACCCAAAACCTATGGGATGCAGCAAAAGCAGTTCTAAGAGGGAAGTTTATAGCAATACAATCCTACATCAAGAAACAAGAAACATCTCAAAGAAACAACCTAACCTTACACTTAAAGCAATTAGAGAAAGAAGAACAAAAAACCCCCAAAGTTAGCAGAAGGAAAGAAATCATAAAGATCAGATCAGAAATAAATGAAAAAGAAATGAAGGGAACAATAGCAAAGATCAATAAAACTAAAAGCTGGTTCTTTGAGAAGATAAACAAAATTGATAAACCTTTAGCCAGACTCATCAAGAAGGGAGAACACTCAAATCAACAGAATTAGAAATGAAAAAGGAGATGTAACAACTGGCACTGCAGAAATACAAAGGATCATGAGAGATTACTACAAGCAACTCTGTGCCAATAAAATGGACAACGTGGAAGAAATGGACAAGTTCTTAGAAAAGCAGAACCTTCTGATACTGAACCAGGAAGAAATAGAAAATATAAACATACCAATCACAAGCACTGAAATTGAGACTGTGATCAATAACCTTCCAACAAGCAAATCCCAGGACCAGATGGCTTCACAGGCGAATTCTATCAAACATTTAGAGAAGAGCTAACACCTATCCTTCTCAAACTCTTCCAAAATATAGCAGAGGGAGGAACACTCCCAAACTCATTCTACGAGGCCACCATCACCCTGATACCAAAACCAGACAAAGAGGTCACAAAGAAAGAAAACTACAGGCCAATATCACTGATGAACATTGATGTAAAAATCCTCAACAAAATACTAGCAACAGCACATTAAAAGAACCATACACCATGATCAAGTGGGGTTTATCCCAGGAATGCAAGGATTCTTCAATATACACAAATCAATCAATGTCATACACCATATTAACAAATAGCAGGAGAAAAACCATATGATCACCTCAATAGATGCAGAAAAAGCTTTTGACAAAATTCAACACCCATTTATGATAAAAACCCTCCAGAAAGTAGGCATAGAGGGAAATTACCTAAACATAATAAAGGCCATATATGACAAACCCACAGCCAACATCGTCCTCAATGGTGTAAAACTGAAACCATTTCCAGTAAGATCAGGAACAAGACAAGGTTGCCCACTCTCACCACTATTATTGAACATAGTTTTGGAAGTTTTAGCCACAGCAATCAGAGAAGAAATAGAAATAAAAGGAATCCAAATTGGAAAAGAATAAGTAAAGCTGTCACTGTTTGAAGATGATATGATACTATACATAGAGAATCCTTAAGATGCCACCAGAAAACTTCTAAAGCTAATCAATGAATTTGGTAAAGTAGCAGGATACAAAATTAATGCACAGAAATCTCTTGCATACCTATACACTAATGATGAAAAGTCTGAAAGAGAAATTAAGGAAACACTCAAATTTACCACTGCAAGAAAAAGAATAAAATACCTAGGAATAAACCTACCTAAGGAAACAAAAGACCTGTATGCAGAAAACTATAAGACACTGATGAAAGAAATTAGAAATGATACAAACAGATGGAGAGATATACCATGTGCCTGGACTGGAAGAATCAACATTGTGAAAATGACTACTACACAAAGCAACCTACTGATTCAATGCAATCCCTGTCAAACTACCAATGGCATTTTTCACAGAACTAGAACAAAAAATTTCACAATTTGTATGGAAATACAAAAGACCCCATATAGCTCAAGCAATCTTGAGAAGGAATAACAGAGCTGGAGGAATCAGGCTCCCTGACTTCAGACTATACTACAAAGCTACAGCCATCAAGACAGTATGGTACTGGCACAAAAACAGAAATATAGATCAATGGAACAGGATAGAAAGCCTAGAGATAAACCCATGCACATAGGCCACCTTATCTTTGATAAAGGAGGCAAGAATATACAATGGAGAAAAGACAGCCTCTTCAATAAGTGGTGCTGAAGAAACTGGACAGCTACATGTAAAAGAATGAAATTAGAGCACACCCTAACACCATACACAAAAATGAACTCAAAATGGATTAAAGACCTAAATGTAAGGCCAGAGACTATAAAACTCTTAGAGGAAAACATAGGCAGAACACTCTGTGACAGAAATCACAGCAAGATTCTTTTTGAACCACCTCCTTGAGAAATGGAAATAAAAACAAAAATAAACAAATGGGGCATAATGAAACTTCAAAGCTTTTGTACAGCAAAGGAAACCATAAACAAGATGAAAAGACAGCCCCCAGAATGGGAGAAAATATTTGCAAACGAAGCAACTGACAAAGGATTAATCTCCAAAATTTACAAGCAGCTCATGCAGCTCAATATCAAAAAAACAAACAACCCAATCCAATAATGGGCAGAAGACCTAAACAGACATTTCTCCAAAGAAGATATACAGATTGCCAACAAACACATGAAAGGATGCTCAACATCATTAATCATTAGAGAAATGCAAATCAAAACTACAATGAGGTATCACCTCACACCTGTCAGAATGGCCATAATCGAAAAATCTAGAAACAATAAATGCTGGAGAGGGTGTGGAGAAAAGGGAACCCTCTTGCACTGTTGGCGGGAATGTAAATTGATACAGCCACTCTGGAGACCAGTATGGAGGTTCCTTAAAAAACTAAAATTAGAACTACCATATGACACAGCAATTCCATGAATGGGCATATACCCTGAGAAAACCATAATTCAAAAAGAGTCATGTACCAAAATGTTCACTGCAGCTGTATTTACAATAGCCAGGATATGGAAGCAACCTAAGTGTCCATCGAAAGATGAATGGATAAAGAAGATGTGGCATATATATACAATGGAATATTACTCAGCCATGAAAAGAAACGAAATTGAGTTATTTGTAGTGAGGTGGATGGACCTAGAGTCTGTCATACAGAGTGAAGTAAGTCAGAAAGAGAAAAACAAATACTGTATGCTAACACATATATACGGAATCTTAAAAAAATAAAAATGGTTATGAAGAACCTAGTGGTAGGACAAGAATAAAGATGCAGACGTAGAGAATGGACTTGAGGACACGGGGAGGGGGAAGGTTAAGCTGGGACGAAGAGAGAGAGTGGCATGGACTTATATATATTATGAAATGTAAAATAGATAGCTAGTGGGAAGCAGCTGCATTGCATGGGGATATCAACTCAGTGCTTTGTGACTACCTAGAGGGGTGGATAGTGATGGTGGGAGGGAGACGCAAGAGGTAGGGGATATGGGGATATATGTATACATACAGCTGATTCACTTTGTTATACAGCAGAAACTAACACAACATTGTAAAGTAATTATACGCCAATAAAGATGCTAAAAAAAAAAGAATAAATTAGGATTCAAAAAAAAAGAAGAGGGCTTCCCTGGTGGCGCAGTGGTTGAGCGTCCGACTGCCGATGCAGGGGACACGGGTTCGTGCCCCGGTCAGGGAAGATCCCACATGCCATGGAGCGGCTAGGCCTGTGAGCCATTGCCAGTGAGCCTGCGCGTCCGGAGCCTGTGCTCCGCAACGGGAGAGGCCACAACAGAGAGAGCCCCACATACCGCAAAAAAAAAAAGAAAAAAAAAAAAAGAAGACATAAAAAATTGCCTCAAGTGAAGCACCACAGGACTACAGACTCTTGCATAATTCTTGGTAATCTGTCTGCCGACCACAGATATTTTAGGCTACCTGTCTGAACTGAGAGAGAGGACAACTCCAAAATTTTGTCTCCAAAACAATATAAACAATGAAGTCCCCATAAATGACTTATATTAGAACAAATAGATGAAACCAATCACGAAACTGAGAACATAATGTGAAAAACAACTCTTCGGTGTGATATAAAATCAACTTTTGTACAGATTTAGTATTTTAATTTTAAAAAGCAAGGAATGCAGAATAAAACTCAATTGCAAGACATTTTGAAATAGTTTTGTTTTTTAACTACAGGCTTAATTTTATCAATAAACTTATTGGGCATCAGTATTTGTGCTAAACTTCTTTAATAAGTTAAAGGAGTTTACTAGAATCATACGATAACAAGTTCAAAGGTGAATGGCTTCACTGAATTAGCAAGTGACCTGGTTTCTCTGCCTAGCTGTGACAACAATTACAGAAGGAAAAATGTTTTGTTTGTTTGTTTCCTTTTTTATTCAGTTGGGAAAAGGAAGACGAGAATGGACAGATTTAGATCTTAGTAAATATTAAAATGGTAATATTAAAAAGTGATCTTGAGTCGCTGGTAAACTAAGAGTTTATCCACCATCATCTTCAATAGTCGTTAGGAGTCTAGGCTACTAAAATAAAATTGTGACAGAGAAGGTAGCTATGACATGCAAAATAATTGGTCAGAAGTCCAGACACTTGAGTTTTAGACCCAGATCTACCATTAACTAGCCCATAGTGTTCATCAAGTCACCTCTCACTTTCTGGGCTCAGATTTATCATCTTTAAAAAGGAGGAGGTTAGTTTAGAACTGTTGGCAGAGGAGGGAGGCTGAGCAGGGGCATTAGAAATATTCTACTCATTCCACACCAGCTTCCATCAACCCATCTCACGAACAGACCATATTCCTTTAAATTTAGGACACTGCTAATTTTAAGATGTGTCATTATTTTACATGCCACCAAGAAAGAAAAATCACTGCCAAATAAATTATGACGGCCTATCAAATACATCTCCATTTCAGAGGCTTTAAAATGTGAAAAAAAATCATTCTTAGAATTGATAAAGAAATGAATAATCGAATACCTCTTCTGTTCTGGCAGTGAGAAAGTACATTCTGGAAATATAATGCTGAATGAAGTCTAGATGACAAGACTCAGAGAGTTTAAGGGACTGGGCCCAAGTGAATATGAACTGGAAGACTCAAAGCCTTATTTTCTGCTTCCAAGTTCAGTGATCTTCCACTATGTAACTTTGACCCCCAAGACCAGCTAGTTAAGTTTTGAAAGTAGATGCCTGCAAAATGAAGACACAGAGCTACCAAACAGAAACTGGTTCATTGTTAAAAATGTCTTTTCATGTCTTCTATTGAGAAAAACTCTTTATTGTGTTTTGATGTTTTCTGATGACATCCACAGATGCATTCAGAGAGTACTATTTATTTATTTATTTATTTTTTGGCCATGCCATGCAGCATGTAGAATCTTAGTTCCCTGACCAGGGATCGAACCCGCTCCCCCCTGCATTGGAAGTACAGAGCTCTAACCACTGGACCACCAGGGAATTCCCCAGAGAGTACTATTTTCAAACCAAAATAATACAGAATGCATGTATTTTACATATACGTATATAATATATACATAATAGACATATCGCAACACATATATACACACACATAATTATATTTACTTATATTTTTAAGGTAGATTATTTTTTGTGCTGTAGAAAAGAACTCAGTTTCTATCACAATTTTCTATTTCAAAGTTTTCCTTTAATTTGTAAAGATTCACTTCTGAGTACCAGGAACCTGACAGAGAAATATAAGGTAGGAGCTTGCAACCAAAGTTATGGTCCAGGGCATGGATTCGAGTTTCTAAATTGGGGTTAAGAAAACATTGTACACAGTCCTGAAAACAATGGGGCTCAAACCAGTTGATGAGACTTTTACCAAATTATAACTGAAATATAAAAATGCAGCTGAAGATCACCCAGAATTCAAATAGGAAAGGTAAAAAGTGTGGGTTCAAACTCTAGGACAACCCTGGAAGTCTGATGTTGAGCTGACAAAAACATAAAGCAGTAATTTGTACTTTGTAAGGAGAAATAATCAATTGCCTAAAAGCACTGGCAAAGTAAGTCTGAAAAGTACAATTGGGCTAACAGGTTACTCTAACCTCATTGTTTCAGATTGTCAGCCAGGCCTGCAATAATTATCGTCCCTCAGTTTTGAAATGTTTCTGCTATTTTGTCACTTCATGAGTGAGTGTAAAGAATGGGCTCATTACAGGATTAGCAGATAAAATTATTTCTACTGTAATACAATTAAAAAATCACACAATGCTTTTTCATAAATTCTAAAAAGAAGTGAGATATTTTGGATTTGGGGATAATGATGAAGAATATGCTCGAGAAGAGATCATGCTTCACATCCCAGGTCCTGTCTTTCATCGTCATATTATTAACCTAATCAGTAGCATAACATGAAATTCTTAGTCTCTATAAATCACAAGTCAGTGAAAGAGGACTGAAGGAGACAAGGTATACTGGAAAGAGAATTTGCTTCTTGAGAGCTGAAACAAGCCATATGTCTCTGTCCACATCCAAATATGTATCTATCTATATCTATGTCTATATCTATATATCTATATCTTCATTTGGACTCTTTAGTTACTATGCCAACAATTTTCCTGCCTTAATAGTTATTATTGTTATTATTTAAAATTCTTTTGTTAAATCCTAAGTCCTACAGGTAACTTCTTGGGCAAAAATTAATGTTAGGATCATAAATCGTACTTAGATTTTATTCAGAATTATTCAGATTTCGTTTTTCAGAAGCATTTATAAAATAACTTCTACACAACTTTTTGAGAAGACAGAATATTGCCGTACCAGCTGCCTTAATGTTTCATAATATATTTTTCCATCTAATTCACCAGGTATGGGTCAGGCTTTCTGAGTTTGCATAGGTATGACGAAAATCATGGTAATTAATTATATCCATGTACAACTTATTTAATAACAGATTCTCAACATACCTCATGAAGTCGGAGGTCTTTCTCATAAACAAGTTTTTTCACAAATGCAGCTATAAATATAACCCAGGCAACCATGAGCACGATTGGAAGGGAATAAGAGACACTGGTTAGGAAGCTGTAAGGAAAAACAAAAACAAAAACAAAAATCCAGTGACCAAAATGAATGTCACACTTGCAGATTTTAATATATAAAGAACACACTCCCTTCCTACATTGAAATTATACTCCTGTTCTGAAATTGAGACTAATTATTATTATGACTCTTTCATTTATGAAGTGTGAAGCTGACTTAACAGTAAGTGCATGATTTTCTTGCCATACTGCTGCAAGAGTAAAACAGTTCTGGATTGTTAGATAAAATTGCCAAATCGTTTAAAGGGTGTTTGTGTATGTCCTGTTCAGGAAAATAATTATTATACAGATATAACTGCAAGGCTCTAAGCCCTTCTGTCTAAACTAAATTCTTATCTAAAAGGCAGATTTAAAATTACATGATGATTGGTTTACCTAGCTAAAAGATATATCTTCTCAAATTACTGTATTTATCTACTCTTTGGAAGCTCATAGTTATTATTAAACCAAATTTCCCAAAACGAAATAGAATGAAACTCAGAATCATTTGATTTAAAATGCAAAGAACTCGGATTCCTCAAAATAATGCTCTAGGGGTTGTTTCATAAACAGTATAAAAATGTTTTTTCTGGTAACTAGAGGGTTGCTGGAAGACTTCATTGGGCCCTAAATAGATTCCTGAATGGCTGGCCCATAGTACCTGAATGTTCAAATGCAGTGTTTCTCAACGTTGAGCAATGCATCGAAATCACCTAAAGGGCTTTTTAAAACAGATTCTGGGCTCCATCCATGAGCTTCTGATTTATTATATCCGAGATGGGGTTTGGAATCTGCATTTTAAACAATTTCCCAGGTGATGCTGATGCTGCTGGTCTGCAGACCACACTCTAAGAACCATGATTGTGACATTAGCCACCAACTATGGGCTAAGGCAAAGGAGTAGTTTTCAATGAGAGAATCTCTGAATTGATCTGTTTTACATATTAGGCTCCACTGAAACTTTCACTTGCAGAAATGTCTCAAGGCCATTTTCTTTTTAGTCTATAAGGCCAAGGAATTACCTTCAAATTCTCCATGAAAGATGCAAATATTTATGGAACATGACATCACCAGCATTCATTTTCACTTTAGCATCAGAAGTGTATCACCAACAGAGATATGAAGGATTTTTTAGTGGGGGAGAAGTGAGGGTTGGGGCCACATCCAGTGTTTTTGGTTCCTGGGAAACTGGCAAGGGGGAAGCACTTAAAGAATATTTGTTGAATGAATTTTGTCTTGGATCAGGTCCAGCCTTGATGCTATTTCTGGCCCTGGAATTAGGCAAAGGCCTTCATTCATTAATAACAAATCCCTGCTAATGTTTCTTCCAAGTGACTGTGTATTTTAGGTTTGGTATAGTATGAAACAGAAAATTCTGGTATTGTAATTAATGGACCAATGCAGTACCAGCTACTCAACTTCAGGCAATTTACTTGGATTTCAATTTTTTCATCTGGAAAGCGTGGCTGATAATATCTGCTCTCACTTTATGAGGTTGTTTGGTGCAACAAATGAAATAATATATGTGAAAGCACTTTGTATGCAACAAAGAGTTTATATGGGTACATTAAGGCATTATGTTCATACTCCCATGAAGAATGCAGAGTACAGTTACTTTACTCTTAAAAGAAACATCCAGGTAACTACCATCCTAGGTATTAAAATTTACAAGGGGAAGAAAGTCAGAAGGAAAATAGATGAGAATTTTCATTTAATTGAAACTACAGGTCTTTACTATTCATGCAAGCCATTTCAGTTCACACATGGTTTAGGTAACAAGGTCCTGACTGGCTTCTACAATAAGTAGCTAACCTTGACAACCTGCTGACGGATCATCACCTGTCTTCTCGTATCACTGCTGCACAAACAGCTACATAACCTCATCTCTACAGCTCTTGAAGCAGTCAAAGGAGACAGAAGCATTGATAGAAACAGAAAAAAAAAAAAATCCAGACCCATCTCAATTGTATATAAACTGCAATAACTAGGCTGAACAACAAGCACAATTCATTTAAAGTAATATTCAGCCTCAAGCTTTTGTGTAGAATGAGCTTGAAAAACTTAGCCCACCACCCTTATTTTCTTACTGTGGTCAGAGTGGAAGAACCATTCAGTGCTACCCTACTGGCAAATTTCTTGAATATTCAAATTCAATTGTCTAAAAGCATGATCTTTACATTTTTTGTTCATTTAGCAAAACCATTTTAGATAAAGATTCCTACCAAGTGGACTGAGAATACATAAGATAGTTTCAGATAGCACAATATTTATCATAGAGAGTTGATCAATAACGTTTTATTAATTTTTTTCTGTAAAATTGATCCTACACTCACGTATTTCTAATTAAATTTGAGAGTTGGAAGGGATTTTAAGATTGTTTTGTTTAACATCCTTATTTGATTAGAGAAAAGGAAAACCAGTTGAGAGTGGGTAACATCAGAATCATGCAGCAATGCACTCAAGTCTGGAGTCCAGCTCTCTTAATTTGGGGGCCAAAGGACTTGGAAGGCTAAGGATTATATTAAAGAAAACATGGATCATTTAGTAAGAACTTTAGCATCGTTTGGGTAGCGATGGGCAGCTCTAGTGAGCTGTGCCCTATACTGTGGATCTTTCCCTTGAAACAAGCATTTGACAAAGGTTTGGTGAACGTTATTCCTTTCATGTGACACATGTGAATGAATTCTAAAAAAAGGGGTTGATTATTTAAAATGCCTGGAAGTGCATGGACTTACTTGTCTTTCATGTAGCAGGGATAAGGAATTGCTTGGACCTGGACTGCTATTTCCTGGGAGTTCCTTCCAGTCTGTAATTCAACGACTGCTCTTTCAATACTATCCTGTAAGTAAATAAAAGCCCTGCCATAGATCTGGTTGTTTGACGGAGAATTGTGTGGCCCTGGGGCCCATATCTTGGTTCTTATGCTTCTTGTGGTCTGTGAGGTCTTGAGACTCATGCGGATGGTATATTTTACAACAGGAGGAAGAGAGACGTTTTCAGAGTCATAGCGTCTGTGCTGGCTGCTATCAGAAGGAAGCTTAAAAATAACACCTAAAAATAAAATGGCAACAACATCAGAAGGTTATTTTATGGTTGACATTATTCATTGTTTGGAGGATACACATAGGGGGCAGCCAAACAGGCAACTGACTTAGTAATGTGACAGTAAGGTCAGACTTCTAATTTACAGAAAAGATGGCTAACTGAAAGTGACAACCTCAGAGACTCAAAGCAGGAGTTTGAGAAGATAATCACAAACTAAGTGGCCAGATTAAATATATCACTCTAAGCCACTTACTGAAATTAACCACACACACACACACATACATACACACACACACACAAATGAATAAGAATAACCCTGACTGATTATGAGGATGGACTCAACTTCATCCTGTAACTATGTAATCCTTTACAGTTTTAATTTTAACCATACCAACAAAATTACACATATTGAAGGCTCCTCATTCAATACGGTTGGTTGCCTACATGAAAGGTTCTCATTTCTAAGGACATCAGAGGGGACAGTGTCCTCCCTCCACCCCCAACTACTTTTCTGAGTTCTGGATGAAAGAAGTGAGGGAAGAATTTGGCCAATTTTAGTACAGAGAGAAGCTCAAATTCTAGTAGAATAACACTTACTTCCAAAGAGTTCATTGCTTTTGTGGAGTCTTTTAGCCTCTCCTTCCATTTCATCTATGCTTTCTGCTGCCTGAATACGGTCATATAATATACAGGAGGAAATATTTACTGTCAGGGAAGACAGTGTGGTAAGATGATCAATGAGGTCAATGCCGTTCTCTAATTTTAGCCTTAGAATATCTAAAGAGAAAAAAACAGACACAAAGCATATTATAATGTTGTGTTATAATGTTGTTTCTAGTAGGAACAGGACAAAATACTGATTTTTTTGGTAAGTAGTAAACCTTAAACTAGATTATAAATAATAAGAACTTGTAGAATTTACTATAAAAATATCTAGTACTCTGTATCTGGGAAAATGTAGCCAGTCGTGCAAATGTTCACTGAGGAGAATGTTGAACTAGTTACAGACACAGTAAACCCAAGTACAAAGAACGGTACAAAGTAATTCAGAAGTATATTCTGCTACAATTTAATTAACCAAAGACTAAAGGTGAATAATTTTTAAAAATCTATCTGCATTAGTTAGGAAGAAAACTATAAACTAGAGGTGAAGCATTTGAATAAACAGAAATTCTTGCTTTGTTAAGGGAATGTAGATGTAAGAATTTAAGCAAGGAAAGTCTATGCAGAGTGTGTAGAACAAATAAATGACATCATTCAGTCAGTTGTGATACAGAATCATTTCTCAGGTGACAATCTATGCCACACAGTTACAACTTTCTAATACTGTTTGACTTAAAACCTTATGTGAGCTATCTCTATTCGTAACTGTATTAATCTAGATAAAATGATCAAGATATTTTTTCAGGTAATTACTCTGGAAGAAAGAGGATTTAATTGCTCTTCAATTTCATGATTCCTTATGAGGAAATCAACTGAGACAAAGGGTAAATATAAAATTGCAAGTTAATAAATCACTTGGCCAATTAAATTTTCACTGACTTGATCACCATGAATACTGAGAAGGCTGTGATATCATAAATCCCTCTTCACTGAACCCAAACATGTCTCTACCATCATCCAACAGAAGACTAAATTTCTCACAGAGGGCAACTTCTTAAATGCACCTCTCATTAGAATTTAAAATGAAATGTTTTGCTTCATATAGACATTGGTGGGGGAGGGGTAAAATTGTGGTTGAACAGTGGCCTCCAGCTGCCACTGGAAATCAACATAACAGCAAAGGATTCTTCAGAAATGCTGGTAGATAGAGCTATGAAGAGTCAGTGCTCCCCAAATCCAAACTATAAAACCTCTTTGATACTAAGTTAAATATACAATTACACAAACAGTAAGTCTCACTGCTGTAGTCATTTTAACCTTCTTTTAAATTCTAAAACTCATCTCCTATATCGAAAGTTAGAAAAAAAAATCTATATAGGAAATTTGTAGTTTATCCCTGATATTTTGATCAAATGTTTCCTTACCCAAATGATAATTTTAGAGAATAAATCACTAACATCTTTCTTTAATCAAACAGGGTTGACTATCATAAAGTACATAAAATTATACAGAATATAAATGTAGGCATAATTCCTCCCCACTGGTTTACAACCTAAATCACGTAAGTCCCAGTAGCACTGGGGAGGAGGAGGGGCATTTGCTCTACTGCGGTCAAATTCTGATGCTTTCAATCCCTTCCTCTTACCCATGGTTGCATAGCAACAGGGAATCAGACACAGACTGAATTAGACATCTTGCATCCCTTGCATGTTGAAGGTGGGGATGTGGCAGAGGGAATGCATAAGTTCAGACAGCTTTCTTTGATCCTCTTCTGCCTGTTCCTTTTAAATGATCATGAGAGGAGAAGCCGACCTTGAATAGTGATTTAGGTTTATTTTCGTTTGAGTCTCTGCATTGCTTTTGTTTTGTTTTTGCTAACTCTATAACTTCTTCTGGTTACATTCTGAGTTAGTCAAAGTGATACTAAGGCCAGTGGAGATAAAATTATAAATGTAGCCAGAAATAAACCATTTCATCTTCTTTTGTCCTTAAAGACTTGCTTTTCATCAAGTTACCCCAAAAAAGTGTCCTCCTGTAGCAACCTACCTGTGATTGAAGGACAAGCTGCATTTACACGGAATATATTGCATTATAATTATTGAAACTAACTACAGGCACTAGGTATCAAAATAATCATTACTACTTGTAACTGTACAACTAACTAGGAAGAAGATGGATAGATATATCCAGGATTTTACTTTTCTTAGGATAACTAGATAGAAAGCAAATACAGAAGAAAAGGAAAAGAAGATCTTATATGGCACAATGCTTTTCACATTTCTGACATGACAAGTAAATAAAAGTTTTTCTGGACTCACCGAGTTCATCCATCTGTTTCAAGAGTTCAACAGCGTCAAGTCCCACGGAGAATTTTACAAAAACTTGCACAAAGGGGTTTCTTAGAGTATTCTAATAATATAGGGAATCAGTTTCAGTACAAAAAGAAAACATGTTTAATCGTTGTCTCTCTAATAACACCACAGTGAAATGAGGTACCACTACTGGGCATTTTCAATGCGCCATTTTGCAAAGGCTCCCAACTGATTTGTATTCTAGTCCTACTACTTCCTAGCTCAGAGGTTTTCAGCAAGCACTCAGCCTCTTCCAGCTTCAGGTTACTTTTCTGTAAAGTGGTATCTAATCAGATTAGTCAAATGTAAATTATTATGGTATTGTTTTATACTGTAATAAGTGCAGCTATGTGAACATGGAAAAATAAACTGATGATAAAACTTTACATGGAGTAACTCATGGAAAGACTGAAAATTTAAAAAAAAAGTGCTTTAAAAATATAAAGGCTTTTGTAGCTATCTTGCAAATTAGGAGACATAAATTCTACCACTGTAGTTGTCTACTAGGTAATACTTATTGAGATTTTACTAAGTGCTGGGCACTGTCTAATAGAGTTTACCTTACCTTGATTTTCTCACTTAGTTTTCAATAATATCTAGAGGTAAGTACTATTATTATCCCCAGCTAATAGAAGACAAGGCTAGGGCCCAAGAAGCTATGTAAATTTCCCTAAGGATGCACAATTAATAAGGGTCGAAAGGAAAGTTGAAGAGAGAAACTTCACCTTGATTAAAGAAATGTTTATTCATCTTGTGTGTAAATTCATGGCCTAGTTTTTTTGTGACCCAGGCTTAAGTTGTTCTCCCTTTAGAGGACAGTTCAGTACTACTTATTATTCTGTCCTTCTACCAATATCTTGTTTTGTTATCATGGAGATAAATGATTAAGAATAATATGTATTAATAGAGCATATATATAATAGAATTAATTTGCTAAATCTATAGTTGCTGAGGAGTCTAAGCGTAGTTGGTAGCATGAAGACAGATGGCTATTATGCAGCTATACACTATGATAACCCAAGTTCTTTAAAATCTAACTATTTACCAGGAATTAATTTGCACATTATAGAAAATCTGAATCAGAACGTTACTAGTAAGGAAAGCACTGTGTTAGTTGCAATTCAGAGACGATCCATCTAACTCTATTTCCATTCTCTTATCACTCCTGTTATAATCAATCCTGCCTATAATATATATTATTTTCAAATGCTTCCACAATATGATCTTCACAAGTCTGTGAAGTGATTATCAATGGACCCATTTTAGAGTTTCATAAACTGTAGCAAGTATTTTAAGTCATTTGCCTAAGAGTTCACAATGGCAAAGCCAGGTCATGTGTTAAAAGCTTGAAGTTTCAAATTCTGTACACATTTTCAGAAATAAGTTTTCCTCAATAATTGAGAACAGGAACTTATTTTGGTCTAGAACAAAATAAAGATACTCCCATTAGATGATGATCCCTTTATGGACATGGTCATAGCATTTCTTCTTAGCAAATTACTGTACTTTGGAACTGCTATGCACAGATAATGTCCTTTCTTAATTCACTGCTTTAGCCAACAAAACTTTCCTTAATGAAATAATATGTGTAGGATATTTATCTGTTCACAGAAAAAAAGTTTTAGGAGAAAAGAGCAATTTTCCACTGAGGAAAACACATGTGTCAAAGGTATCGTCCATGTAGCCTTTGTTATCTGAGATTCACTAAAAAAGGCCACTTAAAATATCCATTTGTGATTACCAGAGGTAGGGGGTGGGGAGATGGGGAATTGGATAAAGGTGGTCAAAAGGTAGAAACTTCCAGTTATAAGATAAATATGTACTAGGGATGTAATCTACAACATGATAACTATAGTTAACACTGCTGTATGACATAGGAAAGCTGTTAAGAGAGTACGGCCCGAGAGTTTTCATCACAAGAAAATTTTTTTTCCTTTTTTTTTTGTTATCTATATGAGATGATGGATGTTAACTAAACCTACTATGGTCATCATTTCATAATATGTATATATCAAACCATCATGCTATATACCTTAAACTTATACAGTGGTGTATGTTAATTATTTCTCAGTAAAACTGGGGCGGGGTGGGGACTGAGATTTAATCAAGATAGTAATGTGCTCAAGATCAGAGAAGAGTAGAATATTAAAATAAATGGACATGCTTAATATTAGAACTAAATTTAATAGTAAATTGTGGGGAAGATGTTTGATGAAAAGTTTATTTTGTATTAATTGTGTTAAATATCTATTTTAGAAATTAATTTTATCATTTATAACAAAATTCAGGTTGTAATTGTAACTATGCATTAATTGATAGTCAAAACAAAGACTGAGTAAAGCATCTTTTGTGTATAACTTTTCTAACAAAGTTGTATGACACAAATTCTTTGTTCTGTTTAACTTTTTGAGCATGATTATAAAGAAGGGCACTTTTGTTGCTGCAAAAATCTTCTAGGGCTCCATCAATTTTCCAAGGGCCTCTCTCAAGTCTTTGAATACACAAGCCATACTCTCTTGAAGTTCCTAAGTTGGCACCATTCCTGAAATTTTTCTCTTCTCCTATTGATAATGGGTCTAACTCTGCTGCTTGATGTTTAGCTGCCAATAGCTCTCTTTGTGATTGGAACATTTCCCCACACTACTTGCATCCTTTTCAGAAAACCCTGCATCTTTTATGGGAATTGAAGATTATACTTTTCAAGTAGTGTGTATTGGATTTGAGTTGCACTGTCAAATCTTTAACCTAAAATAGAGTGTCAAATGTTTTGACGAAAGAACTCCCTAGATTTAACATTCTTCTTCAGAATATTAGTATTTTAGGAATTTTGGTTCAGTTAAAATAGCAAAACATAACCTAGAGAAATAAAATAAGCATTTTTAAGTAGTTTTTATTGCATTTAATTTTGGAAAATAGATTTACATCACTAGTTATGCCTCAGGATCAACTTGTAAAATGACTTATCTCTGAATTACATACAGAGAAACTGTGGCATAAGAGGTGAGGATGGTTACAGACTTAAGTGACAGATCTGTTATCCTGTCTCAGATCTGCTCTCTGGAGCAGAGGCAATTTTAATCTGTTGAATATGGATTCTAAGTTACTATCTGCCCATTCACATAATGATGGTGATTAAAATCTCAAAGAATTACAATTCGTACAAAAGTGAATAACAGAACCATCTCCTACCTGGAGAATTGGAATCGTCTGGTTTAACAGGTGGAAGGAATTCATGAAAAATGGTGACTTATCCACCCACTCTTGAGATTTTTCTTTTAATTCTGCCAGCTGCCTCAGAGTTACATTAGACTTGAAGAAAAAGAAACAAATCTGGTCCGTTAGTATTTTTCCTATATTTCAAAAAGGTATCTTATGGTTGTTTTGTTACATAATTTCAAGAAACAGTTCTAAAAAGTAGAGTTAGTAGAACATTGTCAGAAATTTCCCATATGGTCAAAAGTTTTTAAGTGGCAGCTTTTATAGGATCGAGATCACTTATAAAAATTCTGGAAAATCTAGGGTTTACTTCATGTCCACAGAAAATTTACAGCCAAAAAGCATGTTTTCTGGAATTCTCACAAGTTACCCATTTTTACCAATGGTACAGTTTACTGCTAAAGAAACATTCTAGTTCAAGGATATAAGAAGAAGAATACTTTCATGAATTGCTGGTGGATGTATATAGATTTTTTGGGAAAGCAATCTGACAATAGTCATTAAAACAGAATATAATATCCTTCAATCTCTCAATCTTGAATATTCACCTCTGTGAAATAAAAATACCACTGTGTAAAGTCATAGGCACAAAAGTAGTTGTTGCCGCATTGCTTACATGAGCAAAAAAACAAAAGCAAACACTAGAAACAAAAAGAATGTCCAACAATTGAGGATTGGCTGAGTAAGTTCCATAGTATAAAAAAATTTACAATCTTCAAAAAGAATGAATAAACTAAATCTATCGAATAGGAAGAATTTCCACAAGGTATTGCTGTGTGACTAAAGTAATATGCAGAAAAGTGTTATAATGAAACCTCATTTTAATAATGCAAACAATGACCATTCTGCATATGAATGTGCATACAGTATAATAATATATAATGGATTAGAGAAATGCACATAAATTATAGAAAGCCACATCCTTGAATGCTAACATTCATTAGTTTACATGAGAGGAAGAGTAGGATCAAGCAGGGAGAAAAATAGGTGAGAGTCAAAGCAAAAAGAAAAGAAAAAAAAAAAGACTGCACTTAGAAAATAAGCATTTAATGACTTCATTTATGCAAAATTATGTAAAAGTGTGTAGTCAATAAAGCAAATAAGGTATTAAAACACAAACAGTGAAAACAAAGATCATTCTAGAAATCAGTGATGACTTCATGTTTATTTTTATATAAACCTAAAACTAATTTATATTTATATAAACTATAGTGTAATGACCAAGTAATGGTAAAAAAGAGTTTTTTTTACTTTCACTCTATCATTTTAAAAGCATCAAGTTTATAATTCAAATCACTAAAGCCAACTTTAAAAGTGAGAGAGAAATGCTATCATGGTTATATTAGGTAGGTGATAAGTATAGTCACTATTAATAATGTTTTTCTCAACACCTATCCTCTATATAAGATATTAAGTTGTACAACCAAATATGAAGCCAATAATCTATAATTTATCAATTGTTTTTGTTCAAACTAGTTATATAATGCCCAATATTGTTTTTTCTAGTGCCATTATTTTTACATACTTTGAAACTTAGATGCTAGTTGTAGAAAAATTTTCTGCTTTTGGAGATAAATTGAAAAATCTGAGCTCTTGCTCCAACTAACTTCATTCTCAAGTGTTAACAAAGTTCATTCCTCTTCAAGGAGCTACCACCCAATCTACATTGTTTACACATATACAGG
Source organism: Delphinus delphis (assembly GCF_949987515.2). NCBI lineage: Eukaryota > Metazoa > Chordata > Mammalia > Artiodactyla > Delphinidae > Delphinus > Delphinus delphis. The sequence goes on along the minus strand of NC_082689.1, from coordinate 22,318,003 downwards.
CAGAAGTTGAGAATTGTTAAGAGTTTCAGAAAGCCAAAGGTAATAGTATGTAGGCTATAAAGAAGTCTGAGCCAGCTAGACTAAATTTGGAAGCTGACTACTTTAAAAATCATCTTAATACTCAAGATAGAAACTTCGAGTGATAATGGTCAAACCTTTTCCATTATTGCCTTTGTGATGGGGGTATATGGTGCGTACAAAATCCTTCCCAACAACATGGGTTTCAAGAAAGCCCAAATCACAGGTCCGGCAGGCATATTAATGATGTCTTTATAAAGAGAAAAGCAAAATGGTGCTGGAAAGAAAAAGTGTAATAAAACCATTTAATACATGCATTTAAAATCTATTCATGGTAAACTGACAAATATTATTGTTATAGCACCCCAAAATACATGCCTTATACTTCCTTTGTTATTAACAAATGTGACACATCTGGTATCAAAGTAAGAAAGCATAGTAACAAATCTTTTTTAGGTGTAACAGTTTAATCCAATAAGCAAGTGAATAGCAAGTGATGGCATTTTGCCAAGAGGAGTTAGAAAGGTTGAAAAGCATATTTCAGAATGTCTTCCAACAGATATTCCTCACCAGCCCTTAATTTTTAAAAATATGCAAAAGTTTGCTATTGTACTAGATACATAAGAGCTGTCCAATAAATGTTTCTTGAATGAATAAAAAGATGCGTAAATGCATCAATCCAATTGATACATTAAACATCCCTATATTGTTTGGTAAAGCTCAGCCAATCATATTTTACATCTCAAAACTCACAGATCAAGTAAACAGCTTTGATGTGCCACTGAACATTTATAGTTCTGCTGCATTCATGAAGCTCTTCTGTGTGTGATACAAATTTCTAATTCTAAAAAGTTAAGAAAAAATATTGACCTGAGCAGATTTAAGGCACATCATTTTATCATTTACTGGCAAGGTGTAGTGGTTAAGAGGCTAGACTTTGCAGCAGACTGCCTGGGTTCAAATCATAGCTTTGATACTTTCATGTTGGACAATGGTGTCCAGGTTACTCGATCGCTTTGTGCCTCATTTCCCTTACTAAGATGCAGCTATAGTAGCACCTACCTCATAGGTAAGTGAAGAGTGAATGAGTTGACATGCAGAACATGCTTGATGTGTGGTTAAGTGCTGTATGAGTGCTTTCTTGGGGAAAATTAATGCTTCATTTATTACAAAAAGCTAAGATTACAGCTCAGCATTAAAAAAAACACCCGATTAAAAAATGGGGAGAAGACCTGAATAGTCATTTTTCCAAAGAGGAAATGCAGATGGCCAACAGGCACATGAAAAGATGCTCAACATGGCTAATCATCAGGCAAATGCAAATCAAAACCCAATGAGATATTACCTCACGTCTGTCAGAATGGCCATCATCAAAAAGAACAAAAATAACAGGTATCGGTGAGGATGTGGAGAAAAGGGAACCCTCGTGCTCTGTTGGTGGGAATGTAAATTGGTGCAGCCACTGTGGAAAACAGTACAGAGTTTTTCTCAAAAAAACTAAAAATAAAACTACCATATGCACTTCCACTCGGGTGTATACCCAAAGAAACCAAAAATGCTAATTAGAAAAGACTCATGCACCTCAATCTTCATAGCAGCATTATTTACATTTGCCAAGATATGGAAGCAGCCTAAGTGTCTATCAACAGATGAATGGATAAAGAAGATGTGGTGTGTGTGTATATATATATATAAAATGGAATATTAGTCATAAAAAAGAATGAAATTTTGCCATTTGCAACAACGTGGATGGACTTGGAGGGCACTGATGCTAAGTGAAATAAGTCAGACAAAGACAAATACTGTATATTACTTTTATGTGGAATCTAAAAAATACAACAAACTAGTGAGTATAACAAAAAAGAAACAGACTCACAGATAGAACAAACTAGTGGTTACCAGTGGGGAAAGGGAAGGAGGGAGGGGCAAGATGGGATAGGGGACTAAGAGGCACAAACTATTACGTATAAAAGAAGCTATAAGGATATATTGTACAATACAGGGAATACAGCCAATTAAAAAAAAAAAAGGCCAAGATTTAGCAGACCATGTTGTCAGGAGGCGACATTCCCACACTGATTTTGAAGTATACTCACTGGCATGTAAGGGAATTCCATATTTTGCAGCAATTTGCTCTTTACTTAATTTATAAGTCAAAAAATCCTTGGTGTGGTTGCCTCCCTGCCTCTGAGAAGAGGGCAGCATGGCAACTAAATATTCAGTGGTAATTCCTTGGGAGCACAGTGCTTGGGAAATGGTACTAAACGATCCTTGTGGAGTGTTTAGCCGGTTGTTTCTGTACATTGCCTGTGAGATAAAAATACATGATTTATTAACATTATATGAGCTATAAATGCTATTGAAAACAATATAGAAGAAAACCTGATAATGCTTAGACGATCCTTATAATTCCACAATTCCTTTAAAACATGTATCCCAAATGTACATGTACGACACTAAACTTCTCCAATTTAAGTGGCAAAAACTTTTGCCAGAGTAGAAGAGTTTTTCTGTAAGTGATTTCTGTCAATGTACTATATTTGTAGCTGAATGTATTATAACTAATCTCAAATAAAAGTTAAGATGACAAAAGGAATTTTCCAGCAGGAATATTACTGGGTGACTTTTCTACCTGTGTTAATGGAAAACTTCTGGACAGGTGCATTTGCTTCAGGGATCTCATTTTGTCTAGCAGCGGTCGTGTGACAGAAGCCATCTGATTGAGAATCTCCTTTAGCCTTATGAAGAGTTCTATCATCTTTTCTACTGGCTTTTGATTTTCCCTAGGGAAAAACACCTGACAGGAACAGCAACAACAAAAAAAGAAATTATTTTTGTGGAGAAACTGGAACCCTCACACAATGTTGGTGAAAATATTAAAAGGTACAGTCACTTTGGAAAACATTTTGGAAGTTTATTAAATAGTTAAACATAAATTTACCATACAACCAGAAATTGGATTCCTAGGCATTTACCCAAGAGAAATGAAAAAACATGTCTACACGAAGATTTGTATGGGAACGTCTATAGCAGCATTACTCACAAGAGCCAACAAGTGGAAACAATTCAAATGAATGGATGAACAAAATTTATATCCTTAAACTGGAATACTATTTGGTAAAAGAAAGAAATTACTTACTGACACATTACAACATGTATGAAACTCAAAACATTATACTAAGTGAAAAAAGCTACACACGAAGACCACATATTGTACGATTCAATTTAAATAAAATGTCTAAAAAGGCAAATCCATAGAGAGAGAAAATAGATTAGAGGGTGCCTGTGCTAGAGGTCAGAATGAGAACTGACTGTAAATGGACACAAGGTTTCTTTTTGGGTTGATAGAAATGTTACAAAATCAGATTGTGGTAACGGTTGCACAGTTCTATAACTTACTAAAAAACCCATTAAATTGTACACTTAAAATGAGTGAATTTTATAACATAAAAAAATACCTCAATAACTTTGCCAAAAATAAATGATTTTAAAAGTCAGAAAGGCAAATGTCAATTACATAATTCTTCATGTACGCCATTATTCAAAAATCATATAATGTGCTCCTTAAAATCAGAAAAGCTCTGTCAAAAAGCTCATGTGGTCTATCAGGTTTAATCATAATCCCCTAACGTATTTCTGTTGCAGGAAGAAACACTGAAAATATTTTTTAAATTAAAATTTTAATTTTATTCTCTCATTCACTCAATTATTCAACAAACGCTAACTGAGTGCCTGTTATGTTCCCAGCACTAGGTGAGGTGATGGGTACGAGGTGATGGGTACAGTGGTACACAAACTGGCATCATCCTTCCACTCAGGGAGTTTTGTAATAATAGGAGAAACAGATATGAAACAAATCAATGAACAAAAAGCTGGGGAATATGAGGAGGTAGGGAGTTTAGCTAAGAAATCAAAAGAAGTCTTTCCAAGATGACACCCCAAAGGGGAGAAAGAACAAACCATAGGAGGAATAGGGAGAGGAAGGTAATAGACAGAGGGGGAAAGATTTGTGAGGTTCATGAAGAGGGAAAGCTCTTCGTGTGTCCAAGGGGGTCAAACACCACTATATGAGGACAAGATTCATTTGGAGAAATATCACAAAGACAGAGCTGTCTCAATAACACAGCTATTAATTGCAATCAGATTTTTCTAAATCAGATTCAACATTTTAATTTTTCTTCCAGTTCTGCCAAAATTCTAGGAATTCTGACACTGATTTGAAATAAACTGACTAATGATGAGAAATTTTTATTATTTTTACTTGCAATACCTGAAAGAATTAGGAATGGTCTTCTGCTTGTAAAATGCACATATTTATTTACTATACTCAACAAGAAATAGTTGGTTTGATATATGCTCTGCAGAGACATTGTAAGATAAGGATTAAAATTTTAGATAAAAAATTAATAATATCAATTTATATGCATTTTAAGTTATGTAAAATAAATATTCATTTAGTTAATGGTTATTTGCTAAGTTCTTCTATGGGCCAGGCACTGTTCTTGGCATTTGAAATGTTTCAGTGAACAAAAAGGCCCTTGTGGAGCTTACACCAAATAGAGGTAGACAGAAAATAAACAACAAAAGTGAATACTAAATAAAATACATAGTATGCTGGAAGTGTAACAGAAAACAGAGCATCGAAAGGAGGTTTGAGAGGGCTATAGATGAAAGTTGGTTGCATTTTAAATAGGATTGTCGGAGTATCTTATTAAGAAGGTCAATATTGAGTAAAGACACATAGTGCAGCAAATCAGATGAAGGGCACGGCCTGGAGTGGTCCCATGCAGCAGCCCTGGGCCCAAGGAGTAGCCACGTAGGAAATGGGATTTTAGAAATAAGGAGAGGTTGTGCAGGCCCTGGGGCCCCGGCAGGATTTGAGGGTTTGCTGGAATAAAATGAGGAGCCACTGGGGAAGGTGTTGAGCAGAGGAATGACATAATACAATTTAAGTTTTAAAGGGATCACTCTTGCTGCTCAGGGAGCGGTGGGGACAAGTGTGGAGGCAAGGGAGGCCAGTTAGGGGGCCACTGCAGAATATAAGGGTCGGATAATGATGCCTTTGAACAGGATTATTTGTAACTAGTCCTAAAATGCCTTCATCCCCTTTGCTGAAATGCATCAACAACATAAGTCAGCCGTGTTGCTTCTGGTTTTTCTTACTTTAAAGAGAAAAACACTTTTTTTTCAGTGTTTTCAATAACATGTAAATAATTTTGACCTAGTAGAGATCTGGGTGGATATAGGTGTTTAATTTTCCTATGTTTATATTTTTGTTTCAGTTTTTTATTCACTAAGTACTTATAAAGCATCTAGTTATTGCAAGCTGGAGTTACTGCTGACTTTACAGCTCTAATAACGACCACTGTTTTGTTGTACTGGATAAATAATGGTAGCCTCTATCAAAACTTGATGAAGGAAACACAAAAAGTACTTTTTTAAATACCCAAAAAAACCTTGATTCTTTTACTTGAAAATGAAAAACTTTGTTCTAATCTTTATTTTTAGCCCACAAAATTAATGTGCATTCAATTTTTAAAAAAGTTATTATAACATTTGTATTTCATACTCTAGTATAGTGTATATTAAATTTAATTCCTGGTCTTGGATATACAAATTGAGAGTTAATAAGGCCATAATATTAATTTCCTCATCTATTAAATATGCAAATTTACAATATATGATCGCTAAGGTCCCACTTAGCTCTAAAATAAAGCTATAATTCCAAAAGCTCTATAAATGGATCACATTCCTTATAGTATCAGGGAGCATACAGGTATAATCAATTTTTTATATTGTACTATAAATATTAAAATATTTCATCAATAGCAACTTGCCTTGTATGTGAAGTTGTAAATGTCTAAGTAGTGCAGAAGAGTGAGTCCAATGAGGTAAGACAGACGGGATCTCTCTGGAAGAGGTATGTTGCAGAATTCCTTCATTGCATCTTCCAATTTGGGACTGGTCACATTAACGTCACAGGAATGCCACCAGAACACACTAGAAATAATCTACAAGTTGGAGGAAGAAAAATATTTTAGCTGTGAATCCTCTGAATCCACCTGTCCATTTTGAGAGGTTTTCTTATACTTTTAGACTTCATTTAAAAATAAGATAAATTATACTCAAAATCATAAAATTTTTTGGTTTAAAGCACTAATTACTATCAACACACCTAGAAAAAGTCCATAGTTCACTGGAAAGCTTAAGAAGTAAGATGGGAAAAGAGACAGAAAAAAATCCATAATGATTCCCGTATTTCTTGCTTGAACGACTGGGTGAATGATGACACCAAGAAAGAAAATTGGTTTGGATTGTTTAGGAAAATTACTAGTTTAAGACTTTTGCTCTCTCGGGAATTCCCTGGTGGCGCAGTGGTTAAGAATCCGCCTGTCAATGCAGGGGACACAGGTTTGAGCCCTGGTCTGGGAAAGATCCCACATGCCACGGAACAATGAAGCCCATGCGCCACAACTACTGAGCCTGTGGTCTAGAGCCCGTGAGCCACAACTACTGAAGCCCGCGCGCCTAGAGCCCGTGCTTTGCAACAAGAGAAGCCACCACAATGAGAAGCCCACGCACTGCAACGAAGAGTAGCCCACGCTCACCACAATGAGAGAAAGCCCGTGTGCAGCAACAAAGACCCAACACGGCCAAAAATAAATAAATAAAATAAATAATTTTTTAAAAAAATTGATAAACTTTTAAAAAAAAGACTTTTGCTCTCTTTAAAATTTTACTCTTACTTTATTTAAATTGCATTTCATTGATATAATCATTTGAAGTTATAATCTTGTACAATAAACTCTGGGGTCCAGAGATGAAAGGTGAAGACAAAAAGCCCAGAATCACACAATAATATGAATCAACCATCCTGGAGAGTAATGCTTGTGTGAAAAGTGATGTGTGACTATGGGAAGTAAGATGGCAACTCTATTGCCACTGAGTTGAAATAAAGAAAAAGTTTATGAAATTCAAGATTATAGAAACTTTTCTCTCTTTTCTTTTTAAAGTAATAAGAATGTATGTTCTCTATTTACCTGCTTTTACTTACTAAAATGAACCTGCTCTTCAGAGGCCAAAAATGCGATAGCTGATCTTAGGATCATATAAGTAAAAGGTGAAACCAAAGGGGAAAGAATTAATAAAGAAACATTAATTGCTGGGCTTCCCTTGTGGCAGAGTTAAGAACTGCACCTGCCAATGCAGGGGACAAGGGTTTGAGCCCTGGTCCGGGAAGATCCCACACGCCATGGAGCAACTAAGCCCGTGTGCCACAACTACTGAGCCTGAGCTCCAGAGCCCATGAGCCACAACTACTGAGCCCACGCGCTACAACTACTGAAGCCCGCACACCTAGAGCCCGTGCTCCGCAACAAGAGAAGCCACTGCAATGAGAAGCCCGCGCACCGGGCAACAAAGAGTAGCCCCCGCTCGCCACAACTACAGAAAGCCCGTGAGCAGCAACGAAGACCCAACGCAGCCAAAAATAAATTAAAAAAAAAAAAAAGAAAAAGAAAGAAATATTAATTGCTATAACAAGAGGAAGAAACGTGAAGGTAAAGCAGTTTTAATTTTTGTTTGGGAGAACCAATTAAAATGACACAAACATAAATATTCCAAAGTCAGTCTTAAAGGCTTTTAAAAAACTTTATCCCATATTGGAGAATAACTGGGTTGTGTTTAGAAATGACACACTCTGTCACACGTAAGTTTTGAATGGATGAGCTCTTAAGCGCTGAAATACTTTTAGAAAATTTCTGTGACACTTCCAGACAATGAACTTGGAAAAGGGGTAAAAGATAAAACATTTCAAGTGGAAAACCCTATTATCAGCCTATGAGGAAATAACGTTACTCATTTTCACAGCAAAAAATGTTTACTATACCTCCAAACTTACCCAGAGTTCCCTTGACCATATCTATTTTATATAGTCTGTCTTGTCTTGGGGCTTTTAAGAAATAAAAAGAAGTATTTCTTTTAATTTTAGTTTCAACAAATTGTAAATGGTCTTTTTTTCCCCCAATTAGATTACTGAAACTCGACTTTGATATCATCATAATAGAATGTGAAAATTTACCTCAGATAATGTGAATGTGACAATGAATATAAAGAATTACTGATGGCATCACTTATTTAAGAAAAGCATCTAGGGTAAAGAAAAGGAGAGGACAAAGGAGGCAAAGGAAGGGATAGGAAAAGTAGAAGGAAAGGAACAGACAATGATAATGTTCTCGCTTCAGGATTTTTCTTATATTTTCACTTAAGAATTAGGCCTCTAATTTTATCATTTGCATGGAAAATTCACCATATTTGCATGAAGCTTCTCAGTGTTTTACTGGTAAGTGCTCAACAAATACTAAATGCTATTTAAACTTTTAGAAAACTGGATGTAAATACAAATACGTTCCACCCCACCTCAGCTCTGTTGTCAGGGGTGGGAATGGCCAGCAAATTGTCGATACTCCTATTGGACATTCCTGTTGTTCTCCTCAGTTCTTCTTTCAGCTCTTCAACATTTTTAAACATTTCTATTAACTGACCTGAAACAAAACAAAACAAAACAAAACTCACATGTGGGTTGCAATGTAATTCTTTCTAGTCGTTCGTTCTAACATAGAGAAACCTTCTAGATAAAACATATAGTCAACATATATGCCTTGTGTCAGGAACAGATGTCTCTCAGTTTTGGCAAACTTTGCATCTTTAGGTTCTATTTCTATCTGATTTAGACTTATTCCTATTATGATATTATTAACCTAAGGTAACAGATTGCTCTGGATTATAAATTTTCCTTAAATGTCTACAACGAAAGGTTGATTCAGAGAAAATACGGTTTCCTCGCAGACTTTGATCACACAATGTGCTAAATATACATTTCTACATTTGATTTAAAACATCACACAAATTCAAAATGCTTTTTAACCTTGGATCATGTAATATCATCAGCTTAGGACAAGGTTTGCTAAATCTGAAACGTAATGCCACAGAGCACTTTTTCCTTAACTTTGCCCAGCACCTTACAGCTTATAAAGGGTTTTCACAATCATTACTTCAATTTTTAAATAGAATGTGTTTAATTCCAAACTCTTTTAGGACAGTTATTACAATTATTTCATATCTGGGTCATTCAATGAATAGCAAAAAATATTTTGACCTTATTTTAGCAGATTGTGATCTCTATTTTGCAAATGCCTTTCAGTTTCTTTATGAAGTATCTCTCATGCAAATATACCTTCTTTATTTTTGGACTTAGTGCCCTTCCAATTTTGTGGCTGCCTGTTGTCCAAAATTCTGAATGTCTTTCTTTTCAGTATTGAGGTATTACGCAAGAATACATGTACTGCATGATGCGTCATGCTCAGAATACTAATATGAGGCTCTGAATCGATATTTCTGTAGACAGCAGTGCATCTTTATTTTTAAAATCAGATTATTCTCACAGAAGTAAATAAATTTCATCCTTGCTCTTGCAAAAGACTAATGCACTTTAATATATCAGAGAAATAAAAGGTGAATAGTCTAACTAGTTAAATTTTTGAAGACATTTTTCTGTGAAACCAGATTTTGCTGTTTCATTCTCTGCTGGCCTGCTGTGTTGTTTATTTTAGACAAGTAACCATATTTGAAAGCTTCAGATGTCTCATGCATAAGGGCAGATACAAAGTAGGTTTGGTTAGGAACTTCAAAAAAGCCTTTTCTAAACTGCAGCATGAGAATCACATGCATTTTTAATAAGACAGCATTTAAAATATGGATGGGGAAACACCTGGTTTTTCCAAGGTGTCTGCACTGTTATTGACATGCAGCATGGCTTGAATCTTCGGCATTAACCGTGTGATATTTTCCAAGTAATTCATTTGTAATGCCTCTTCTAGAAACCTGGAACAAAGCAGAAGAGGAGAAGAAATTGAACTAGGCATATCAATAATTATTTGAGAAGGGATTTCACCAAGGAAGAAGACAATGGAAAAACTTACCGATCCATATCTAAATTAATTTTGCTTGGATCCCCAGAAAGCAAATCCCTCAGTTTTTCAGATAGAATATTGTCATGATACAGTAAGCTGGTGGCTATTTCGGTGCTGAATTCTGCTGCTTTGAGGAGTTGCACATGAAACGCACTCTCTTCACACAGGTTCCCAAAGTCCATGCTAGACAGCTGGCACATTTTCTCTAGTGAACTGAAAGTTTCAGGTTCACAAAGAAGTTTGGTCAAGTTTCCAAGTTGAGACAGCTTTCGAGAGGGGGAGAGATGGGAAACATTAGTTATGTTATTCTAAATGTTTATTAGTTGATAATAAGCAACCAAAATTGATTTACTTCCTAAAAACATTTTGCTTATATGTTTAGTGAGTTGGCATTTGGCAACAGTTTTACCACAAAGCACTATTTTCTATCATTTGAGTTTACTGTTCTCTTAAGAATTTTATAAAACTTTTGGACCTGTTAGACCTCTTGCTCAAATGTAGTCATATCTTGTGGATTCACAGGTTGAAAAGATGTAGTTTAGTTTTATCTCATTTAAATCACAAATACTTAAACTAATTTTATATTTTAGTTTATTTTTTAAATCATGTGTAAGGGCAGATAGCAAAGCAGATTTGGTTTGAAACTTCAAAAAATGTTTTCTTCACACCCACCAGGATGCCTACTATCAAAACAAACAAACATACAAACAAATGAACAAATAAATAAATAAAACCTGAAAATAACAAGTGTTGGCAAGGATATGGAGAAATTAGAACCCTTGTGCACTCTTGGTGGGAATATAAAATGATGTAGCTACTGTAAAAAATAGTATGGTGAGTCTTCAAGAAAATTTGAAATAGAATTAACATATGACTCAGCAATTCCACTTCTAGGTATATACTCAAAAGTATTTATTGAAAGCTAGGGTTTGAACAGATATTTGTAGACCCATGTTCACAGCAGCATTATTCACGATAGCCAAGAGGTAGAAGCACCCCATGTCCATTGACAGATGAATGGATAAACACAATGTGGTAAACACATAAAATGGAATATTATTTAGCCTTAAAAAGTAAGGAGATTCTCTCACATATTATGAGGTGGATGAGCCTAGAGGGCATTATGCTAAGTGATATAAGCCAGTCATAAAAAGACAAATACTGTATGATTCCACTTATATGAAGTACCAAGCATAGTCAAATTAATAGCAACAGAAAGTAGAAATGCAGGTGCCAGGGGCTAGGGGGAGAGGGCAATGAGAAATAGGTGTTTCACGGGTAGAGGATTTTTGTTTTGCAAGATTAAGAGTTCTACAATCTGTGTGTATTTAACACAATTGAACTGCACAGTTAAAAATAGTTAAGGTGGTAAATTTTATGTTATGTGTATTTTATCACAAGTTTAAAAAAATTAATTAACCAAAAAAAGACTTTTTAAAACTGTGCATGAGAATCACATATATTTAAAAATATGGGTTGGTATATATCTTGTTTTTCAAAAGTGTCTGTACTGTTATTGACATTATCTTCTATCCTCTTACTTACTGAGGGAAACTTTTGTTCTATGGAGTGCTTAAAAGGGCCTAAAATCCCATACTTAGAGAAAAAGGAGAAAAATGAAAATCAACTACTTTCCTACGCAAGTATATTCCTCCTTGCGGTTCACTATGCTCTGTGTGTTCTGAGGATATATCTCCAAGTCATACTTCCTGGGATAAAAAATTATGGCTCTGGGGAAGTCAGTTCTGTTGTGCTTGGAAGCAACCCTAGAGCTACTCTTTTTAAGAAGTGAAATAATTTGGAGAAACATCTAAAGAAGCAAATATGTGTCATTCATTGCAGCTGAGTTTCTAATCAGAAGTTGCATTTTGACAGAAATGAATTATAATACAGGAAAATGTTCAGGAATATTTCTTTGCCTATGTCAAATGGGAAAGGTATAGTGATGTGTCTTGGATGAGAGACTTACATTAACTACACGTAGGCAGTAGCAATTAAACACCAATCATCTTAGATAGTAAAAATCATTGGTCTGCTTTCCACTGTACTTAATATTCTAATTGACTTCTGGTTTTGAACTATCTAAAATGGTTTCATATGTATTAAAATTCTACTTACTAGTCTTATTACTATGAGAAATTTTCCATTCTGTAATAAACTCAATCATTTTACCAGATGTAACTGTATGTTTGTCACTTGTTCCTTCCTTTGATTTTCCAAATACTAGATATGATTAAACTTCTAATGAATAGAGCCCAACCTCTCTGCCAGTGACTTTTATTTTGGTGATTTCTTAAATAAAAAGATAAATACTGGGAGCCCAATTAATTTTTTTAATTGAGCTCTTAAGGGTGTAGTAAATGTGAATGACTTTACTCAGTAGAGACTGAAATGTATTTTTTAATTGCAAGTTTGACATACATATAACAAGAAACCAATAAAAGTCCATAGAGTATAATCTTGGCTTGATAAAAGATATAGAAGGAGAAATTGGAAATCTAGCCATGTTACTGAAGTAGAACTGGTCCTCTGAAATAAGAATTTAATTCAGGGTTAATAATGTGGCCTGCACTGTGAGGCACATCCGCCGAGGAGCAACGTCATGGTCATTTACGATTTGTCATTATTTACTACTTTCTTCTAAAAGCAATACATGCATTAAACTTTTAGAAACTTCATAGATCATTAGTCATCAACATACATTCAGAGAATTATAATTACCTCTTCAAAAGTATGTGTCAAGCCCAGATTACAGGTTTGTCACAGTCTCATGTATCACGACACTGGTCTACATAGTAAGGGCTCAGGCCTAAACTTGAACAGTGACCCATAACTAACTCCACGTCCAGCTGTGACTGAATTCCCTAGTGCCTACAGTTCCTAATGCATCTGAATCAGAATTGTAAGTAACATGATGGCGTAAACTTCAAAATACTGTATGTGTTAAAATACTGAAACTGCAACACTCCTGGGCTCTAAGCAGGTAACTGAAAGGAAACGAGACTTATTTAAAAATGTAAAGGTATTACAATATAAATAATGTCCTATCTGTATTTCTGCTTAATATAGAGAATATCCATTTTATGAGTATTTCCCCAATCAGGAAGTTATCCTTCCCACCAGAGAGACTGGAAATAAAAGAGGAGAAAACAGACGGTGAAGGGAGGAGAAAACTAAAGTTCAGGAAGAGTAGAACGTTCGGGGCTAGAAAAGAAAAAAAGTCACCAATGAATGACAGGCATTTGGCATTTTGGAGGGTCTAAACCTTCTTAGAAATATCATGAATAAAAATGTTAGGGTGGGCCCTAACTCACTGTCACAATCAAGATACCAATTACCAAGGAGGATGAAGCAGGGAAGTAAAAGCATCTCTTCTTACAAAACTCTAGGAGTCTGTCTTCATTCTTTCAATGATATGTGCTGAATATTTTCCATGTGTCAGACTGTGCCAGGTGCTGAGAGTACAGAGTAAAGTGACAGACTTAACCATGTTCCTATGGAGCCTGTAGTCCTGGAATGGACGGGTTCTGTCAATTGCAAATAGCAGCCATGCTTGTTATAAATGACAGTAGATTTCCCACCTAAGGGACGGGACTGTAGTTTATTTCCACTTCTGTGGCTTCTTGAACCTTTTTCATAATGTAACCCACAAGGGAAGCAGTACACTCAAAATGTGGATGCTGTTCTAAGTTATCCTTAGCTCCATTCCCATACCATTATTGTAAATGACTGAGAATGTATTGTTTCCATTTCCCAATGTATATTGTGTGCTGCTCAGTTACTTTGCAAGTTGAGAACTACAATGAGGAATTGCCCAGGTAATATGATTACATCACCAGGGCTCTACTTAAACACCATCATTTGTTCACAAATTCATAAGTCAAGTCTTAAGATACTACTGTGTGCTAGATGTGAGACTTTAGAGATGCAGAAGGCATAATTTCATCAGATTTTACACTCTAGTGAGGGAAATAGACCCTACATATACAATGAGCTATAATGCTAAGTAGTAAATTCCAAAAGCCAGAAATCTCACTGTAATCGGAGACTCCCCTTCCCTATGCCTCACACCTCACTGGCTGCCAAGTTGTGTCAACCCACCTCCTACAATGCTCTTGAAATTCTTTTCCTTCTATTCTCTGCCACTGACATAGTGCAGGGCCTCACTTTTTGCTTAGGTTACTACAAAAAATCACCTACTTGGCTTTCTTCCAATCTGTCCTCCATAATTCTCCTAGAGAGATCTTTTCCTAAAATGCAGAATTCACCTTCTTCAAATTCACAATTTTCAGGATCAGATTCAAACTGCTTGACTAAATATAAAGAGGCCTTGGGGAGCTGGGTCCCCTTTCCTGCCTCTCTCATAGGCATCTTGTGCTCCAGCTGGACACATAACTCCAGGTAACCTATATCTGTCCTTCAGGTTCACACCTCTGCCTTCTTACCAACGCATGTCTCTATGTCTGGAATGTAGGACTATAACCTAATCCTACACAGCCTGCAAGGACTCAGAGTAAGGAGTATCTCCTCCATGAAATTTCTTCTCTCCACCTTCATGCTCTGCAATCTGAGTCAGATATGCCACCTCCATATACAGAATCCTGTCCATCCACATACCACAACACTTATCTCACTGTGTTATAATCATTGGTCTGCTTTTCCATCTCCTCCACTGGATTGATTATTAAAGATTTTGGGGTTAGAGATTATATCTTTTAAATAAACAGATTAGCATTATGAGAGCACAGATGATGGATGGAATGAATGAATGGGTAAATATTACATGCATACAAAGTCATTATCCTGACTTGGAAACAGTGAGAAAGGAGATACTCTAAGAGTGACATTTAAACTTATCCTTGAAGGATGAGTAGGACTTTTCCAGATGAATGCATAACTTGCTTCTCATTTGCACAAACTAAGATAGTGCTAAATTAAGTACACTAGAAATTTTGATCCATGTAGAAGACTTAAGACTACAATGCAGGTAGTCTAACTAGCATATTTATTTGTAATATACATGGACACATGCTTTGTACGCCTGCTTAGTTAGACCAGGTTGACTATACAGCAAGTCATCCTGCTTGCTCTGCATAAACCAGTTCTAATTTTACTTTATCCCTGGCTACATGAATCCAATTAAACTGCTGTTCTTGCTAGGAGAGCTGCTTTCAAAATTTAAAGGGTTATTTAAGAAAGAGAGTGAATTTCATGATAACCTGCGTACTGTATGTATGAGCTAAACAAAGAATAAGAGACAAATACCAACCAATTCAAACTTCAGAGTTAACATTTTTCCCACTGCGTTCCCTCCCTTTCTTCAATATCATACATTCTAATATGATTTACAGTATTAGTTTCTGCTTCTGATGATAATAATACAAATAAGGTGAGTCAACTTCTGAGATTTTTGTACACTGTGAAGTCTAAAACATCAGCTTTTGAAATCAACTTTTATAGTTTTAAAAACTAGGGGGCTTCCCTGCTGGCGCAGTGGTTAAGAATCCGCCTGCCAAGGCAGGGGACATGGGTTTGAGCCCTGGTCCGGGAAGATCCTGCATGCCGCGGAGCAACTAAGTACGTGCACCACAACTACTGAGCCTGCGCTCTAGAGCCCACGAGCCACAACTACTAAGCCCACGTGCCACAACTACTGAAGCCCACACACCTACAGCCCATGCCCCACCACAAGAGAAGCCACCGCAATGAGAAGCCCACGCACCGCAACGAAGAGTAGGCCCCGCTCGCCGCAACTAGAGAAAGACCGCGTGCAGCAACGAAGACACAACGCAGCCAAAAATAAATAAATAAATTAAAAAAAAAAAAACTAGGGACATTTCAAATTAGGAATCAAATTTTTAATGCTTTTTCAAATCGTGTAGCTTAATGAGACAACTACATCAGGAGCTGTTCCTTTACGTATTGCATTCTGTAATTAGTCTCTTATGGGTCATTTCAGACAGAGATATCCACTGATTAAAAACAAAATACAATTATGTAACACCAGAACTCTTGTCACCCTTTTTCTAGCATTAATCTAGACTCAAAATAGAACCAGTATTTTAAAAAATACAGATTTAAAACTTAAATTACAAATATATCTTGCCAGAGAATTACAAGAGGTTTTTGAGGTTTTTGTTTTTTTTTTCTTTTTCTTTCATGGCTTACTTTTGATTTCAAGACTTCAGGAACTGGAGGGAAGTAATCCTCATAGGAACCATTTTGAAGAAAAGATTTTTGAAATCGAATTGTAGAGTGCAGCAGTCTTAAATTTTCTGTAAAGGAGGAGAAAAGAATTACCTTATGTGAACTGCGAGGTCATCTAGGAAACCTATTTGAAAGACACCTTTATCCTAATTTACTACTAAGTTTTTTCTAAGATAATAGCCTATTTCAATCTAAATATAAAATGAGTGAAAATTTAATCTTTCCTTGAACCATGGAGACTATAGAGTTCATTATTTTTAAAATATTCATAGATATTCTGCTTAGAGATAAAAATATTTCCAGCAAAGGTGCTATACAGTTTTGGTTCTTGGTGAACTGAACATGCTTTTATTTTGGATGTACTATTAACTTGAAGTGTTTGAGAGAGAATAGGTTGTATAACACTGTGACACAAATATGCCCTTCCAACCTTGATTAATTCATGTCCGGTAAAGAGAGACCACACTTAAATACCTGTTGTGCTATTTGCTTGCTATTAAGTCTCAAAAAGCTATTTTGGTGTAGGAACAGTGAATGTATATCTCCTACAAAGTGTAAGAAAATAGATGTTTTATCTTTAAAAAAAGGAAAAAGAAATATTTGATTAAATGCAATCTTCAGGGTTAAAGTGTGTAAGGATCAGAAGTAAAAATAGTCTGCTACAAAAATGCCTTTCTTTATGTAATTTACATCTGCTTTTGGAAGTCTACATTATCCTTCTTCATTATTTTTTGACAACTAAGATTATTGAGGGCATAGAAAATGTCACGGAGGGTTATGTGAACTCCTAATTCTGGAGACTTGGAAAGTTTATCCAGGTGGCCATTAACACATCTGTTATCTGGCCATTATACATTAAAGTTTGTCCAGGTGGCCAGGTGGTACTAGCAGCAGGGACAGGAGTAATAACATAATAATATGATTAGACAGTCCCTTTATATATCAAACCACTGAAACAGATGCATATGGAAACTAAGATTTTTAAATTTTCTTTCTTTTTTAAGCCAACATCTTATAAGATTTACTATTTTAGAACAAAATTACAAACCATGAGTAGCATTTTGACTCTTAAGAGGAGTATTACCTTTTGATCCCCTGGCCAAATTGTCAGTGACATTTCTCACACATGCCAAGTACGGAATATAAGGACTATCTACTGATATATTTAAGAGGGCATCTTCAAAGTTTTCCAGTATTAGGAGCCTATAGAATTAGAAAAGAATATATAAATTAAGTCATATAAAAATAAAGCAAAGCCATTTTGTTGAGATCATGTGAGTCCCTAGTTGTTTGGCATTGGTTGATTTGAGCATTGAAGCACTGTGAAGTAGGACATCTTCCCCCATCCAGCCCAGCTGCACAATGACAGCACTACTCTGGATTCTCTAAGTATTTACCTTTTCCATGGGTACTATCTCTATATTTAATTATTTTAATATCCAATCATAAGTGATCTTAACATCATTTCTAGGCACATTTACATGAAAGAAAAATCACTGGGCTAGGGTTGCCAGATAAAATACAGGAGTCCCAGTTAAATTTGAATTTCAGGTAAATAATGAACAATTTTTCAGTATTAGTATGTCCCATGAGTCTTGTATGTCTCCTTCCCCTCCCCTCCCCTCCCCTCCCCTCTTCTCCTTCCCTTCCCTTCCCTTCTCTTCTCTTCTCTTCTCTTTTTTCTTTTCTCTTTCCGCTAAATCTGGCAACCCTCTCTCTGGGCTTCAGTTTCCTCTCTTGTCAAATGATCTGCTAGATCCCTTCCACCTATAATATTCTCTAAATAATTTAAATTCATTTAACTGTGATTAAAAAGAAATGGTAGAATCCAAATGAACAATAGAAGTTCCTTTTCTTTTCTTTAAACAACCAATTCAGAGTTCCCAAATTATCCACTTTCTGGTTTCCTTTCAAACTGACTGGCATGTGAGGACATAGTCTAAGATTTTTGAGGCATACATATGTGAGTGAGTAAACATGTGTATGTTACGCATGCCCTGTCACTTCAACTGTGAGGCTGCATCTCTACTCATTTTGTAATTTCTTCCCTTAGTGTCTACTATTGAATGTTATGTACAGCAGAGATAGAACAAGTATCAATAGTTTATTTGGGAACCATCTATTTTGAATCAAACTGCACGACAAATTAACTAGTTCTATTGGATATTATTTTAGATTTAAGTCAAATACTAATGGAAGAGACTTATCCTGGCATAGCTAGTAAACATGTAGGACAATGTTTGCATTAACACTAAAGAAGTCTTAGGGTGTTTACATGTGGGTTAATGACACTGGATATTTGAGGAAGTTTAACAAGAAAAAAAAATCTATGGCAAGAAAAGTCCCTAACTTGGCAGTCAGAGCCCAGTTAATTGGTCAGATGGCCGACTCTCATTTAAATACAACCCACAGCCTCCATGTTTAAAAAAATTGCACCCATTCCTGAGGCTTCTTGTTTTGTTTAGGCATTTCCTTGACCAGAGACTCTCCTCTCAGTATTATCTCTCTTTTGTGTTTGTCTTCCTCTTTGTCTTAATCATTATAGCATTGAGCCATTTCCATTCTGGTGCTGTGCTCAGGGGCAAAATACTGGTCTACTTTTCCAGATGAAATGGCACAAGAATGGTGAATGGTAAATTTTCAAGCTTTAAAAAAAGAATGTTGGGCTAAAAGTGACCTTGAAATATCATCTAAGCATTATCTTAGTTCCATAAAGAACATCTGATTGCCAAGATTTTTGAGATTAGATTTAAGATACACCAAAAATTAAGATACATATGTGCCACTGTTTTGGCATAAACATCCAAGTATTCCTTTAAACGATTTAATTTATGTATTCTTTATATAAAAATCTCACCTACTTCTCAAGAATGGTTACAACTAAAGATGAGCTTACGGATGTATGCATGCATGTGTGTGCACGTGCACACACACACACAACACAATAAAAAATAATTAACTTTAGTGCAAAAACAGTGAGAGAGAAGAGCTTTGAGGAAAAGAAAAATTTTGAGCAGCTTTCTTTAGAAAATTCTGGATCATAAACATTTTTATCTCATGCCAAGTACTGCCACTCTATGATTATTTTAAAGTGTGGAGGGAAAGGAAGTCCAAAGATAAGAAATCCCTTAATTGCATCAATCTCAACAAGAGCCATCTTAAAAGTATTGAATTCTTTCTAATAAACTGTAAGCTAGCTGTCAGTAACCAACTACATTTGCTGTGGAATTTTCAGGTCTGAAGCGCTAACATTATCAATGTTACGGATGCCCCAAGGCTCTGATAAAGATACCTGGCTTCAGCAATAAGCATCCAGTTGTCTCAATTCAGAGGTTTTATATATATATATATATATATATATATATATATATATATATATATATATATATATATATATATATATATCTTTATTGGAGTATAATTGCTTTACAATGTTGTGTTAGTTTCTGTTGTACAACAAAGTGAATCAGCTATAAGTATACATATCCCCTCTCTCTTGAGCCTCCCTCCCACCCTCCCTATCCCATCCCTCTAGGTCATCACAAAGCATCGAGCTGATCTCCCTGTGCTACAGAGAAGCTTCCCACTAGCTATCTATTTTACATTTGGTAGTGTATATATGTCAGTGCTACTCTCTCACTTTGTCTCAGCTTCCCCTTCCCCACCGTGTCCTCAAGTCTGTTCTCTCCATCTGCGTCTTTATTCCTGCCCTTTCACTAGGTTCATCAGTACTGTTTTCTTAGATTCCATACATGTGCATTAGCATACGGTATTTGTTTTTCTCTTTCTGACTTACTTCATTCAATTCAGAGGTTTTTAAAAAAAATTATTTTTCTGGCTATACAGAGAATGTGTTTAAAAGACTTGATTATTTGGGACATGGAATCCTGTCTGGGGTAAAATTGCCCAGAGCTGTGAGATTGCTCTTGGGAGAAGCATCTGGTTCAGCCACCTTAGAGGAGGAGAGATGTGGGAGCAGAAAGAGGAAGTGGTTATTGATGGAAGGATTTTGCCTAGAATTACCCAGAGTTGGGGAACTTCTCATTGAATAATAGAAAGTTTATAAACAATTGCATAGATTTTATTTTAGAAAAAGAAATGAATGGTTAAAAGTAATTCCTATTATTTGTTTTTACTTGTACACATTTCCATTAGCACAAAAATATATCCTTTGGGACTAAAGTTAAAGAAGTTCAATAGTGTAATTTACCAGGCCCAAACAGCCTTTTACATAACAGGCCACCTAGTCTCTAAATTTGCCTTGAACTATGTGCATTTACTTCAGTCAGCTTCTACCATAACTATTACAGTTACTTCAGAGAACTGTTTATATTAATGGTCATTAGAAGCTGAGGTAACTGCTGTTATTTCCACTGCCTATTCCTGAGACAACGTATTTACATGCCCCACAAAGAGTCCAAAATCAAATTACCTATAAACAGTTTTGGCTACCTGAATACTACTGAAGCAAACAAAGTGTGCATTACCTTGAGTGAGCATACAAAATATTTTGATTTTTTAAAACCGAAATAAATAGTAATGTAAAAAATTGGAGACTTCTACATCTTTCATAATGAAAGACCTGAAAAGAGTTGGAAATTGCGCCTCCAGCTAGATTTTCCTCACAGACATAAGGTAACCAATCCAGACAGAACATGTGGGATCTAGTTATACACTCTTAGAACTGAAAAACAGATCCTCATGTTGCATTATCCGAAAGTATCATTGAATAATACCAAAAAACAAGTTTCAACTTTACTGCACTTCAACTGTATCTTTTTCTTTGGTCAGTCAATAATTGATTTTTCTATTCCATGGCATTAGATACTGAAAAAAGAATTATGTTTATGAATTGTTTTGATTGCTTATTCAGCCACGTTACTTACCAGTTTAGAAACAAACCAACAAACCACCAAAGACTTACTGTGCAGCCAGGCTGCTTGGGGATAGAGACTGTCCATCTTCCTCACTCCACACATGTGTTGTATTATCAGAGCCACCTAAAGTGATAATATTTATATAGGAGAATATTTAACATTTCTGTAAAGGATTTATTTTTCTAAGCAAAAATCATCCCAGGTCAAATTAATGGGAAAAAAATGCAGGAAGTCTGCAGAATTTTTCTCCAAAGGATTTTACAAGAGATGTCTAAGCTCTTTCAGTTGGAAACATTTAAGATATTTATAGGAAATAGATGCCTACTAATTGAAATAATTCCAATGGTCAAGCATATGCATTTTGAACAAATTATTTCTCTGTGCATCAAACCATTGCACTATTTTATCCTAAAACCTGTATGCATAGATGACTCTTAAATATCATAATGCAAATTGACTACCCCATGACTTCTTAATCAAACGAAGCCAATTTCAGTCTTATGGGTCACTGGATTTTTTTGTTTGTCTTCGGTTGTCTAGAATGTAGCCGTAGGAAACATCTACCATCACTAATCTATATTTTCTATCTTTCAAAAAGCAGCCAGTGATTTCAACTGAATGCAGCTGTGAATGCAAATTGGCTAACGTTAACAGAACCATTCTGAGTGGTCTCAAATAATATGAAAGTTTGGAGTGTGGAAGTCTATCACTAAGTTGGGTCTAATGGAAACCATATGTGAAGATCTCATTCAACACAGAGAATTGTCCCTAGAAGTTAAACAGGTTCCTTATTCCGCTTGCTGCATAACATTGTATTGTTAAAGAGTAAGCGTGCAACAACATTCACATGCAAAATTGAAAATGAAATACTTTAAACAGCTACTACATAAATAAAAACATCAGAAATCCAGTGCTTTCATTCGGCCCCTTTAAGGAAACGGTATTACTTATTTCAGTCTTCCCTGTAGACACCACTAATTCCTTATAAATAATCCAGTAGTTTTAGTGCTGTCATTTTTAACATTGGCCTAACCATTTTCAATAGGATATTTTATTGCCAGCTTTAAGGCTTCTCCCATTGTCTCTAGTTCGCGTGTTCTAAAGCCTTCTAAGAAGGTCCTAGCACAAAACTAGGAAACCATCTGTACTTTTCTCATGCTGATCATTTTGTTTAAGCATGTGTGTAAAAGACTCACAGAATTAAAGACCTCCTTGCCTACGTCTGTATCAGTCACGTCTGAGTAACGTCTGCTCCGTCCCTAGTATCTGGCAGAGTGACTTTTTCAGTTTTCCTCTCTGGCAGAAGGGAGTTCTCTGCTCTGCTCAGGAGGCTGCTAAGTATTATTGCTCTAATGATAGCAATGCATTAGTGAGTGAAAGGACCAAGAAGAAGATACCCAGAATAAATAAACCTAATTAATAATGGTAATACCTATTATTTATTGGCAACCATATAGAGAATAATCCAGGATAGGACTCTGGAGGCTTACGCTTTTGCAGTGTAAAAGTATATAAAACCATTTTCCCAAGATCATATCTTGCTCACTTTGAATTCCTATGTGATGCTGAGCAAGTTCATTAGCATTTGTATTCTATATGGTTATGGAGTGTCTCTTCCTCATCACGCTATTCAGATGAATAACTAATAGAAATTAACTTTATACATATCAATTATAGGCTTGACCTTGCTGTTAAGTATGGACTTCTCCCTCTGGCCACTTTTCATTCTGGACTCTAAGGTGTCTGAGAAGAAATACTGTATTAAATAGGCTTTAATGAAGTGGAAATTGTTACAGACCTTTAAAAAGTCAGATGTTACTTTATTTGTAGAATTAGGCATATATAAAAAAGGGTGCCCAAAGACATAGAAAGAAATCCAGTGCACAGATAGCCTCTTTCACCAGTAAAGATTGCTTTCTGCTTCTAAAGATGTAATTTCATGTAATTTACTATACTTTGCAAAACAGCAAACTTCAATGAGCCAAAAAGGTAATCTTTGCTCTCAAAACTCAGTTTTATAAATGAAAATACTAAACTGTGAAGTAGGGATCCTCAGTGGGGTGGAGCTGAGAATCAGACTCCTTAAAACAGGAAGTTAGGAGACAAGCTTCTTCCCAGGTGTTTATTAGCATCTCCATAGTATCATGGTTGCTGAGGAGGCTTCTGAAAAAACCTTGAACTATGTTCATAACCAGGGTTGAATCAGAACTAGACATGGGGTGGGGAGGTCTGAATTAGAAATAGACATGTGGTGTGGAGAGGAATTGGGCAATGGCTATCAAAAAATGTATCATGTGAGAAGGAATCTGACACAAATAGTCAAACTCCATCAGTGGCTGAAAGTGGAGCCAGTTCTGAGGTTTGGTGGTGGCAGGTACTTGTGTGAGCTATCATAGTGTGTATATGTCCCAGACGGTAAATATGAGTGAGGCCATCTAACAAAGAGCTTGGGGACCTGGCTTTGGGCTTAGACAGATCTAGGCTCTAAATCTCAGTTCAGCCACTTGCTGGATGTATAACACAGGCAAAGTGCCCAGCCTCCCTTTGCCCCAGTTTCTTTGTCTGCAAAATGGGAAAATAACTATCTCTTATAGAGTTGTTTTGATGATCGAAGGGACTTAAGATAATAAAATATTTATCACTGACACAAAAAATACTACCCTTTTATTTTTTCTTTGAAAGAAGGAGTGAGACCCTCAAAGCTATCTGAGCCCTGTCATGCCTTAGAGAGGACCCAAGCAACTCTGCTTTAAGAAACCATTCCACTCCAGTTTACTGAGTGTAAAGCCAAGGGAAGAAGTATGTTCACAAATACTGCTAAACACCATGGAGATTAAGCATGGGTGGCTTGGGCAACGTGGCAGATATCTGTACTTCAAAACAAGTTTGAGTTTCCTGAAGGATTCCCAGAAATACCTGGAAGGATTTTTCAAAGGCCATGAAATTTCTGCTCAGGCAGGTAGGTAGGGGCTTAGGGTTAATGACTTAGGAATTGACATTAATGCTACTGTGTTGGTATCCTCAGACTGATAAAGTCACACGTGTAGGAAATTAAAAAACAAACAAATATAAGCACATCTAATTTAAAAAATGAAAGCACATTTCCTTGATGTTTTTCCTTGTCATCCTGACTATCCAATTGCATGGCTTAATACATGCCAAAATCATTAGCATATTCATAGACATGAGACATGGCCATTGTTAAGTATTGAAAATTGAGTTAGTTATACTGTTCAACAGAAAAAAGTGTTCTGCTGCCTCAGTTAATGACAGGTTCTTTTGCTTCTAAGGCACTGAGGAGCTTCTGTCCTTTGTAAAAAAATTTTCAACTTCATCCCTCTACTTTACAATTACAAGGTGTGAGTCTGAAGATGACAAGGAAAAGAATGGTAAAGAGAACTTGAAGTTCTCAAGTCTTTAAAACGAAAATATAAAAATATACAGAGGAAATAATTAGTGTCTTTTACTATACTGTCTGGTTTTCTGGTCTGGACTTTTTTAAAAGTGCAAAATTTTTTTTTAACCTTAATGTTCGTCAAGACCATTGAATTTAACAGCAATCAATCTTGCAAGCTAGTCATTAATTCTGTAATTGATGATATAAAAAATGTTCTAGACTAACAGAAATTGGTATCTAAGTGTATGTTAGAACCTCCTTCGAGAAGTCTTCAAAGCCTTTCCAAACCTGCTATTCATATGAAAACTAATAAAGACCTTGTAATAAACAATCAGGTTGTGACCTGATGCTCTCAGGACACTTACCAGTAATCCAAAGGTAAAGTCTACATATTTAAAAGCTGACAAACTCAGCTGAGAAAGCCTATTTCTAAATTCATTCAGGAGAGGTAAATGCTAACGAAACATTTTACTTGGGAAGTACGGATTTATTCCTTATAGCCCTTAATGTTTGTCTGTATATGGCTGTGTGTGTGTCTGTGCATTTCCATGTGTGTGGTATACAATGCTATCCTCTATATGCAAAGGTGATTTTTTTCTGATTCACTAGCAACATGCTATAGTTTGTCTTATACCTATAAGTGACAGTAGAGCTATACTGATCTATTCACGCTCTGACGTCCATCATGCATTTTCAAGATGGTTGGTTGAGGGGTATATTTTTACCAAAGACTCATCCTGATTAAAAAGACAAAATTTGAAAATGAGGGCAAAGATACTGCGATTCAGTGTAGGCTTTTGTTCAAAAAGTAGTAGTAGAAATCTACTTGCTGAGGCTTACTCCCTTACTCTGATATTTATTTTTCATACCAACTATAAACATAGCTTTATAATATAGCTAAGAGAGATCATTTTTACCAAAATAAAAATCCTAGAAAGTCAGAGCCTCTTTTCTGGCCATTTCTCCTTGTCTCCACACTTTGGTTACCCTAAGACCCAGATTTAGTTGTAGTTTATGTCTCTACCTAAGAATGATACCATCCATAACTGATTACTTCTCTTTGTTTTTTATTTTTAATGGAACTGAATACAGAATTGCAACACAGAATTGAATACAGGAAGATGGTAATATAATACCTTGAGATGGGGAGTCCAGAGTGTAAAGCAGATGTTTAACAGATTTATGGAGAGCTCTGAAACCTTCATTAGTTGTAACCCGTGGATAAACCCTCTGCACGGCCAGCAGCACACTAACAAGTTGAAAAACAATTAAACCAGATTGTATTTCAAGGTTTGCAGACAGAAACAAAAGGTTATTCAAGGAGAAAATAGCTACAGTATAGAAAACTATTCTTATAACATAAGAAACAAGATGCTGCTTTTGTCGTCTAATTACTTGTTTGTCTGTTTATGCACAAAATCCCAACAAAGTGTTCTTGAACCAGACAGAGCACTTCACCGGTTCCAGGATTCTAAAACCTAAAAGGCCTTAAAGTAAGAAGTGAACTTCATGTCAGTTTTTTTTTTTCTTTGTTAAGACCTAAAAATAAGTGGTTAGAAATAGAAGCTTCCAGTGAAAGGATACTTCTTTTTTGTTTTTAATTAAAGGAAAAAATTAAATATTGGAAATTATTTTCATTAAAAATCAAGCCCAGATAAAAGATCCAGTTTCAAGAATAATTATTAATTAAGCATTTGATAAATATTTATCTTTACAAAGGTAAACAAATGGTAATGTTTTTGAAGAAAAAATGGAGCTTGCCCTAATTAAAGACTGCATTCTATCCCCTAAATGGCCCATAGGCACTACTCCAGGGGTAGCTCAAAATTAATATCCAGACTAACTGGCACTGTCTTCCTATGAGTTTTACGTTACTAATAAGATGGGCGGTCTACACTGTGGATGAACAATCAGCAAATTCACTTATGCTGGAGTTCATTCCATATTTCCAAAAGACCAACCAGTGACTTAAGAAATGCCTTTTTTTATCCCCTTATTGTCATTAGCACATTTTAAAAAATGTTAGCATTGTACAAGTATGTCTGAATTTCACAAATAACTGTGAGGCAATGCTTCAATATACATGAGTAGTAACTTAAAAGGCTTTGTTAAGGATTTGCCACTGTGAAGTTACATGTAATACATACGAGGTGATAGTTTTTCCGTATGTATCCTAATCAGCTGAAGGCTCACTCCAGCAACAGCATGTGCATATACTTCCTACCATATTTTTGGAATTTTTAATATTTAAATTAAGGTCATTTTAATTTTAGCTCCCTAGCTATGAATGAAAATATTTAGAGAGCTAAGAGTATCCTCTAGTTGCTAGTAGATATGTGTCTATATATAAACATATACATATTTATAATTTTATTTACTTCTCTAATAGTTCCATAAAGTCATTTTCATTTGTTTTGTTTTATAGACAGGAAAACTAAAGTTCAAAAAGTTAAATAACTTACAGGAGGTTATCCAAATAAATAGAACTGGTTCTGTCTAATTTCAAAGTTCATGTTCTTTCCACTTTATGTCTTACCTCTGGCACTTTGCCCCAACATGGCGGGGAGGAGGGCAGAACATTTCTGCACTGAGCCCACAGCATTGTTAGCTTGTTTTTACAGCTGTGCGCTTGGCCATAGGGGCATGGCTGTATTTTTTTCATTTCTGCTCTCTATACATAACAGTCAATACCTCAGGCATTTTTATATTTGCCCCCAAGAATCTCCTGGTTCTCAGACTTTGAGTTACTTCTGAACCCTGGTCACCGTGGAGACCAGTTAAATGTTCTGAGGTTGTAGATCTCTGCCAGCCTTCTCCCAGCTTGGCCTTCTGCTTGACTCAGCTAATCTGTTGTCCCAAAGTAACACCTTCAAAGACTGAACACTTGGCAATCTCATTGTAACTGTCAGCATTATTGTTATTAATATAATTAATAAAAATGTCAGAAGACTTAATTCATCTTTTTCTAACAAAACGTGACTTAAAAATGACACCTGACCATTGTCCTCTCTGAAATCCTTTAAATTATTGATCAAAATACTTTTATTTCACTTCACTGATTTTGTTTTTCTGTCCTTTTCATCATATACAAATGGAAGTTATCCAAAACAAGTTTCCTTATATGTAAAGGTAATTTAAAAAGGAGTTTTTGTGATTCATATCTCAGCACAACTTCTTCCTCATAAATGGTGAATATCATGTATGCTTTTTCATATACAATTCTTGACTTTTGAGATTACTCATTTTTGCTAACCTCTGTCATAATCTTAACATTATATAATCTCATTTTGGTGACTGAACTATATTACAACTTTGTAAAATTGCTGGTGTAAATAACCTCAAAACCTTTTTATGGGGTTTATTTGTCCATATTACTTGATCAACAAAGAGTAAGATAAACCAATGATTTGATGATAAAATATAGTCATTTGTGAAGAATTTACAGATTTTAGTGATACTGTTAGTTTAATAATAATAGTAGGGCTTCCCTGGTGGCGCAGTGGTTGAGAGTCTGCCTGCCGATGCAGGGGACACGGGTTCGTGCCCCGGTCCGGGAAGATCCCACATGCCACGGAGCAGCTAGGCCCGTGAGCCATGGCCGCTGAGCCTGCGCGTCCGGAGCCTGTGCTCCGCAACGGGAGAGGCCACAACAGTGAGAGGCCCGCGTACCGCAAAAAAAAATAAAATAAAATAAAAAATAATAAACATAATAATAATAATAGTAAAGAAGATTTAACTTTAAAAAACCAGTGTGTGTTTCCTCTTTTATAAAATGGGGATATCTGTAGTCTCAATCTCAAAGAACTGTTGTGAGAATCAAATGAAACTAATGCAACAACATGAGGGCTTATTATAAGGTCTTTGAACAAATATAAACTCTTGGAAGCTTATCAGAGAAGATGAGAAAACTCTTGTGTGCTTCAGACATTAGCGATGGAATCCACTGTGCTCTTAGTGACATATTACAGAGGCAGTCTGGGTTCTGGAGTTAAAAAACCCAGGTTCAAACCCTCCTAGCGGCATGATCATCAAATATTTAATTCTTATAACCTTCTGTTACCTCACTTATAAAATAAATAATAGTTCTGTTGTAAGTTTCAATGTGATATATATAAAGGGTCCAGTAAAGTGTCTGGCATGTAACAGGCAGTCAGTAACTGCTAGTTCTTAATATAGTTGTTGTTGTTTTGTTTAATGCACATTTCCAAATTAGCTGGACAGCCAAAACCTAAGTATGTGTCCATCAAACTCTGAATGCTGGCCATGCTCAGATCTCTTTTATGAGGAATGCAGGCTTTAAAAGGGTTTCTTCTGCAAAATTTTTCAAATCTCTGTGTCATATGTGTCAAATAAAGCCAACCCAATATGCAGGCTTAGGCTGGCTGCACCTGAAGGAGGCCAAACCCCTTGGGGTGGCTTGGTGTAAACTCTAGCCAATGGGGTTGTTTTTTACTGTGTAGTACCAACCAAAACCCAATGAAATATTTTCTTCTTGAACAGTTAAAATACTAGATGCACCGAGCCCTGGTTGTCCCTGAGTGAGCCTGAGTCAGGGTTCCAATCTACCATTGGTCCTGCTCTACCATCTTTCTCAGAAGTTCTGGGATAGCAACTGACACTATAGATGTTATGATTAGTGTTCGTCCTTGTTTCCCCATAAACCTGTCAATAATCCTGATGACCACAATGTGTGTTTCTCCTTTGCTTAACTAATACACTTACTTTCGTTGCCAAAATCTGCAATAAGGTGCTGAAGGATTATTTGCTGTGTTTAAATTACCTACCTACCAGTGATCCTACAGGTAATATTAAAAAAAAAAAAAAAAAAAAAGAAAGACTTCTTTATGAACAGTAATATTCCCCTTAATTCTTACTTTTTCCTACCTGTTTGCACTTCGAAGAACATCAAATAGATTGCTTAGTGTCGTGTCATTCCGGAACACATTTGGAAAACTGGAGAGAAGCTGCCACAAGGCTGTCTGCTCTTGCACTTGTGAGAAAAAGGACAGCACTTTGACCATTTCCTGAAACACTGTCTTCTGGTTATTGGGATCTCTTGATAGCTTAAAAAATAAAACCACAAACAGGGTGAAATGAGACTTCAATATGTGTAACCACATGGCTAACTGCCTTTGAAAACATTAAAAGTTTAGATTTTCACATAAGTAATTCTTTCAGATTTTCATTCAGTTTGAAGTCATCTTTTACTTGGAAAAACTATAAACCATTTCAAATGTTCTTACACATAATTAGATTCTTTCCTATAGTTCCAGAAATTGGCATATTTAATGTTTGGTTAACAAAACTGTTTATACAAAATATTTTAAATTGTGTTTGGGAAATTAAAATTGATTTCTTAAAATAATATTAGCTTCAGAGTAATATTTTTGTTTTTCTTTAGGATCTGGTGTAGGATCTGCAGACGTATCTTCTCTATATCCATTAGTAGACCTTAATTATTATTTGCATAGAAAACCCTTAAAAGTTATATATTTTACATTATATGGGTGTGAATATGTATATATACAAACATATGAAAATGTCTACTATTACAATTATACATACTTAACAAAATAAAATATTTCCAAAGTTCTGCTGGAATATAAGGAACTTCAGTTATAATAATGATTTAGAGTGAATATCCTTTGTAATAATCATATCTTGTACTATAAGCAAACAAATAAATGAAAACCATGACCTATACTTTTGCTCTGAATCACAGGACCCAGCTAATACCTTCATTATATTCCCACCCAAAACAATCTTCTTAATAAGCTCATTCATACTAGTAAAGTCAGGCTTTTGTTCTGTCTTAATTCAAGGTCTTTCACACTGAAAATGTGATTTTGAACAACATATTCTTAACCACACATTCTACATGACTGCTGAGTTTGTTGAGATAGAATTTCAAGTGCTGTACATTGGATTGGGGTTATTATAACAGTGTCTCTAGCTCATTTGGAAAACTCAGACTACTGAAGAGTAATCTAAGCATTCTGCACTTACTGACAATAAAATTCAGAGAATCAAGGGGAAAAATGTTAGGTGTGGACATGTTTCATTTATTCCTGTTTAGAAAATTTTGAGAGAAGTCTGAATATTTTTATGAACTTTCATTGTATGTGGAGTTTCATTAAAAGAAGATTATCAGTAAAAAAAAAAAAAAAAGATTATCAGTGTCTTATTTTCACATCTTAATTTAAGACTAGCATAAAATGGTCATTAGCACTCCATATTATAAAGTTCTTGGTTTTAATGTATAATATTTGGGAAAGAGGGATTATATTATTTCATAAAAAATCAAATTGGGTTTGACCTTAGAAGAAACATTTTAAAGATTATCCATTATTCTAACTTCTGAGAGTTATAAGGCTCTGATAGTTTAATTATTAAACTTACATTGTATCCTGAGTAATCTCACTTAAATAAAATATCTCAGAGAAAACAGTCAATCTTCATTCACCATAGAGCAAAGTCAAATTTCATCTACAAAGATGTCTCCACATTAACCATAATGCAATATTTTTGGTTCAACATTAACATAATTTCAATCCTGCACATTTAAATAGCAACCAGACATATTACTTAGAATTAGACATTGTATGTGAATCTCTGTGCGAGGAATTCATGCCAAAGGTGAGCCAACATTTCAGTCAGCATTTCCTAGTCCATGTGGGCTATGAATTTGCTCTTTGATTCATTTTGAGTCACTTTGTGTATACGACAATGGAAACAATACACTTCTTTCTACTGTTTATGAGATCTTGATCATGTTAAAATATTTGCACTCACCTGAGAGAACTGGTTTGTTAGTTCTCGGAGAGAAGACTCTAAAAGGGTCATGTTGGACAGGCAAAATATGTTAAAAACATTTTTCCCTAGAGTGGTCCAAGAGAAGGCATAATCGGCAGTATATCTTGGATAGCTCTCACACAGTTCTCTTCGTATATCTTCTGAAGTCGAATTTTGCTGTAAAAGCAATGTGTGTGAGAAGAGTGGTATAATAATGTTAGTAAATATAGATATTAACATATCCTAGTCATCAAGGAAACTGACCTGTCTACATAATAGCCATTTTAAGGTCCTGCATTATAGCAACTATTAAATTAACACTAAAATACATTGGGTTTGCCCATGAAAAGTCACTGAGAGAATGTGTAAATGTGGTAACTCTTGTCATCTTTATGATTTAAAAGATTTGCATATGATTTTTTAAACTGAACACATTTCCTGTCTCTGACTAGACAACCTAAATGTACTAGATCTTGTCTCACAAAAATCTTCAGGCTTAAAAATCTTAAGCTTTTCCTGGACATTTAACAGCAGAGACTTAGGTGTCCTAATAATTTGTGACACTTCATGGGAAATTGGCCAGGGTCTTTGGAAGAATTCCAAAAAGGAAGAGCTTCAGAGTCTAGTCTCAAGACCAACAGTGTTTGTTTAGAGAAGTGGAAAAACATGGATTATGTTTCATCTGCAAAGCAATTATTTCATTTAAGAATTATGCATATAAAGCAAAAAGAAAACACATATATGAAAATACATACAAGCATATAATTATCAAAGGCAATAATTGGAAAGCAATTTCATAATGGAAGTCCCCCACATATTTCACAGTACAGACCAGTTAACAGATGCAGCACTATTTTCATCTATAATATTGATCACATTCACCATTAAGTTGTTTAGATATTTATAGAGCCAATTACAGTTAGTTGCAATATTTAATACATCCTTCCTAGTAATTAATTACTATAAGCTGTGAGGTGAGGGCTAGCTAACTTCATCCTCCCTTTATATCACAAAATCTACACTCTACCTTCCAGTGATTCAACTTCTAAATGTAATGAAACAAGACAGGCTCCACTTATTCCAGGAGATACTCTAAGTGCCAGGTCTTCTAGTCATTCATCCACATCTCTTTCTTAACATTACATATAAACTCACCCCAGAATGATTTCTCTACTTATTCTTGCAAGGGTTGCAGAAAGCAGTAAACAGAAAGAAAAAGAAAAAAAAAAAAGAAAAAGGAATCAGAGAGATTGCTGACAGAGGCATCAATATGTGATCCTGATTTTTACATCCCTTTTCTGCTCCAACTACTCTGAAAATATGTATCTATACATAGAAAATTCATTTTTGACTTATCTCCATCGGATACATG
The DNA here is from genome assembly GCF_949987515.2 of Delphinus delphis. Lineage (NCBI taxonomy): Eukaryota > Metazoa > Chordata > Mammalia > Artiodactyla > Delphinidae > Delphinus > Delphinus delphis. The sequence goes on along the minus strand of NC_082689.1, from coordinate 22,285,369 downwards.
ACTCTGTGCTGCCTCACAAAATTCTGAAATTTTATTCCATATGAGAAAGAGAACCTGGGAGTTTCAATACAATAAAGTGGTATTTTTGAGAATAGCACTGCTATTCTAGCTATTAAAGAATTTAACTTATACAATTCAAGGCTGTTTGCTTCTAGGAACCAATATAGAAGAAATAGAATGGAATAAAATAACTTTCCCTAGTTGGCAACCTAGCATGATTTGTGGAGGCTTTATACTGGAATTACGTGGGCACATGGTGGGGCTTCCTCAGCTACACAGGGTGCTTTAGGTACCTCAACTATTAAAAAAACTAGACTTTCAAAATCTAGATTGGACTGACCCTGGAAGTCTTATATTTCAACCAGCACTGGCTGAATTGCCTTGATAGGTATGGTGCCTTTTCCTGACATACATTTTTGTGTTGTTCTTTGGCTTACTGACATAAACAAGTTTATCAAGATGCCTCAGTTATACAGAATGTTAATTCAAGGGGAACTAATAGACACATATTAAGCAGCAGTGGTTATGGTCACAGGAATATATGAATAAAGACCAGAGTTATGTCCCTATGTTTCAGATGGAAGAAACGTCTACTACATAAGACATGGATATATTATTAAAAATTCTTATGTGTGTGTGTGATAGATAGTCAGAGAAAGAGAGAGAGAGTAGTAGTCTCTCCATGGCAAAATATTAGAAACGATCTCCTCTTAATTTCTGAAGAGCACGTAAAGCAGGATTTAAATGTCCACCGGCCAGCCGAATAACTTAAATGTATGAATCTGGTTGGATAAAAGACAATAAGGAAAAGTGGGGATTGCAGCTGACAGAAGAGTACCTCTTCTGCCTAAAGGCATTCAAATTCAGTTTCTCAAAAGCCTTGTGTATGTGCACACATACACATACAGCTCACAGGTCGCCAGTTTACGCCTCCGATAGAAATGATGTTTATCATCTTGCAATCTGGAATCTTAAAGTGGAAGACTGGTAAACAGACGGAAATCCATAGGTAGGCTTTAAACCACGCTAAGGAAAGGGATTTTATTACTTTGGGGAGATATTTTTTACAGCTCTAAGTTTTCCAAAAGCATTATTAGTACAGATGAGGCAGCAAGTCTGATGGGTGTTAAAGTTTCATCTGCTTTCATACAGCATTTTTTCTTTCCTGCTTCAGGAAATTAAAAGATCACATGTAATGCCACCCTATTTTTTACTAAATGAAAATCTTAAGTTCAACTAAGGGACTTAACAGGGAAGTAAATAAATATCCAAGCCCTTAAGGAATTTAGAATGCCTCAAAATTAAGCTTTTTATGAAAGAGCTCCCAAGAAAAGAATCTCCCGGAGACATTACTCCAAATGGGAATATGCTTCCTATTTGGAAGATTCCTCTATTAATCTAAGAGGCATTTGTTTACCTGCTTTTTATTATGAGTTCATACAAAACTGAGTGAAATTACCTTTTCCAAACTAAGGATCCAGGCAAGCACTTGACTACCATTGAAAGTATATGTTCCATCACTTTCCAAATCAGAACGTGGACTAGGAAATACTGTGGCTGTTGTAAAAGAAAGAAGAGATTAGCATACTACACACACACACACACACACACACACACACACAGGCAGGTTCACATAAGAATCCATAAATATCACTTATGCTCTCATGTACTCCACAGCAAGAATATGCTCAAATATGCATCTTCCATGAAAGTTTCATATTGGCAAAAGGGCAAAGTCCATCAGTTTTTCCTTTCACATAAAACTGTGATGGTTTTGGTCTGCTTTGGGGTTTTTTCCAATCATTTTTGGATGTCATTGGCTTTCATTCCAGTTTATATCGTTAAACTTTATCACCAATATTATTGCCTAATAAACTGAGTCATTTCTGTTCAGGCCTAGAGGATCTGAGGTGCCTCCACTAGCTCCACAGATCCATCATACCCAGCATCTGTTCAAAGGATCTGCCAATGCACATCTGGTGATAATGTTTTTTTTTTTTTAATTATTCAATTGGGAGGCTAAAATATGCTTAGGATCATAAATTCTCTCCTCCCCAAAGTGGTTTTTGAATGGTGTTTTAGATCAAATAAATGGGAGAAAGCAATTAGTCCAGACTACAGTATATGCTAATTAAGTAATTCCCAAAGTGGCCTCATCCAGTACTATTTATAATGTGGCAGAATGTTCCTGGTTAGGAGCATTAGCTGGAAGAGCATGTTCAGATCTATAGCATGGACGTTCATTAAGCCAGTGTGTTCACTTTTATAAATTGTGTACAGAAATACTTTATTATCCTCACAACAAAGAATCTTAATATTCAAAGATACAGTGACCTAACATCAGTGGGGCCTAGGCTTTGTTAAAATGCTCACTGGGCTGAAGAATTTACCAACTGATTCCTCTAGACCAAAGCAATACATTTGTGAGATGACTGGCCAGGCTAAGAAACATAATCTGTGGCTACTGAGCAAAGCAAAGCTTACTGGACCACAACAGTATGATCTTATTTCTAATGTGCTGTAACTACTCAGCCAAACACCCAGAGATCATTCACAACAGCACGTTAACTCCTCAAAACCACCCACCGCCATATTCCTACTTCAATAACAAAGGACTTTTTTTCATTTGGTCCATCAACTTGTATTGGAATGTTAATATCATAGAATCTTAAATATCACGTGGCATTTTTAAAGGTACTCCTTTTTTCCCCCATATCACCCATCATATTCTGACATACAGGAATCTTTGTTTTGTTCACTAATGTATCTTCAGTACCTAAGACAGTGCCTACATGACAGCAGGCACCCAATAAATATTTGCCAATGAATATAAAACAGTCCTGCTGTTTTGAGAGTTTACTCTCAATTTGTGGCTTCTAACAAGTGTCTCTCAAGACCATCTGCAGCAAAAGCACCTGGACATAAGGTTCAGGGAGCTCAGCCTGTGGGTATTCTGCACATTGCTGTCTCAGGGCCACTGGCCTAGCTGTGAATGAAAGAAGTACACAAGCACACTGAATGACTGTGATGCTGAGTGGTAGAGTGGGAGGAAGAAAACTACAGCTAGAAGAGCCCCATCTTGGTAGCTGCCCTAGTACCAGGTCAGCTGGATGATGGGACAGGGAGGGTGCTTAACCTTGCTGGGCCTCATACTCCTCATCTGTAAAATATAAAGTTTGGACAAATCTCTGAGATTCTATCCAACATTTTTTATTGATGGGCATTCTAACCATCCCAGTGTTATCTAATTGCAGGCAACTGAAGAGTCCCTAGTCAATTCTGGGAAAGCGTGTAATTCTCAACATTATAATAGTACCATTTAGGGTTTTGCTCCTAGAGAGTACTTCAGTAAGAACTTAATTTCCAATTATTCTCAAGACCTTTGCATAACTGCACCACCACACTCAGGCAACCATAAGGAATATTTAGATCTCTTAGGGATATTCTAGGCATTCCATCTTTGTTTGAAAAGTTAAAAGTATAACTGTTAAAGATTAGACCTTTACTGGTTGTTCCAAAAGGCCTGTTCTAAACTGGGCAGAAGAGGATAGCTTACCCAGTGATGCGTGCCTTTTTTCTGGAACTTCAGTGCTCTGGAGTGATAAATTGCTGTCCTTCTCCAGGTTGGGTGACTTTCTCAGAATTTCACTAGAGAAGAAAAAGCAAGAACTCTATAACTTCACTCACATTAATTTCAGTTAGTTACAGCAATGTATTATATGGTAGATTCCAGGGCTCTCCTAGGACTTTCAAATTTTTAATCTACTTTCTAGGATTTTAATGACAAAACTCACCTAACCATATACCAATGAATATATAAGGGCTCCTACAAGGTAAATTTTTACTCAGAGAAAATGGCCTAGATAAGGTTTAAAATACTTATTTTTTACTTCACTCTTATAGAAAGAAAAAAGGACTTTAGAGCTAAATACTGAAAATATTTATGATATACATCTTTTCTTTTAAAAAGATGGCGGATCCCAAATAGATGGTGGTCAAAGGGTGCTTCAGAGACTGAAATCAAGGTCTGCTTACTTGTCAACCACGAAAGAAAAAGAAGTTTTCTATGTTAAATTATAGATGGCATTTTGAAGACTGTCAAAGATGAATACTTGCAAGACCGATTCAAAGAAGAAGGAGAAGACACATTTATTGAATATCTAGTCTGTGCTAAGCACTGTGGTTGGTGTCATTACAGGTGGCACCAGGTGTTAAAGAAATAATGATGTACTCAGGGTTTTAATTGTACTGAGTGTATCAAGGCTGTAATGATAGCATGTGGTGCCAGGAATCTCTGCACAACATGGTCACACCAGCTTTTGGAAGAAAATATTATTGGACCACTCCACAATTCAGTAACCCTCTTTTAAAAAAATTGCTTCCTGTTTATTATTATTAAAATGGAAATAATCATATTTTCTTGAAAACTTGATATTCCTAAAGTAAGTGTCTAAAATAAATATATCTATTTCAAGAGTGAAATAAGTCCAGATGTCTGGAATGAATAATCTGAATTTTGTCTGATTGTTTATAAAAAGCTTACTTACGGTACATAAGAATGGATATAAAAAGATAACAGTGGAAAAGCAAGAAGTTCTGCTTGCTACTGTGGTTCGATTTGATTTCCCTTTTTAGAAACAAGATCTGAGTCCTGGTTCCAGGATACTTTATGATTTATAATTGGGAAAAAAAAATCTGTTTTTTTCCCAGCATGTCCTTTTAATAAAAATGATAAGAAGGGGTGATATTTGTTTCCATTCCCTAGTGTTCTTCCAATATTCTCTATAAAATGTACTGGTTGCTCTAAAAGTTCTGCATTCTTAATGTATATTTGAATTATTCATGACCATGACTGTATTCCCCTAAATCTTCTTACATTCCTTATGCTGACTATTTGGATGGGAAAACTGTTCAGATAAAAATAAGAAATGACCTGAACCTTTTTCCTGCTCTCAAACAGAAGTTTTAGAAAGTTTGAGAAAGTCAAGTGCACTCTTCTTTTTCTCGACATTTTTTTAGTTCAGCTTGAAATACTGTAAGAAACACTACTGAATATCAACACATTTTGAAATAAAGGGAAGAACTGCCTTCATAAAATTTTTAAGGAATAGGGACAGCAACAAAAACCAAAGGGAGAGTGACAAACATCAAAAAGAAGAAAGAAGGAGCACGAGAAAACAGAGACTTGAAAAATAAATGGGAGTGGGGGAGAAACAAAAAAGAGGTGATGGGAAATTAAGGAAGTGTGAGCTTGGAGAAGCAAAAGCTGCATCAACGCTACAGGGGACACCTTGCCCATTTCCCACGTTCAGATAAGAGCCCGAAAATTATTCCTTCAAATATTCTTTCAATGCCAAAACAAGTTCATCCCCTTCCCAGCAAGCTGCTGGCTCAACAGGTTTGAACTTGCTCAACAGAAAATGGCTCTTCCAGACAAGGAACTCTGGAGGCCTCTTTTCTAACAGGACCCGTCCTTGACCAGGAAGTGCCCACAATTACACGGTTGCCTACAAGTCCCACGTTACAGGAGTGGGGAGGCGGTTCATCTCCTTTTAGGTGGTCCCGGCACGGCCTTTTGTCAGGGAGAGAGCATGGGATCTCACACGTGCTTTGCTGGTCATCTTCCTGCAAATTTTCCCCAGTGTTGCTTTGCATTTACAGTGTGTAGTGTCATGGCATGTGTCCTCTGCCACTGCTCAACGTAACTATTGTCTGTCAACTCTTAAAATGGAAACCACAAAATAAATGTGCAACATCAAGCATTGTGGGTAAAAAGATGAATTAAGGCTCTAAGTTGAAATACAGCTTACCTCCCCCAAGCAAAGGTAATTAGTTCTTTTTGACTCCCTATTAAATTACTAAAGGACAGGAAGGTATCCAGTCTTACTGAATTAAGTGTAATCTCTGAGCTTTCTAATTAGCTTGACCATACTTATAGACAGAGAACTCTATGCTTCTTAGAGTGATGAATGAGAACCAGTATCTTTTCCATCATTTTACACAATTTAAGCATTTTGTACATACTTACTTTATATAAATTTTAAGTGTATTATGTTTGTCTGTGTACCTATTCCTACCACTTTTCCATTTTAGGCCGTGACATCTTTGGAAGTAGGCACCATGATGATGCTCTTTTTATTCAAAACACCTAGCACGGCACTGAACCATAAGATAGGATGGCTGATTAAATAAAAAGAGACAGTGTTGCTGGGATGTAGAAGAAAGAACTTTGGAGCTGTTAGATATCTTTTGAATCCCAGCTCTGCCTCTTCCTGAAAAATTTCAGCCTCATCTGAAAATTACGAATGATACACCTATCTTGCAAGGCTGTTGTGAGTACTAGGTGAGATGTCCTTAACAAGTGCCTCTCTGGGCCCTGTCATCATAGGCACTCACCAATATTAACTGTCAAAGTGCCCACAAAGAAGATGGTACAAAGACACAGCCTTCACCATCGGTATGGAGCTGAAGCCCCATACTTATGTATCTATACTCCCCACATAATCTTACAATACTAGAACCTTCAAGATCTCTGGACACCAAATGGACGCACCCTTATCATTCATAATCTGGAACCAGTGAGCACTGGCTGGTGAGGTGGGAAGAGGGGAAGTACCTTACCCAGAATTCTGTACCCCTTTCTTCATTTTATTATTTAATTTCTTTATCAGTTTACTCATAAGAGGAATTTTCCATTTGAAGTAATGATCAATTTTCTCCTCAGACTGTAAAATGCTTGAGAAAAGTCTATTTACAGTGCACTGTGTTGGCAGATGGTAGGATGTTTAGCACATGGCAAGCACTGAATAATAGATAATAAAGAATATCACTTGGAAGAACTGACAGCTAAGGAAGCGTCTTTTTTTTTTTTTTTTTAAATAGCCTGCCCTGCTTCCACTGTTGCACACCTGGTTCTGCAAAGGTCCTTGGAAGAGGAAACACCAGAGGTGGCACCACAGACACAAACATATAATCAATCTTACACTTTATCCACCATATTCATCCATAAACTCACTAACATTTATTAAATTCCCACGATATGTAATATAATGGGCAAGTCAAATAAAAAAAACAGGGACTATAATATGTTAATTGTAATAGCTAAGTAAGGACATGCCTAGGGAATGATGACAACACATGACTGGGGGTGCTCAATTAGAGTGGTCATTTGTGTTTCTTACAGAGCGAGATCCTAGAATCATAACCTAATTCATGCCTCTTGCTACCTTAAAATCTTTTTCTTCATACTTTCACTAGACTCGTAGTTTTCAACTGGGGGCAATTTTGTGCTCCCTCCCCTGCTCCCAGGGGATATTTGACAATATCTGGAGAAATATTTAGTTGTCACAACTGGACGGGAGTGATGCTACTGGTATCTAGTGGGTAGAGGCCAGGGATGCTACTAAACATTCTACAGTGCACAGCACAACAAAGAATTATCTGATCCCAAGTAGCAATAATGCTGAGATTGAGAAACCCTGCACTAGGCTGTGACAGAGAAGTGGATTTATTCAATGATGGCTCTTCCCTAATCCCACTCTCTAGGACCTACTCAGGAGATTTAAAAATCCTATTCAGGAACTCTGAATAGCTCTAAGAAAGTCTCAGAGAATCTCTCTCATACTAGATGTCTCTGGGAGGTATATTAAGGCATTATACAAAATTTGGATGCCCCTGAATCCAGCATGTAGGCTCACCTGAGTCCAGAGAATTCAACCTTCTGGATGAGGCAAGAAAGCCTGAGTCAAATCTCCAAGTGGCCCATGGCATCACTTTACTGCCTTTTACTGGACCCAGCCACATGTACAGTACCACGGAGATGGCTAAGGGCCTGCCTCTAAGATGTTGAAGAGGTAGAGTCTGCTTCTATCGTATTTATAGTGCTCTACTTTGAAAAGGAATTTAATAAGGGAAACATCTTGGATTCAAAATGTTAAATTTAAGATACCAGGAGGGAAACTAGGCTCAGAGTAGTTTTACTTCTTCTCAGACATGTCTACCAACAGGTACATTGGGGAAATGACACATTTATAGATATCATTGCAACGGTAGGATTTATGCACTTATATTGAATGTCTCTGTATTTCCTGTGAGTGGGAAAGACTACCTGTGTGGGCGGCATCCATGTGTGCCATGGTAATTCTGTCTTTAAAAGGAACTGCTTCCAGGAAAGACACATATGGCAAATCCTAAAAAGAAAATTCTGACATTCTTTTTTTGTCTTTAAGGATTAAACTTTTTATATTTTTTCCCTTTTTCCCCAGACTCACAATTATACGGTATGTAGTGACACCTGGAAAGAAGGCATGAAATCTGCTCCAGGTCCAGTTCTGATTCCAGCTTCAGATGACATTCATTACCGACTTTTAAGTACAAATAAGAATGTTGTAATGGCATTGAGGCCTCCTCAGTGATTTGATACGCTTGTCCTTCCTGACTCCCCCAAGAAGAAGTCATTTTAATTTTATTCATTATTTTCTTCAATTTCATTCTGATGTTCATCCTTCAGGGTCATCTATGCTTCAGATACAACCCCTGCCTGCCCATGTTCAACATACACCTCTCTTCTAGGTAGCTCACTTACCAATCAACAATCTATATCATTAAGGTGTTAAGATTTAGAAATGCCTTCATATGTTGCTCTGTCCTAGGATTTTTTATACTCTTTGGAGGGACTTTGGAGATATAATGTATATCTGAGCTAATACATTTCTAAAGGCACCATGATGGGCAGATGAGGAAATGCCTTGGGGGTATAGGTGTATCAGAAGCACATAGAATATAGAGGAGGAGATAACATCACAGTAGCTTTCAGATGACCCTGTACGTATTATGTTCTACCTAGCCCTGACACAGGCAGATTAATATGGCAACACTACAAGGGAATTTGTCATTTTGCCATCACAGTCAGCAGCAAAGCTACCTGCCTATTCCTCTAAACTGACTCTACAAGGGCCGCCATTGATTTCTTTCCTTTATGAAGTTCTGAGATTCTTTTTTTATGGCCTATCTCAAATACACCTTCCTCTAGTCTGGTAACCACCACCCTATCTGTCCTTAATGAGCTTACTCACACAGGTCTCTGGAGAACTCTTCTGATATCTCCCCACTCAAACCTCTCTCCACTCCAATAATATATCCAACAGTCAGATGCATATTCCTCAGGCAGAAACAATGTCTCAGGGTGTCTGTGTAACTATTCACCATTTGTTGTCTGACGTCCTGGGCACAGTGAGAACTAAACAAATATTCATCACATTTACCACGTCATAGATTAATTTACCTGTTTAGTAGTCTCTATCTCTCTCTCCCACTAGATTTTAAGTTTATATAGGGATATGCCTTAGTCATCTATGTATCCATAGTGAGTTGCATTGTCTCCAGCAGGTGGTACACATTCAATACATTCTAACTCAATGAATTAACAATTTTGCCTGTGTGGCAGTTAAGACTTCCTTCCACTTTGTTTTTGATAAATGAAATTTTAACCTTTATTTTTATATGAATACTCACTAAAATGATTACTAGATGGTTAATAATTACTCTGAAATTAATACAGTGTGAGACTTATACATCTCACCTCATCTTTATAGTCAAATGAGGACACATAACTGTTTTACTTCCACTTCCTTTATATTCCCAATAATACCTTCAGGTCAGTTTCTAAACACATCCATATTTTTCAGTATTAAACAAAAGTCTTGGCACTTAAAAAATTTCCCTGAATAGAATCTGATTAGCTATGTTTCAAGTTCTGTAGGAGCCATTCAATAGGAGCAGAGGTATGAATTTGGAAAACACAGGTCATGGATGAGTGTCGACATGACAGAGATAGGGAGTAAATCCACAGAGGCAATACCCCACAGGAGCTGCAGGAATGTTGAACTGCTTCTCCAAATAATGACCCTGTGAGCTCTGCAAGATGATCTTTGCCACTTGCCAGCTGTGTGAGCAATGGCACAGCCATTCTGATGTATTCTTAGAGGCAGGGCAGGGAGGAAGGACCACAAGGTTATGTCCCATGATGTTGGATCATCCCTTGTGCATTAAGGGCCAAAAAATCAGAAATGTAATCATTTCTTCTTTCAGACAGCTAGTTACAGTTGATGCTGAGTATAGTGTTGAATTCTTTTTTAAAGCACCTCATCCTGAAGCTAATGCTTAAGAAAAATATGAATTTAATAACAGAAGGTTGGTGCCAATGCAAAAACGCATGAAAAAACTTGGCGACTGACCAGCAAGTAGTGACTGAGTGTGATCATGTCTTTCAAAATAAACATGGTGGGCCTTTTTTTTTTTTTTTTTGCGGCACGCGGACTTCTCACTGTTGCGGCCTCTCCCATTGCGGAGCACAGGCTCCGGATGCGCAGGCTCAGCGGCCATGGCTCACGGTCCCAGCCGCTCCTCGGCATGTGGGATCTTCCCAGACCGGGGTACGAACCCGTGTCCCCTGCATCGGCAGGCGGACGCTCAACCACTGCGCCACCAGGGAAGCCCCAGGTGGGCCTCTTTTGATGAAGCCAAAGACGGCATTTTTTTTTTTCCCTGACTGTTTTGTTTCTTAATGAGGCTATGCTGGTGAATCTTTCTTCACCAAAGGGAAGTAATTTAGTGCAATGGCTTACTTAGTATGGGACGGCTTACCTAGTAACCATGCCCCAGTTTCACTGCATGGCTATAAAGCATAAAAGTTAATAGCATGGTGGGGAATATCATTAATGCAATTTTATTATTGTACATCATTTTCCAAATTAAGTTCCAATTACTTGGTAGTTTAGAGAAAATACTGAATATACAGCAATATAGAGCTTGAGTTCAATAAAATACCTGGAGATTGGAATAAAACTGAAAACAAAGAGACATGATCAGCTATCTGGAGAATAACCGACAGAGTGTAAAATAAACCTGGACTTTAATCCTGGTTCCAAAACTAACTCAATGGCTCATCTCAGGGGACTCCATGGATTTGGAGTATTTTACATAGAAAAATACTTCTTTGAGCAGAGGTATATTTATGGACTTCTTAGATTTTGTTAACTATTTCCCTCATTGTTACTTAGTTCTTCACAAAAAAAAAAAAAAAAAAAAGATACAAAGATGAGAGCCCCAGCTGAAGCTGTAATCCAATTTGTAAATAATGGACATTAATTTTCCCCATATCTTCTCTATCACTTGGCTCACGAAATGTCCATCTCAAGTACAACTTTTCCATGAAGATTTACCTGATTATGTCAGCTGAAAGCTCTCTTTCTACTTTAAGTATGGAGGTGTCTTGCTTCAGCATCCTTCTGGCACTCTTCATTGCACTTTCTCCTGCTATCGTTGATTTAATATTTACCTTACCCTGCTAGAACATAGGCATAAACCTTGCCTAATTCATCACTCACATAGGGACATAGAGACCATCTGTGAAGTGGTTGAATGAATAAAATATTCATTCACTTTATCTCTACACTGATTACACAAGGGGGCATAGGCTCTAGTCAGCTTTGGGTCTCCTTGCAGAGATACACAACTCAACTAGTTGCTAGCTGAGGTAATGCTTGTATATGTCTAGAATATATTAGTCTCATAGAAAATATGTCATGTCATTTCCCTGCTTAAAAATTTCCAGTGGCTTCTCATTATACTAAAAACAAAAGACAAATCCTTTCCCTTTGCTTACCTGTTTGATTCTTCAGGCTCTTTCTCTCATGGTTTTTATTGTTTCGCCATATCCCCTACCGCTTTCATTATCCCTCACTATGTTCTAGTCATATTAGCCGACTTTCTGTTCCTCTAAATGATCAGGTTTGTCCCCGCTTCAGGATCACTGACTATTTCTCTGCCTGGAATTTTATCTTCTAGATGTTCACATGCTGGTGCTGGTTTTTCCCTGTCCTTGTTGGTCTCTACCCGAATGTCACCTTCTAGCAGAGGCCCTTCTTTTGCTACCCTATTAAATTCCCACCTTTCAGTTTCTACCTCTTAACCTGCTCTATTTTCTTGCTAATACATTTATTATTATCAGTAATTATGCTATTTATTTATTTTATTGCTTTTTTGCTTACTTTTCCATTACAATGCAAGTAACAAAATGGTAGAGAATTTGTTTGGTTCACAAAACCAATGTGAATTAGCAACCCAATAATTAGGTGTCTCAAGTCATTTCCCAGGACAATTCTTGACATGTTGATATTTTATGCTAAGCAGCTTGTAGTTAGTAACTCTCTTAAAGTATCTCCCATATTATCTGATGATCAAAATCACAAAGATAATATTAAAGGAGAAATGGTGCTACATGTCAAGGAATTTAAATTAAAATTTTGGAACCAAATATCTCTGATTATAGAAAAATATAATCTTTTCTTGCGAGACACTTAAAAAAATCTCTACCAGGATAATCTCATGGTCAAGTCAGATTACAATGTTTTTCTCAGTTCTACAGACAGTTGGGCTCTTGGGTGTCTCTTTAGGTTTAAAATCTCAGGATGGAAAACTGAGGTTGTAAGTGGTCTAGATTCCCTAACTTTATTCTACAGTTTCTTCTCACACCATACACATTAACTTCATTTAAAGATTGCTGTTTAGTTAAGAATACTTTCAACTTTATTACTTTGATTTCTAGACCCTTAATTTCCTTATTTGCATTTCCTGGTTTCTGTTATATCTAGAAGTTCCACATAGAGCTAGATAAATATGTTATTCTTCCAGGAGATAATATCCCTGACATCGCCCTATATCTTATGCTTGTGATCGAGTCTTAGGGCAATGTCACTGACAATTTGAGGTAGGATAGAGAATCTCTGAGGGAAGTTAAGAAGGACTGCCTTGCCAACCCAGGTTTTTTTTTGTTGTTGTTGTTTTTTTGATTTTTGTTGGAGTATAGTTGATTTACAATGTTGTGTTAGTTTCAGGTGTACAGCAAAGTGAATCAGTTATACATACACGTATATCCACCCTTTTTTTTTTTCTTTTAAGATTCTTTTCCCCTATAGACCATCACAGAGTATTGAGTAGGGTCCCCTGTGATATACAGTAGCTCCTTAATAGTTATCTATTTTTTGTGTATAGCAGTGTGTATATGTCCGTCCCAATTTCCCAATTTATCCCCACCCCCATCCTCCGGTAACCGTAAGTAGTTTTAAAAGGCAAAATTTGAGTAATTCATCAAAGTAGATTATGCTTAATCCTACATAAAAATGGTAATTCCAGTTTGTACCCACCTCGTTCATTCATATTTAGATCATCACATTTGTAGATAGAGAAAATAAAGTTGTATACCTAACCTAGGAAGGCTTCCTGGATATCTCATAAGGAAACAAGGTCTGATCTCTCACAGCAACTGAACACACTTGGAAGTGTCCCTACCTGTCTTTAAATTGTGCATCGTCAATTCCTTGCCTACGAAGCAGATCCTGTGGCCCATAGGGTGTGTCTTTGCATTTAGAGTCTGTGTCACAGAGTAGGGTTTGCAGCAATGGGAAGAAGCCAGTACTAGGAAGGTTTCGAGGTGCAAGGTAACCTAAAAGTTAAAAACAAACAAACAAACAATAATTAGATCACTGTGATGTTTGCCTGGGAAGGGAAAGGAGTGCAGTTTTGTGAAATTATCTTCTGCATTATGACTGTTTGGGTCCCCCATGTATCAAAAGACTTTAAAATGCTTGTTGCCCCAAAAACTTCTCTTCCTCGGATTTACTCTAAGGAAGTAGCTGCAAGAATCTTTGCCAGAGTGTTTTAAAAATAAATCACAGTGTACCCATATAATAAAACACAAGGCAGCCAATAAAAATGTTGTCAAATAATATGGAAAATATTTGTAATACACTGCTTATTAAAAAGAGGAGATCAGAAAACAGTATGACCAGAATAGCCATAATTGTAAAAATATATATATAAATATATGTAGTATATTAAAAAATCTGGAGTGGGACTTCCCTGGCAGTCCAGTGGTTAAGAGTCCACACTTCCACTGCAGGGGTCTTGGGTTCGATCTCTTGTCAGGGAACTAAAATCCCACATGCCGCATGGCATGGCCAAGTAAACAATAAATAAATTAAAAAAATAAAAAACCTGGAGGAATTTTTTTCCTTGGTGGTTATTTCAAATGACTTTGTTTACTTTCATTTGACTGTATATTAACTATTTTCTCCCACAATGTACATGTCTTCTTTTGTAATCAAAGTCATTATAAATGCAGCCAATCTTCCAAATACAGGAAATATTTTTGTTGTCCTCAAAATTTAACATAATAGCTAAATTAATTATCCTGGACACACAACATTTTCTTCCTATTTAAAAACCAATAATAATGGTATGAATTAATATGCAGATTTTCCCCAATACTAAAGCCACAAGTATTGTAACAGTTAATGGTTTTGTAACCTTTACTTTAACATTTGCTTTGTAAAATATGATGATGGCACACACATGAGTCAAGATAAAAGGCAATGAACATTGTGGTACATGACTCTTTTTGAATTCTGGTTTTCTCAGGGTATATGCCCAGTAGTGGGATTGCTGGGTCATATGGTAGTTCTATTTGTAGTTTTTAAAGGAACCTCCATACTGTTCTCCATAGTGGCTGTACCAGTGGCACATATATACAATGGAATATTACTCAGCCATAAAAAGAAAAGAAATTGAGATATTTGTAATGAGGTGGATAGACCTAGAGTCTGTCATACAGAGTGAAGTAAGTCAGAACGAGAAAGACAAATACCATATGCTAACATATATATATGGAATTTAAGAAAAAAAAATGTCATGAAGAACCTAGGGGTAAGACAGGAATAAAGACACAGACCTACTAGAGAATGGACTTGAGGATATGGGGAGGGGGAAGGGTAAGCTGTGACAAAGCGAGAGAGAGGCATGGACATATATACCCTACCAAATGTAAGGTAGATAGCTAGTGGGAAGCAGCTGCATAGCACAGGGAGATCAAAAGTGCCTGGAGGGGTGGGATAGGGAGGGTGGGAGGGAGGGAGACGCAAGAGGGAAGAGATATGGGAACATATGTATAACTGATTCACTTTGTTATAAAGCAGAAACTAACACATCATTGTAAAGCAATTATACTCCAATAAAGATGTAAAAAAAAAAAAGATAAAAGGCAAGCTGTGAATTACAAATCTTTTCACAATTAGGTTTGATTCTAAAACACTAGCTTCCTCCCTTCCGGGAATACAGAGACAATGAACTTTCAAAAAAGGCAGGTTTACCTCCCAGGAGCCTGTGCAGCCCACAACTGCCAGGGTCCTGTGATCCAGGGACAACTTCCCCCAGAGAACACACGCGCGCCTCAGGCTGTTGCAACGTCGCCCCGGCCTCTGCCACCACAGGCTCACCCCGCACTCCGTGCCCCCTCCCTCGCCCTGGCCTGAGTGAGCCAGAGCCCCCGAATCAGCTGCTCCTTTAACCCCATCCTGTCTGAGCAAAGAACAGACGCCCTCAGGTGACATACACGCAGAGGTGGGGCCAAATCCAAGGCTGAACCGTGGGAGCTGTGTGAACAAACAAGAGAAAGGGAAATCTCTCTCAGCAGCCTCAGGAGCAGTGGATTAAATCTCCACAATCAACGTGATGTACCTGCATCTGTGGAATACCTGAACAGACAACGAATCAGCCCAAATTGAGGAGATGGACTTTGAGAGCAATGATATATATTTTTTTTTTCTCTTTTTCTCTTTTTGTGAGTGTGTATGTGTATGTTTCTGGGTGTGATTTTGTCTGTATAGCTTTGCTTTTGCCATTTGTCCTAGGGTAATGTCTGTCTGTTTTTTGTTTTTTGTAGTACAGTTTTTAGTGCTTGTTATCATTGGTGGATTTGTTTTTTGGTTTCAGTGCTCTCTTCTTTCTTTCTTTCTTTTTTTTCTCCCTTTTATCATGAGCCGTGTGGATGACAGGCTCTTGGTGCTCCAGCCAGGAGTCAGTGTTGTGCCTCTGAGATGGGAGAGCCAAGTTCAGGACACTGGTCTACAAGAGACCTCCCAGATCCACATAATATCAAACAGCAAATATCTCCCAGAGATCTCCATCTCAAAGCCAAGACCCAGCTCCACTCAACGACCAGCAAGCTACAGTGCTGGACACCCTATGCCAAACAACTAGCAAGGCAGGACCACAAACCACCCATTAGCAGAGAGGCTGCCCAAAATCATAATAAGGCCACAGACACCCCAAAACACACAACCAGACGTGGACCTGCCCACCAGAAAGACAAGATCCAGCCTCATCCACCAGAACACAGGCATTAGTCCCCTCCACCAGGAAGCCTACACAACTCACTGAACCAACCTTAGCCACTGGGGGCAGACACCAAAAACAACAGGAACTATGAACCTGCAGCCTGCAAAATGGAGACTCCAAACACAGTAACTTAAGCAAACTGAGAAGACAGAGAAACACACAGCAGATGAAGGAGTAAGATAAAAACCTAGACCTAACAAATGAAGAAGAAATAGGCAGTCTACCTGAAAAAGAATTCAGAATAATGATAGTAAAGTTGATCCAGAATCTTGGAAATAGAATGGAGAAAATACAAGAAACATTTAACAAGGACCTAGAAGAACTAAAGAGAAACCAAACAGTGATGAACAATATAATAAATGCAATTACAAGTTCTCTAGATGGGATCAATAGCAGAATAATTGAGGCAGACAAACGGTTAA
Organism: Delphinus delphis; assembly: GCF_949987515.2. Lineage (NCBI taxonomy): Eukaryota > Metazoa > Chordata > Mammalia > Artiodactyla > Delphinidae > Delphinus > Delphinus delphis. The sequence continues at coordinate 22,268,714 of NC_082689.1, read as the reverse complement.
GTGACCTGGAAGATAAAATAGTGGAAATAACTACTGCAGAGCAGAATAAAGGAAAAAGAATGAAAAGAATTGAGGACAGTCTCAGAGACCTCTGGGACAACATTAAACGCACCAACATTCAAATTATAGGAGCCCCAAAAGAAGAAGAGAAAAAGAAACGGACTGAGAAAATATTTGAACCTATTATAGTTGAAAATTTCCCTAATAAGGGAAAGGAAATGGTTAAGTCTAGGAAGCACAGAGAATCCCATACAGGATAAACCCAAGGAGAAACATGCCAAGACCATATTAATCAAACTATCAAAAATTAAATACAAAGAAAAAATATTAAAAGCAGCAAGGGTAAAACAACAAATAACATACAAGGGAATCCCCATAAGGCTAACAGCTGATCTTTCAGCAGAAACTCAGCAAGCCAGAAGGGAGTGGTAGGACACCTTTCAAGTGATGAAGGGGAAAAATCTACAACCAAGAATACTCTACTCAGCAAGGATCTCATTCAGATTTGACAGAGAAATTAAAACTTTTACAGACAAGCAAATGCTAAGAGAATTCAGCACCACCAAACCACCTTTACAACAAATGCTAAAGGAATTTCTCTAGGCAAGAAACACAAGAGGAGGAAAAGACCTACAATAACAAACCCCAAACAATTAAGAAAATGGTAATAGGAACATACATATCGATAATTACCTTAAATGTAAATGGATTAAATGCTCCAACCAAAAGACATAGACTGGCTGAATGGATACAAAAACAAGACCCATATATATGCTGTCTACAACAGACCCACTTCAGACCTAGGGACACATACAGACTGAAAGTGAGGGGATGGAAAAAGATATTCCATGCAAATGGAAATCAAAAGAAAGCTGGAGTAGCAATTCTCATATCAGACAAAATAGACTTTAAAACAAAGACTATTAGAAGAGACAAAGAAGGACACTACATAATGATCAAGGGATCAATCCAAGAAGAAGATATAACAATTGTAAATATTTATGCACCCAATATAGGAGCACCTCAATACATAAGGCAAATGCTAACAGCCATAAAAGGGGAAATCGACTGTAACACAATCATAGTAGAGGACTTTTACACCCCACTTTCACCAAGAGACAGATCATCAAAAATGAAAATAAATAAGGAAACACAAGCTTCAAATGATATATTAAACAAGATGGACTTAATTGATATTTATAGGACATTCCAGCCAAAAACAATAGAATACACTTTCTTCTCAAGTGCTCATGGAACATTCTCCAGGATAGATCATATCTTGGGTCACAAATCAAGCCTTGGTAAATTTAAGAAGATTGAAATCATATCAAGTATCTTTTCCAAGAACAACGCTATGAGACTAGATATCCATTACCAGAAAAAATCTATAAAAAATATAAACATTAAACAATACACTACTTAATAACCAAGAGATCACTGAGGAAATCAAAGAGGAAATCAAAAAATACCAAGAAACAAATGACAATGAAAACTGATGCCCCAAAACCTATGGGATGCAGCAAAAGCAGTTCTAAGAGGGAAGTTTATAGCAATACAATACTACCTTAAGAAACAAGAAATATCTCAAATAAACAACCTAACCTTACAAAAGCAATTAGAGAAAGAAGAACAAAAAAACCCAAAGTTAACAGCAGGAAAGAAATCATAAAGATCAGATCAGAAATAAATGAAAAAGAAATGAAGGAAACAATAGCAAAGATCAATAAAACTAAAAGTTGGTTCTTTGAGAAGATAAACAAAATTGATAAACCATTAGCAAGATTCATCAGGAAAAAAGGGAGTGACTCAAATCAATAGAATTAGAAGTGAAAAAGGAGAAGTAACAACTGACACTGCAGAATACAAAGGATCATGAGAGATTACTACAAGCAACTATATGCCAATAAAATGGACAACCCGGAAAAAATGGACAAATTCTTAGAAAAGCACAACCTTCCGACCCTGAACCAGGAAGAAATAGAAAATATGAACAGACCAATCACAAGCACTGAAATTGAAACTGTGATTAAAAATTTTCCAACAAACAAAAGCCCAGGACCAGATGGCTTCACAGGCGAATTCTATCAAACATTTAGAGAAGAGCTAACACCTATCCCTCTCAAACTTCCAAAATATAGCAGAGGGAGGAACACCCCCAAACTCATTCTGCAAGGCCACCATCACCCTGATACTAAAACCAGACAAAGATGTCACACAAAAAGAAAACTACAGGCCAATATCACTGATGAACATCGATGCAGAAGTCCTCAACAAAACACCAGCAAACAGAATCCAACAGCACATTACAAGGATCATACACCATGATCAAGTGGGGTTTATTCCAGGAATGCAAGGATTCTTCAATATATGCAAATCAATCAACGTGATACACCATATTAACAAATTGAAGGAGAAAAACCATATGATCATCTCAATAGATGCAGAGAAAGCTTTCGACAAAATTCAACACCCATTTACGATAAAAACTCTCAAGAAAGTAGGCATAGAGGGAACTTACCTCAACAGAATAAATGCCATATATGACAAACCCACAGCGAACATTGCCCTCAGGGGTAAAAAATGAAAGCATTTCCACTAAGATCAGGAACAAGACAAGGTTGCCCACTCTCACAACTATTATTCAACATAGTTTTGGAAGTTTTAGCCACAGCAATCAGAGACGAAAAAGAAATAAAAGGAGTCCAAATCGGAAATGAAGGAGTAAAACTGTCACTGTTTGCATATGACATGATACTATACATAGAGAATCCTAAAGATGCTAGCAGAAAACTACTAGACCTAATCAATGAATTTGGTAAAATAGCAGGATACAAAGTTAATGCACAGAAATCTCTTGCATTCCTATATCCTAATGATGAAAAATCTGAAAGTGAAATTAAGAAAACATTCCCATTTACCACTGCAACAAAAAGAATAAAATACCTAGGAATAAACCTACCTAAGGAGAAAAAAAGCTGTATGAAGAAAATTATAAGACACTGATGAAAGAAATTAAAGATGATACAAACAGATGGAGAGATATACCATGTTCGTGGATTGGAAGAATCAACATTGTGAAAATGACTATACTACCCAAAGCAATCTACAGATTCAATGCAATCCCTATCAAACTACCACTGGCATTTTTCACAGAACAAGAACATAAAAATTCACAATTTGTATGGAAACACAAAAGACCCCGAATAGCCAAAGCAGTCTTGAGAAAGAAAACGGAGCTGGTGGAATCAGGCTCCCTGACTTCAGACTACACTACAAAGCTACAGTAATCAAGACAGTATGGTACTGGCACAAAAACAGAAATACAGATCAATGGAACAGGATAGAAAGCCCAGAGATAAACCCACACACATATGGTCACTTTATCTTTGATAAAGGAGGCATGAATATACAGTGGAGAAAAGACTGTCTCTTCAATAAGTGGTGTTGGGAAAGCTGGACAGTTACATGGAAAAGAATGAAATTAGAACACTCCTTAACACCATACACAAAAATAAACTCAAAATGGATTCGAGACCTAAATGTAAGACCGGACACTATTAAACTCTTAAAGGAAAACATAGGCAGAACACTCCATGACATAAATCACAGAAATATCCTTTTTGATCCACCTCCTAGAGTAATGGAAATAAAAACAAAAATAAACAAATGGGACCTAATGAAACTTAAAAGCTTTTGCACAGTAAAGGAAACCATAAACAAGACCAAAAGACAACCCTCAGAATGGGAGAAAATATTTGCAAATGAAGCAACTGACAAAGGATTAATCTCCAAAATTTACAAGCAGCACATGCAGCTCAGTATCAAAAAAACAAACAACCCAACCCCAAAATGGGCAGAAGTCCTAAATAGATATTTCTCCAAAGAAGACACACAGATTGTCAACAAACACATGAAAGAATGCTCAACATCATTAATCATTAGAGAAACGCAAATCAAAACTACAATGAGATATCATCTCACACCAGTCAGAACGGCCATCATCAAAAAATCTACAAACAATAACTGCTGGAGAGGGTGTGGAGAAAAGGGAACGCTCTTCCACTGTTGGTGGGAATGTAAATTGATACAGCCACTATGGAGGACAGTATGGAGGTTCCTTAAAAAACTAAAAATAGAACTACCATATGACCCAGTAATCCCACTACTGGGCATATACCCTGAGAAAACCAGAATTCAAAAAGAGTCATGTACCGCAATGTTCACTGCAGCTCTATTTACAATAGCCAGGACATGGAAGCAACCTAAGTGTCCATCAACAGATGAATGGAGAAAGAAGATGTGGCACATATACACAATGGAATATTACTCAGCCATACAAGGAAACAAAACTGAGTTATTTGTGGTGAGGTGGATGGACCCAGAGTCTGTCATATAGAGCGAAGTAAGTCAGAAAGAGAAAAACAAATACCGTATGCTAACACATATATATGGAATCTAAAAAACAAACAAACAAAAATGGTCATGAAGAACCTAGGGGCAAGACGGGAATAAATACGCAGACCTACTAGAGAACGGACTTGAGGATACAGGGAGGGGGAAGGGTAAGCTCGGACAAAGTGAGACAGTGGCATGGACATATATACACTACAAAATGTAAAACAGATAGCTAGTGGGAAGCAGCTGCATAGCACTGGGAGATCAGCTCCGTGCTTTGTGACCACCTAGAGGGGTGGGATAGGGAGGGTGGTAGGGAGGGAGACGCCAGAGGTAAGAGATATGGGGATATATGTATATATATAACTGATTCACTTTGTTATAAAGCAGAAACTAACATACCATTGTAAAGCAATTATACTCCAGTAAAGATGTTAAAAACATAAAATAAAATAATACATAAATAAATAAATAAATAAAAATAAAATAAAATAAAAAAGGCAGGTTTAGAAAAAATGAGGGTAATTCCAAACCAAAGACTGCAGAGCAAAACCTTAACTTCCTCATGAATCTGTTAAAAAGATTGTCGGTATAGATATGTTTTTATTATAAAAAGAAAGAAGAAAAAATAGTAAGAGCAACATGGCTAAGTATGCACTATCAGTAGAAAGAATAATAAATAGAAATTCAATCTAAGTAACTGAAATGCAGATCTACATAAAAAAATAAAATTGAAAATAAAAAGGAAGGGGTAATAGGAAAGTTGGCCAGAAAAAAATTAAAGAGAAAAAAAAAATGAAATGGAGAGAAAGATTAGAAGATGCTATACTGTTGACTTTGAAGATTGAGGAAAGAGCCAAAAGCCAAGGAAAGTGGGCAACCTCTAGAAGCCAGAAAACAGATCCTCCTAGAGCCTTCGGAAGAAATGCAGCCCTGCCAACACATTAATTTTTAACTCACTAAGACTAAATTTTGGGCTTCTGAACTCCAGAACCATAAATTAGTAAGTTGGTGTTGTTTTAAAGTCACAAAGTTTGTGGTAATCTGTTACAGCAGCTGTAGGAAAAACTAACATATATGATAATACCAGTATGAATTGAAGTTTCAAAAATTCAAAATAAATTGGAAAGAACTTAAATCCATCAGACTATTCACTACTACCTTCTAAGATGCTTCTTTTTCTGAAACCAGAAAGACCCATGTCTCTCCTAATATTAAACAAGTGAAAATTGCAGTGAACCTTCAATGTTTTCACTGTGGCGCAATTCCTTGAATAAGCACAGAGCAGCAAATTACATGTTAGCATTTCACATCACCCCTCTATAACGAAATTTCTGCCACGGTGAACTGCATACAGCAAGACCTTTATAGTTCTGCAGTGGAATTTCACCATTAATGGTAAGTCACCCTTTTACACAGATTCCACCTGGAGCCACTAACTCAGGGTTAGGAAGAATCCTAGTCCATCTCAAAACATGCAGGGGGTCGTTTGAATGGAAGGCAGATAGAACCAGGTGACCCCTTTGCTCTATACCACTCACCAAGCTGATGGCGTGACTAAGCCAGTGCTGAAAACTGGCAGCTCAGGAGAAGCCACATCGCAACAGGAAGAAAGGAAGAGAAGGGAAAAGATGTCACGGGAAGAAGGTCTAGTAAGAGGTGGCACATTACATCCAGTTTTACTTACTCTGGCACTAATTACAATTTGAAGATTATTAAAGAAAAATTTGAAAGAATTTAAACCCACAACATTCTCTGCTATGGTTAACAACAGATATGCTTATTTTACAGGAAAATTCATCAAGGAATTTCTTTAGAAATAAGATCCCATGGTGTTTAAAAAGTATAGACAGTCCACGTTTTGCAGTTTTTTTGATAACTGATATTTAATTTGTTACAATGGGTTCATGAAAAAGAGGAACTTGTTGTGGTATGTACAAGTTTAAGTTAACACAGCATCATGCAGAATCTGAACTGCCTGCATTATTTATTTTACCATCACTTTTTAACCAAGAACCATACACTCATTGAAACAAGAGAGCAACAACAATAGCACTGACTTATCAAGCATCTACTGTATTCCATGTATGTCATTCATCCTTCTTTGATATCCACAGTATACTTTCTCATGCCCATCAACTTGTCACAAAATCTGGAAATCCTCTAGAACTAACAAGTCAGAATGAAATAGATTTAAACTGTATTATAGCTTTCTTGTGAAAAACATGAAATTTTCAATCTCCTGCCCATCTTAGTTATGTGTACAAGGAAGTAACTACTCAGAGCAATGGTGGAATCCAACCATCCATCCCATGTTGTGAAGAGCTGCTACTTCTAAACTGAACTCATTCTGCTCTGAAGGTGTCTCTGGCACTTTCAGGCTCCAAAATTATGTTTGTCTTTATATTCCTAAACGCTAGGATGCTGGAAAAAGAGTCACATTTCTCTATCCTTCATAGAACTTCTGTGCAGCGAGCAAGGAGCATGCCAAGTTAAAGCTAATCATTGGTGGCCCACGTTCACAGCCAGAGCACAGATTTTAGGATACATGTGGTGGAAGATGATAAATGTGCAAACTATGGCACCACTTGTAGGTGAAAAACCAGATCTAAGGGTCTTGGGATGGAGTGTGAGGCAGAATAAAGTCCTTGGTATCACGAGTCCCCAAAATCTCTCACTCAGGACAACATTCACACCCATCTCCAGGAGGAAAGCTATTGAAGAACTTGCAATTTCGCAGGGAAATTGTAGCCCGGAGACTCCAGCAGGGTCTGGGAGTGAGGTGGGGTGGGTAGTAAGCAAAATTTCAAGCCACTTATGCCAGGCATCGTCAGTGAGGTGGGACGAGCAGCCACCCATGGGTGGGAAGCGGGTGGTCCCATAAGATGGATGCAGTCAACATTATTGACACAGTCCAGTAACACTGACAAGAGTCCAACAGTATTCCAGGGAGTGGATTCAAACCAAACCGTAAAACATTTTTAGCAGTAAACCACCAGTTAACTAAGCTTTTAACGAAATCAAATTTAGTTTTCATCGTTTTAAGAATGAAACTGGCATTACAAAAAGATCCAGTTTAAGAATTTTCAATAAGATACTTTGTAAAGAATTATGATATCAACCTATGCCTCTGTGTTTACCTAGAAGGAGGATCAAGTTTGATTTTCCTTTCCCTTTCTGCACGAATGTCCTTATTCAGTACAACATTAGGGTGACATGACATAAAAATTACAGCAGTAGCTCTCAAAGTGCAGTGCCTGGCTCAACAGCATCAGCGTCACCTGGAAACTTATTAGAAATGAAAATGTGAGATCTACTTCGTAAAAAACGTTGGGGATAGGTTTCAGTAATCTTTATTTTAACAAGTCCTCTAGGTAATTCTGATGCACACTAAAGTTTGAGAACAACAGGATTAGACTGCAAACTTCTCTATAAGAGTTAGATAGTAAATATTTTATGGTGTGGGCCATACTGTCTCCATCACAATTACCCAACCCTGCCATTGTAGCATGAAAGCAACCATAGACAATGTGTACATCAATGCGCCTGCTTGTATTCCAATAAAACTTAATTTATGAAAAAGGCAATGGACTGGCTTTGGTCCACAGGCTGTAGTCTGCTGACCCCCAGGAGGATAACCTCTTACACATGTCCCTCTCCCTCTCCTGCCTCGTTCATTTCTTGTTTACACCTGACCTCCATCCTTCTTTTCCTTTTCCCTTATCTCATCTAATCTACCTACTATTCTCTTTTCTCTTCTTAATCTTTTGTTCTTTCCTTTCCACTTGCCACCTTCTTCTTTCCATTTCTTCTTTTCTCTCCTCCTCCTGAGGCTCCCCTTTCTCTTACCTACCTCTCCATCTCATTACTCACTGATATAGCCAAGAATGCACATTTCTCCCAACATCCTCTCTTATTCTTTTTTTTTCTTTTTCACCACTACAGAAGGATTTTTGCCCACTTCCATAATAACTTCAGGAGCTTTCTGCTCATTGGCACTATCTACAGAAGTACTATTTTCTACTTACTGTAATTTTTTTTTTTTTTTTTTTGCGTTATGCAGGCCTCTCACTATTGTGGCCTCTCCTGTTGCGGAGCACAGGCTTCCGACGCACAGGCTCAGCAGCTGTGGCTCACGGGCCCAGCCGCTCCGCGGCATGTGGGATCTTCCCGGACCGGGGCACGAACCCCGCGTCCCCTGCATCGGCAGGCGGACTCTCAACCACTGCGCCACCAGGGAAGCCCCTTACTGTATTTTTAAAGAAAGAACTGTCACAGTCTTTTTGGTAATGAAGCCACTTCCATCTGACATCATTAGGCTCAGAAAGCATTCTGTAGGCTGCCTTGGTGACATCTGTAAGTATTATAATAATGGTAGAATCGGAGAACTTCCACTGTGTTTCTTTGTGTTTTTCTCGAAGCAGGTCAGAACCCAACCTAGGTGGTATTTTTGTGTTTCCAGGTGAAAGGAATTTGTTCTTTCCCCCTAGTGAAGAGGTGAATGATAAATCTTGGAAGAAAATTCTGACTTTTTAAAATATGGAGTTATTCATTCGAGGAGTTATATTTTTCTTAACTTTTTGGATATAGGGTCACATCTGCAGAAAGAGTATCAGGCCTTCTAATCAGGCAAATGATAAGTCGCCTTGTGAAACACCATGGCAAGAATCTGTCACCAAGACAAGCACGCAAAATGAGACAAGTATATCTGGAAATATTACCTGCAAACAATCAGATAACCAGATATGAATAAAGAAAGTATGGGAAAGGAAATGAATCTCAAAGTGTATCTGTAATAATTTATTAAAGTAAGCCTTTTCATTCTTCTAATTTTTGAGCAAATTTCCTTCTCAATTACATTTTTAAAGACATAATTAAAATTATGAATGGCATAAACCTGACCTTTCAAATTATCATGAACCACAGGACTGTCCTTGTTCTCGTACAAATGCACTTTCCATTTGGAAGATCAGGCTGTTCCCTGAGGAGGGCTGTCTTGTTCCCCTGCCCATCACGAGGTAAAATCAAATACACTAGCTCTTCCTGACTTTACTCCCTCTGAAAAACGGCTTTTTTTTTAACCTTTGCAGCCCAGAGAGACCTTAGTTTAGGATTAAATACTGATATGACTGTGAATCTTCAGACAGAGACATTAGCTCAATAAAACTGCACTTTTTGAGAGACTAAAGAATAAGCTAGGGCTTCCCTGGTGGCGCAGAGGTCGAGAGTCCGCCTGCCGATGCAGGGGATGCGGGTTCGTGCCCTGGTCCGGAAGGATCCCACATGCTGCGGAGCGGCTGGGCCCGTGAGCCATGGCCACTGAGCCTGTGCGTCCGGGGCCTGTGCTCCGCAACGGGAGAGGCCACAGCAGTGAGAGGGCCGCGTACCGCAAAAAAAAAAAAAAAAAAAAGAATAAGCTATTTGAAAGAAAGAAAAATTCTTACATATTTTTTAGCACAATGCTTGACACATTGTAAGCAATAATTAATTATATTAATAAATGAATCAATGAATAGATGAAACCCTGAGGGTCACAGTGAGACAGCATGATTTAGGATTTTAACATAATATACATCTTTATCTTTATTATTTGTAAGACAAAGTTTCAAATTTTATCCCTAAATTATAGTAAGTTCAATGGATAACAATGGATATAGTAAGTTCAATGGATAATAAGTACAAAGGATAACATTGCATTATATTCATGTTCCTTATAAAAGTGGAGAGATTGATGCTGATTAATGAAATCAATAACATTTATCATTACAGGCTCTTAGTTCTTGGCTTCTCTGAAAACCTAGCTGGTACACACTGACATGTAAAACACCAACCACTGAGTTTATTATCCACAAAGTGAATCCATCCATCATCTATTCAATAAATATTTACTGAACAGATATTGCGTGTCTGTGGTGCTAAGTAAGGTTCATTCTTCTATTAAATCTTCTTTCATTTAAACATTTTTATAATGTAACTCTGGGTTATTAGTGTGTGTGTGTGTGTGTGTGTGTGTGTGTGTGTGTGTGTGACTGTGTTTGAGAGAGATAAAGCAAGTGAGTGCCTGCTTTCAAACCTCATCATACTTTTATTAAACAAAATGCATATAGAAATCATTTGTTTTCATGAGTCGTCAGAAATTTTATGTATAAAATATAATTTAAAATAAATAGTAAAACATTGGCTTAAAAAAACTTCATATTTTGAGAGAATTAAACAATTATAATTTCATGTGAACCCATGACAGTCCTATAGGATAGGCAGGGCAAGTGTACACCTATTTTGCAGGTAACTGCAGAAAGATCAAACAATTTGCTCAAGGTTACATGAAAACCAAAATGCCAGGGATGGATCTAGGACAACCATGATATATGACAATAATGAAAACAACATTTTTTTCAGCTAAGTTTCAGTATATCTTGGAGTGAACAGACTGAGAATTTGAAAAACAGATACCACTTCTGGTTTTGCTGTTGATTCACTGAATCACCAGGGGTAAATTAACCTCTTTATATCTCTATTTCCACATCTACCTAATTGAGGATAAAAGACCTTGCCACCTCACAGGGTAACAAGAAAGATTAATTAAAGCTTGTGTAAGGTGCTTTAGCCCTTGTGTAAGGGCTAAAGTGAAACTGGGTATACATGGTATGACTGTGCTGATTGGTCATATCAAAATTGAAGCATTGAAGAGGAAAGACCACACAGAATCATGAGTTACTACCATTGCTCGCCAGACTGCTGTTGCAACATCTGTCTAATTCACACGCAATGGCTGGGGCTCTGCTGCTCTATGTGATCTCCCATTTCTGTGCCTTAAACCAATGAATGGCTAGGATGATTGCATGACATGTTTCTCTTCCTAGTAATTCATAATGTGTACCTGTATCAACTGGTGAAGTGCTTCAATTACTGCGTGCTCAGTGGGTGTGGTGCCATGACACATTCTCCCTCATTCTCCCCAGGCAAGTCTTGCTTCATAGCATAGGTGCTTTTCCAAGTTCAAACCCATTGGCAAAATGAAGACAGTTTCTGGCAGTGAGGTCTGTGGCACAATGACTACTCCTTAAAACAGTGGGTAAGGAGGTCCTGCATACTCAAAAGGTTGGCATCTGTATATGTTTAATGGCTAGAGCCACAGAGAACAAGAACAAACTTTGGGTCATTGAGATGGTGTTCTTCATGCTGGGATCCTTCCCATGTCTCCCACATCCCTTGGAGTTGCTTCCAAGTATCACAGTCAACAAATTTTGAAAGGTGCAAAAAGTGTCCCTGTGGGGATAATTTTGGGCTCTGGTTATGACACTGCAGGTGTGAGAGGAAGTGGGGAAAGATTCCTGCCTGCTTTATGTCTTCGGCTTATTACTATTATTATTTTTTAAAATTTTATTTATTTTTGGCTGCATTGCGTCTTTGTTGCTGCACACGGGCTTCCTCTAGTTGGGATGAGTGGGGGCTACTCTTTGTTGCAGTGCGCGGGCTTCCCATTGTGGTGGCTTCTCTTGTTGCGGAGCACGGGCTCTAGGCGTTCGGGTTTCAGTAGCTGCAGCATGCTGGCTCAGTAGTTGTAGCTCGTGGGCTTTAGAGAGCAGGTTCAGTAGTTGTGGTGCACAGGCTTATTTGCTCTGTGGCATGTGGGATCTTCCCAGACCAAGGATCGGACCTGTGTCCCCTGCACTGGCAGGCTGCACCACCAGGGAAGTCCCCTATTATTATTATTTTAACATCTTTATTGGAGTATAATTCCTTTACAATGGTGTGTTAGTTTGTGCTTTATAACAAAGTGAATCAGCTGTACGTATACATATATCCCCGTATCTCCTCCCTCTTGCGTCTCCCTCCTACCCTATTTTTTAAGATAGGAGGGTGAGGCAGTTTGGAATTGGGACATTGCTATCTCTTTGGATGTTATCTCTTTGATCCTAAAGTACACACTTGAATCGATGGTCACCCCAAACGGCTCCATAATCCACCTTACTAAGTTTCTGGAACAGACTGTGCTGTTCTCCTTTCTGAATATTAAGGAGACTCTGCTGGGTGATGAGTTCCAAAGGGCATGGTCCAATCTATTCAAATTGTAAACAAAATGGTTTGATTCAAGGCTAGGAGACATAACAGGAACACATACATGCTAGATAATAAACTGCCACATGGACTGAATCTGGAGAAATTAAAAAGCAGGAATCTCCACTAATACTACTCAAAATATTCCCACTTGGCAAAGAATGTTGAGTTCTACAGCTCATCTTGGGGTCTGTTCATCCTGTTAGACAGGGCCTAACGGTAACCAATATTTTGCTTTTCTGACGCTTGTTTTTTGGGAAGAGAGATTCACAATCGCGTTTTAAAAATCTCCCTGCCACGGCCATTCAGAAACAGAATCTTGGCAACTGTTTTATTTCCTTCTAAATTAGAGTTAAAAGAAAAATGAATCCTACATCCTCATTTCATTGCAGGACATTCTTCCTATAAAACTTAATTTCCTAATTCTCCCTGCATGTGGCTGACCAGGAGGGGACCCTCTGGCCTCTGGGGCAGGGCTAAAGTGAAACTGGGTACACATGGTATGCCTGTGCTGATTGGTCATATCAAAAAGACTTGGTACCGGTGGGTTGAGAGCCACTGTGCTGAGCCCCATCCATTGCAGCCCCTCCTCTGAGACAATTCCCCCTCCCACAGATCCAGCAACATCAGTTAACCTGTAGCAAAATGAGGGAGTACTCTGGAGGAGTGATACTTCCTCCAGTGCCACCACATCTGTTCTGATTTGTGCAAGAAGTGCTATGCTAATTGTTAACTACATTGCATATCAACCAGGTGTTTACGTAGTTAACTCACAAAGCCTGCACTGGGAGAAGGAACTGAGGAATTAATCCCTCTCCCATTACAGAGGGTCTCCAATGTGATGTTGCGGATTGGGAGAGCAGGTAGTGGGGGGAATATCAGGAGTTCCATAAACCAGACTCTGGGGCCAAATGAGTTTAGGAAACTAAATTCTATGTCCTGTTCTGGGAAAGCCAGAATATATTTGCATATTAAAGACTCTGAGAAGTTTTTTAGTAAAAAACCTGAATAACTTTGGTTACTTCCACATTTCCACATATGTGCACACAGAATTTTTTTCCTCTCTTCTTCTTCCTGTTTCTTAAGGTAGCACTGGATCATATCCTGAGGATCAATATCCCATGGGGCAAACTTTGGGAAGCAGTGCCTTAACCCATTGTCTCATGTATTCCCAACTAAAAAGGGACCTGGAACTGGAAAGATTCCTCCCCGCAACCCTTTCCAGGAGGGAACTTTTTAATAAGAAAATATCTTGGCTTTGAGTCTTATTGTACTAAAACTTACTTGTAAGCATTCTCTTCACTAAGTTGGCTTAGATATAGTAATTCAGCAAGCACCTTAGCATTTATTTATGGGAGTCCATTACAACTGTGGCAGTCCTTCAGCAAAATCTAAGCCATTGCTTGGAGAAGGGAATTTCATTCCAGAAGGATTTGGGGAGGTTTTTTAAAGTACACAGTCTGGGACTTCCCTGGTAGCGCAGTGGTTAAGAATCCGCCTGCTAATGCAGGGGACACAGGTTCGACCCCTGGCCCGGGAAGATCCCACATGCCGCAGAGCAACTAAGCCTGTGCACCACAACTACTGAGCTTGCGCTCTAGAGTCTACAAGCCACAACTACTGAAGTCCACGTGCCACAACTACTGAAGCCCACGCACCCAGAGCCCGTGCTCTGCAACAAGAGACGCCATGGCAATGAGAAGGACACGCACCGCAACGAAGAGTAGCCCCCGCTCCCCACAACTAGAGAAAGCCCACGCACAGCAACGAAGACCCAATGCAGCCATAAATTTTTTTTAAAAAAGTATCCTTTTTAATCCTAGCTTTGCAAATGATTTATTACATAACCATGACCTCTACAATGAGCCATTTCCTCACTTACGCAGGAAAAATAAATCCGGACTACCCATTCATCATAGCTATTACAAGTAGAAGAATCTCCTATAAAGGAGATTAGCCATGTTGAAGTATTAAGCACTTAATATAAGATGAAAATTATGTTTGAAAATTAAAATGTGATCTCAGTAACCCGTTAAGAATTATGATATGGAGAAAAGAATTTCAGTAGTCATCCCTATAGAGGTATGTTACTATTTTTTCTCATTGAGAAATCGGATTCAGTTATGATCACAGAGAACTTTGTGCATTAGAGTATAAGAATAAAAGTCAGTGAAATACATTGCTAGGATCATTGTATAGAAAATAATAGGTCCGGGCTTCCCTGGTGGCGCAGAGGTTGAGATTCCGCCTGCCGATGCAGGGGACACGGGTTCGTGCCCCGGTCCGGGAAGATCCCACATGCCACGGAGCGGCTGAGCCCATGAGCCATGGCCGCTGAGCCTGCACGTCCGGAGCCTGTGCTCCACAACAGGAGAGGCCACAACTGTGAGAGGCCCGCGTACCAGAAAAAAATAATAATAATAATAATAATAATAGGTCCTATAAAGGCAGAAGCTTAGTAACTTCTCTGATTCAACAAATGCTCTATTCGTTTGGGAAGAACAGGGTCTGGTTCCGGATCTGATCACTCCTCAACAGCTTGTGTCATATTTAGATCTCGGGTATTCATATTACATCGATTTACAAATGATTGATGTGACAACCTGCCAGTGGAAAATGTATGTCACAACCTTTTCTTTTAAGCAGGGCTGCTGACAAGTAGCAGCCTCATCTTCTTGTCAAACTTGACTTTCTCCTAAGCCAACGATTCTCTTACCAAGACTTCTGCCAATCCGAAAGAGACAATTTAAGTGAACTGTGGCTCGCTTTGTAACCCACAACATATTTACTGGCCTTCCTCCTCCCTCTCTATAGAGTTTTTATCAAAGCCACTGTCTCATTAGGAAAAAATCATGAGAGAAAAATTCCCCAGTGGCATTTTCTTAAGTTGTAGAGTCAAAAAAATATTAATATAGCAATTAGTATTTCCTATTTTTTCTAAGAAAAAAGTTTTTTTTCTGAAAAGAACATACCTCAGAAAAATACAATTGAAATCATGAAATTCCATTTTACACCTATCAGATAGGCCAAAGTTTAAAAAGTCTGACAATACCAAGTATTGGAGAGGATACGCAGCAGTGGGAACTCTCATCCCACGGTGGGGAAAAATAAATTCGTAAAGCTACACTGTGGAAAGCACTTGGCCACATTCAACAAAGTTTAAAATATACATAGTTCTAGGTATATATGCTAGACCACATGTGCACACGTGCACACAGAGACATATAAAAGAATATCCATCACAATACCATTGGAAATAAATTAAAGAACTGAGATCATCAAAGACCACGGATAAACAGACTGTAATATATCTATGCATGGAGTACATGATCAAAATGAATGCACCAAAGTTGCATAAATCTACAGAAGTAAACACATAAAATACAATGCTGAGCAAAACATAATGTCCAGCTTGAAAAGTATGATGTTAAAGGATGCTGGAGTGGGGTACCATTTACGTAATGTTTAAAAATCCTGTGGTCAAAAGGTACAGACTTCCAGTTATAAGATAAACAAGTCCTAGGAATGTAATATATAGCATGGAGACTATAGTTAACAATATTCTATTGTACATCTGAAAGTTTCTAAGTGAGTAGATCTTAAAAGTCCTCATCACAAGAAGAACAATTTGTAACCATGTGAGGCAATCGATGTTAACTAAACTTCTTGTGGTGATCACTTTACAATATATATATATATTGTATCACTATGTTGTATACCTGAAACTAATATATTATTATATGTCAATTATATCTCAATAAAACTGGGAAAAACACTTACGGTTATGCCAGGAGACATATAAAATAAAGGTTCAGGCTGCACTGTTCATAATAGAAGAAAAAGAAGAAAAAAAAGAACCACTTAATATACTAGCAAGGAAATTAGCAGAGACACACTTCTGCAAAGAATCATAGAACTGTTCCTGATTCCTGACAATGCCCAATTCAGAGCAAAGCTCTGCTTCCTAGGACCTGCCTCAGTTATCACCCAAAGTCTAAATCCTACAATAACACCCTCTCACTGAGACGCACCACAGTGTGTGCACTCCTCATGTTGTGCACTCTCCCTATTTCCAAGGGGTAATAAACTCAACCTTTCCAACAACAACAAAATTAAATGAAGTCCAGAAATCATGAAAAAATTTTTAAAAAGTAGCAAAGTAATGTTATGTAATGTAGTCAGGTATATAAATATGTAGTAAAAAATATAATACAAGCATGGGAATGTTAAACCCTGAATTAATGATAATGGTTTCCTTTAGGAAGGGAAGGAGGGAAGCAGGAAGGAAGGGAGAGAAACCAATCTGGGTGGTTTACACAGGGTCCTCAATGGTACATTAATGTTTGATTTCTTTTAAACAACAACCAAAAAATTCTGGAAAATATGACATAAAAATGTTAGGGTTTGATAAAGTTAGGAAGTGGATATGTGAATGTCTGTGGCACTTTTATGCTTGCCAGTGTGTTTGAAATGCTTCCCACTTTTCTTTTTAATGATAATATGCTGGAATTACATTAGAGTTAAACTAGGAGGTTTTAGTTGCTGAAGTACCAGAGAAAACTCATTATAATGCAATCTTACCCACAAACCAGTTTCAGAATAGCTTTAGAGCAATGCTCTTTTGAGTTGATAAATGCCATCCATTTTTTGCAAATGTTATGAGTAACTCATTGACCTAGGTTTTTTTTGCCCACTGTCCTCCTTGCCCTGTTTATTATGATACTAGTTGGAAATCTCTCTTCCTGAATGGCATGGCTAATTCAGAACTCATTAAATGTATGACTCTAAACTGTTCATTATATATTACCTCCATCTCGTCTCCATTGTGTTTACTGCATTACCGAGCTTAATTAAGTCCTTCAAGAGTTTCTTATAATCCTCCGAACATAAGTTTGGCAAATATGTACCATTTGTTTGCATTGCTTCTGAATTATTAATAAATATGTTTTAAAATTGTTTCTATGTTTCTAAAAGTCACCTCACTCTTCAAACTGATTGCCATGCTCTCTCTTTACGATTCTGCTTACCTCAACTGCTTTTTGGAACTGTCCTGGGATCTAACCTTTTATCTACTATTAAGTTATACCTCAACTTATTTAAAGGACCCTACACTCTGAGCCTTGTGAGAAGATCACAACAGAGTGCCAACCACTGGCTTTCCTAACTGCAAATATTCAGTTAATTCTCAAGGAATTGTAGCAGGTTAGAAAGACATAATTTATTAAAACCATACCAAGTGAGCTGCTTGGGAAATCATTTCTTTTTCTTGCTAAAGGAAAAATGTGCTCACACCTAATGTGAATTGCTCCCAGGATCTCTCTCCTCACATTTTAAAAACAGGTTAGCCATTAGCCAGCTGGCGGCTCTTTAAAGATATTCTCACAATTAATGGTAAATGATACAACGTTATTAGTGGGTCAATTTCATTCTGCAGTCTCTTCAGATTTTTTAAAATGATAACCAA
Organism: Delphinus delphis; assembly: GCF_949987515.2. Lineage (NCBI taxonomy): Eukaryota > Metazoa > Chordata > Mammalia > Artiodactyla > Delphinidae > Delphinus > Delphinus delphis. The sequence goes on along the minus strand of NC_082689.1, from coordinate 22,250,794 downwards.
GTTAAGCAATGCCATTTCAATTCCCCAGACTCCTACAGCTTTCACTACCACTCAGGTCGGTGGTCTCCACCATCATGCAGACAAGGGTAATGCAAGATCATGAAGCATGGTGTTTAGCCTCGACTGTCTGAAAGAGAATTGATCTAATAGACTCCTTTGATTTACCACATGGATGCTATCACGGAATTCCTGTTACTCTTTTAAATTGTGGGAAATTTTGTCTTTAAATCCCTTCTTAAGTTTATGCAGCCCCAGATGATAAGTTTCTTCTTTGTTGTCCATTCTTGGGTAATATTGTTCCAATATGTGTTTCTACATTAGCAATGCAACATCGTTATTCACTCAATCAATCTGCAAACGGCCATCAAACACCTTGTACGTACATAACGTGGAAATGTTATTGGTGGACAAGAGAACTATAACTGTCTCTACCCTTAGGGACACTAATGAGAGACAGGAAGAAACAGAGAGTTCATCACGTTAGCAAAACAAACTCTGGTCACCCCCATCTTTATTTTTGACCTTTAATACCTGAGAATTATATCCAATTAACTCAATAACCTTCAGGCAATTATCCCCCTTTTTCTATCTTGGAATTGCCCTTCCAGGATTAGATTTCTCTGAGGCAACAATGAAACTAAATCCTTCCCATAAATCCAATAATTAAAATAAACTGGGATGTGAATCAGTACATGAACTAGGTGAGTAGTATAATGCATTTTGTTTCTTCCTCCTTGCCCCTTTTTATGTATATTTAGTGAATTTTGTAGCAGCCCTTTTTGTGTCTGAGGCAAGCAGATGTTTTCACTGTCTTAGCCTAATGATGTGGAGAAAAACAGAAGCATGTGAAAAGTCTTCAAGTGCTTCGTCCTCAGAGATAATAAATAACGAAAATTGCATTCCTCACACCATCCTCTCTTCCCAATTCAATTTCTGGAAAAGGTGAAAGAAGCATAATGCAGTGCTGTAACACACAAGAAAATCCTTCTGTAGACAGTGGTGGGTTTCTTTCCAGAAAAAGGTGACCAACTATATGCAACTGAAGGATTAGAACTTCAAAATCACAGCACTTTCTTTCTGGCTCTGAGACAATAAAGTGTAAATGAGGGGGCCTTACTAAATATTCAATATCAGTTCCTCAGTGTTGGCCCTGGAGAATATTGATAAATAATAGAAATGAAACATGGAAGATATCTGAAAGCTCAAAACGATCTCCAATTTTCAAATATCAAAATTGATGTGATTTCACTATTTACTATACTCAAAGGAACAGTTAATTTATTCCAATTCAACGTTAGCTTTTCCTGATCATTGCCTCTCTTGTTTGTATCATTCAAGTCAACAAAATGAGTTTGCAGTTTTTGCTTATTGCTACTAGGCACGCACCAATTTCCCCATATGCACCAGACTCTTTTTAATTACTCCTTTTGGTAACATTGCACAGATCTTATTTTGTGTTACTTAATAAAATGTTTGGGAAAAAACTGATAGAAACTTTAATTTCCAAGCAAGTGACTGCCAACATTTTAAGAAGTTATGAAATCAGGTGCAATAAAGAAAATTGTGAAGAAATAAAAGTTAGATATACCAATAGGATTAATATCAAAATACTGATTGGGGCAGGATTCCCCAATGGATAAATGGATGACTACCATTTATTGTACTCCTAATATGTATTCCTTTATTTGACATATATTGTTTCTAATTCTTATAACAGCCCTGCTAGGTGGAGACTTTCTTCCCCATTACATATAGTAACTGGGACGGACTGTCTTGCATGTATTTGGAAGGTCTGTTTTGCATGTTCTATCCCACATCATTTTTCCTGATTGTTTATGGTAAAATGAGGTCTATTATTAGTAACTTCTAGTGTGGGTCTTAAAAATTCATTAAAAAAAGTGGAAACTCCTCCTTAAGATGTAACTAAAAGAGTCAGAAATGTAAAAGGATTTATCATAGAACTAAGATATATTCCTAATTAAGTATCAAGATGCTTTAAAAACATGTATTTACAAATCTAAGAAACAACTGCCCTAGGCTATTTAAAAGAGAAAAATTAAGAAAAGAAAGACACTGCTGGAGTAAATGACACGCCAGAGGCAGCCCAGTCAATGGCCTTAAGTAACATGCATTCCTTCCCATGTCCAGTGGGATGCTCTACTGGGAAGTCAGGATTGCATCTTAAGTGCCATATTCCACTCAATGCTCCATCTTCCTGCTTTTGCTACAGTAACTGGGGTTTCATATAGACAATACTAGAAGTACCTGGTAACCATTCAATGGAGTTTAAGTCAAGCTTTTCTTTCCTTCCCCCTCAGAGCTATATTATTTTTAGTCTTTTCTGGACCAGTTCTGGTCTAGAACTATTAGTTAACTGAAGAATGAGAATTAGCTTACTGACCTTGAGAATCATCTGGCTTATTAATTTTTGCCTCCTACACCAAGTTTGGTTTTATGGTAGCAATTTCTGGCCAGGAAAAGGAAGCTATCAATTACCCTGTCTAAATTTTATGTTGTGCATATTTGTATTCAAAAGCTCCAGTTAAAAATTATCTTAATTGGGCTTCCCTGGTGGCGCAGTGGTTGAGAGTCTGCCTGCCAATGCAGGGGACGCGGGTTCGTGCCCCGGTCCGGGAGGATCCCACATGCCGCAGAGCGGCTGGGCTCGTGGGCCATGGCCGCTGAGCCTGCGCGTCTGGAGCCTGTGCTCCACAACGGGAGAGGCCACAACAGTGAGACGCCCGCGTACAGAAAAAAAAAAAAAAAAAAAAAAATTATCTTAATTGGTTCTCTTTAGTCTACCTCCCTTCACTTCTCGACAAAACAAACAAAAATTTGGGAGGGAAGGATTTAGGTTTAGTTTCACTCTAAATAGAGGTGAACTTTAAACACTGGGCTGCTTTGACACACACTGCTTACTTTATAATTCATCAGAGAGCTAATGTTTAAAAGTATACATTTAAGTGTATGTGTATATTTTATTATATATTATATAGTATTTTGAAAATATGTTTGTGTGTTTACATGTACATATACACACACAATACACGTGTCTTTAGGAAAGCTCAAGAGAATGCAAGAGGGGACACTGAGACAGGGAACAGAGGAGTGTTTAGGAAGAAGAGATTCAAAATGGAGTTCTGATCCTCTATGAAATCAGTAGAGGATCTTGAAGTTTCTAACACTTCAATGTTAGAAGTTTAAAAAGCCAGTGTTAAGAAGCCCGTGGATAATTTTTTGTCCTTATTGGAATTGCCTTATTATGAGTGTTATACAAGTTGTGTAGACCTCAGATAAAGGTGAGAATCCCTCTTCACCGTAATATGTTTAAGTAACATTTTAATGCCTTGTTTTCTGAGCAGCCTTCCTGCCTTCAGGATAAAGTCCAAACTTCAGCATCGAGTAAAACTCCTACCAACCTCCACCCTCTACTAACTTCCAACCACAGGATGTCTCTCCCACCAACTACGATGAATCACTTCGTTTATATTTTTCAATAAGACTTTATAGTTGTGCCACAGAGTTCACAGGAATATAGCCCCAAGGAAGTAAATATTCCTTGTTCGAGCACTTGCCTTCTTTCTCCTCACTGCATCCATCCTGACAGTCTTAAGGCTGAGCTGAGGGAAAAGAAGGATCAGTGGCCCGTGAAGAGTCAAGAAGTGGCTGGTGTATAAACACCAAGTCTGTGTGTTCCACACACAAGCCCCTTACTAACCACCATTCTTCTTGCAGTTCTTAGAATACGTATAACCCGTTATGTCTCCTTGAAGAGTTGGCTCAACAGGGTGTCTTTTTCAGTTACTATTATAATAATATATGCAACTATCTGTAACTCTAACTTGTTTTTTTTATTATTAATTTTTATTGGAGTATGGTTGCTTTACAATGTCGTGTTAGCCTCCACTGCACAACAAAATGAATCAGCCACACACATACAGATATCCCCTCCCTTTTGGACTTCCCTCCCATTTTGGTTACCCAGTGCACTAGGTAGAGTTCCCTGTGTTATACAGTATGTTCCCATGCTCTTTAGCTTTAAAAGTACATTAGAGCCTCACTCACGTAACCATGGACGCTAAACATCATTTCCCCTTTTATGGACTGGGTAATGAAAGCTCAGCGACATTTGTAAGTAAACAAGTTTGGAATTTTAAACCAACAGCTGTGATTTCAAATCCCATACACTTTCTTCCATATCATTTACATTGTGTGATCTGAAAGCTGATGGATGTATAGAAGTCTCCCTCCCACCCCGCCCCTAATTAAATCTTCTTCCCTACCTTGGCATTGAGATAGGCATTTCCATATAGTAATGGCTCTCAAGAGATGTGTGCTTTTAAACCAGATTAATGGATTATGTTACTGAGGTGTGTGAGACAGTGGGTATCTGACATACCCACAGGGATTACTGCCTGTTAGTCATTAACATGTAGAGTCACCTAGCAGAGAAGAGGTGTCTGTGGCAATGAAGAGTGGAAAGTGAAAGTCTGATGGACTGTGTTCAATACAAAAGTGTCAATACAAAAGTGTCAGAGAGGGCTGGGATGATTCATGGGAGCCAAAGAGAAAGGCTGGGAGTGTCCCATGGTCTGAAAATTGCCTTTGGGCATCATAAGAGATTATATGTCGAAGTCCCTTTACCTTGGACAGCCAGAAAGAATTTGCAAGAAGAGAGGAAAAAACTAGCCACACTCAGTTGTCCTTTGGGTGTTATACTGTCTTTCATTATTTCTCTAGAGTATGCTAAGTAGAAGTCCTATATACTTTACCATCATGGTGCTCTCTTGCGGACAATGCAGTTGAAACCCACAGGTCACATGGGTACACTGAGGCAGAGTAGTTCACATGACATGTCAAGTGGCTTATAATATGTATTCAATCCAGTGAGTATGGTATATGGTATTCCGTACTGCGTTCCTTAGCTTTAACTGCAATGTATATTTTCCCCTTAAACCATCATTTCAAAATGGAAATACTTTTGGTATGGCTTGGTCTTTTATGATTTTCATGTTTATCATTATGAGGTTTCTCTTTCTACCTTTAACCTTTCTTATAAAGAATATTGCCAGTCTGTACCGGAAACATCAATATGTAACTTACATGTGAATCACAACTTATGCTTATAGACAGCATTATTTCAGACACCATAAAATGCAATGACCCTTTATTTATCAAATGTCAATCTGAGTCACAACAGTAGTTTATTGTCTTATTACTGAAACAAAATGGTTGCCTTTGTCTTCCTGTAATTCTTTAAAATCAAATGCTAAGGTCAAAAACAGTCTTCTACTGACCTGAAATGTCTGTAAGATTAAAGGTTTTCAACTACCAAGGCTGAATTAAAATCTTTAACCCTCAAAAGAGGGAGCTTGGCCAGAAGCTTTTCCTAACTATTATTCCAACTGCATAAAGAGCAATGTGCTAATTTGATCCCAGGAACCCACTGACGGTTACAATTCTCCATGAAGGTCAATTTGCCTTACTGGCAAGGTTTTATGTGTATATCATGCCATATATAGATAGGATGGTTGGAGTAGGAGCTCAAAAAATATAGTTGAATGGACAAATAAACAACAGAGTGTTTGCTGCCTAAAGAAGAAGCTAACGCTCTAACATCCACATTTCAATTACAATGAGTTCCCCATGCTTCAGATGTGCTAGACTTTCACTGTTGTAAATATTAGTTGAAATTAAGTGAACCAGATCAAGATTTCTAAATATGTTTGGCAACAGGTTATAATAAGGATTTGTATGATGGTAGCTCCAGCTTCACCACTGCATGACTTTAGCCAATTGATTTCACCTCCTCTTTTCTTTAGGGACAAAAAGGAGACAACAGCATCTACCTCAAGTGATACTGTAAACATTAAATGAGATGTTGTATGTAAAAGATTTACCACAGTCCTGGGCACAATAAATGTTAATTCCTCATACATAAATATTTTTATAATGGGATTTACTTCAATAAGACCTGGCCTAAATTAATTTGTTTTTATATGTAGCAATTCTGTCTTCTTCATTTTAACATTATATACACAAGGATGAGTTTCTCCCTTCTTTAAGTTTCTCCCTTCTTTGGCTATTCATCCTATAGACATTTTAGCACTTCATATGTGTAAGTAACTGTGCTGCGCACGGTTACTAGGGAGGGGAAAGTAGAAGGGAGGAGGAAGGGGAGAAATGTTTAACAAAGCATCATTCTGCTTCCACAAGGAAATTAAGCACGTAGGCACTTGGAGAATTAACAAATATGTAACTGACAGACCCCAAGTGTAGTGAAAAGACCATTATATAATTTTAATAGAAAACATAAAAGGTAGTAATGGTGGCAGAAGAACCAGAACACCAGGATTGAAGACAGGACTACTGACAGCAAAACAGGGAGAGTAAGGAAAGGGAAATATTTGTTATGAAAGGAGTGTGTTTGTTCAGCTATAACCAATCCTTCTGCCTAGAATCTGCTGCTGTCAGCAGCACTTAGAGTGCACCATTTTTAGGAGGGGGCTGGCAGAAACCACTGTGTCTGATCAAAGGATCCAAGAGTGAATTGATATTATATAGTCTATATTTTTAAATACATGAGGATACAGTAGGTTAAGTGTGTTCATTAAGTTTAACCTAGCAGGACTTCCCTAGTGGCGCGGTGATTAAGAATCCACCTGTCAATGCAGGGGACAGGGGTTCGAGCCCTCGTCCGGGAAGATCCCACATGCCTTGGAGCAACTAAGCCCGTGCGCCACAACTACTGAGCCCGTGTGCCACAACTACTGAAGCCCACGCACCTAGAGCCCGTGCTCCGCAACAAGAGAAGCCACCACAATGAGAAGCCCGCGCACCGCAACGAAGAGCAGCCCCGGCTCGCCACAGCTAGAGAAAGCCCATGTGCAGCAACACAGTCAAAAATAAAATAAATTAATAATAAAAAAATTAACCTAGCAACTATCTAACTTTTGAAGTTAATTCAAATCTAAAATCCAGAGGCTATTAGTTAACTTTTGAAGTTCCCAACTCAGGAATACACAGTCCTGGGATAGTTAAATCTAAATGAGAAACTCTAGGAGGACCCGAGCCAGGGTGGCATTTTGCAGAGGCAATGCTTCTCCTGTTTTTACTTCAGTCAGCCTTGGAATGTGTTAGGTAGCATAAGGGGTGTTAGAAGTACGTTTTCATTAATGAAATGAATGCTGTTCAAGTTAATGTGGCTTGGCTAGAAATATTGAAAATGCACTTCCACCTTTACGTGAACAGGGTCTAAGAATCAGCAGACCTGTAGACTAGCATTTCCTTTCAGCCCTGGGCTCCGACACCCACTAGATGATTCCGGGGCTAATGCCCACTGCTACTAAGTGGAGTGCTGCACATGCCTGCAAGGTCCTTGTTAGAGTGCCTGCAAGGACAAAGAGCTGCGACTTCACTGAGCTTCACGAACAGTTTCATGTGACCTCTTTCGTGCATGCTTGCTGATAAATGTTTTTATGGATGGCAAACCACAAGACTTGTTTTCACTACAAATACACCAACTGCCAGCAAGGTGGTGGGGGAGGAACCCCACGGTGCTCATTTATCTCAAGCTAGCAGACAATTATTAATGCCTACCAAGAAGATCCTAACCACCAGGAATGGCCAAACTGCCTTAGAATATTCTTAACAGATTGGAAAACACAAAGTAGCAAATATTTATTCAAATGGTTTACTACAAATCCAGATATTCTGGTTCCATTCAGACCACAAATTTATTCTTTGTGCTTGCCACTGGGCTGGGTGTTAGAAGCAAATATAGATATGGAAAATAAAATTCTTACGCTAAACGGGCATACAAACTTTATCAGTGTGTGCTCACACAAGTGCACGTGTGTGTGTTGTGTGTTGAGGGGTTCAGGAAGATAAAAGAAAAGAGACAGGCATGTGTCTGAACAATTACAACTGGCATAATGTTTGCTATGATGATGGGGTCATGCCCTGCACGTGCTGCTGAAGTATGAAATTTGGTCTCCTACTACCATTTGTAGGCAGAAGGTAATGTGGACAGGAGGGGGTTAGTTAGAGAAGTGGTAGCTGCCAAGAGTTCTGAAGGACAAGTTGGAGCGAGCCGAGAGAATGACAGGGAAGGGAGAGGATAATATATGCAAAGGCATAAAGGTAAGAAAGCCCTTGAGGAGTCTGAGTACAATACAATCCCATGATAATGCAATAACTTGAATTCAGATGTAAAGCGTAGGCTCACCAGGTCATTTCATTATCCCTGCAAAACAGGCTCTTGCATTTTACATGATTGAATGTTCTGGACCCCTTATACGATGCTATGGCAGCATTTATTTTAGTTCACTGAAAGTGGCTAGAGTGTGAAGTACGTGGCTGTGAGTGATGGGGAGAGGCTCACGGCCAGAGATGGCACTGAAGAGTTAGGTCAGGGTGTGATCATAAAAGGACGTAGGGGGCATGCGATAGTATGGATATTAACTTGAAAGTAATGTTGAGTCAGAAGGATATAAAGCAAGGAAGAGGCGTGAACAGATACGTGTTTAGAAAAATAATTGGCATCAGTATAAATGATAGACTGACTGAAGGGGCTAGGTCAGGGAGATGGAAACTAGATAAAAAGCTATTGCAGTCAGAGCAAAGGAATAGGATAAAGATCTAAACTAAGGCAGTGACAGTGGCAGTGGAGACAGAAGACATTTGTTAAAAGACATCTGGAAGGAAAAATTGAGAGGACTCGGCGACTAAAAGCATGTGTAGATCCATTCCCCACATCATGAAATGGTCAGCCTGAAAGAAGAGGAAGGTAAGGAGTGCAGTAACAGATTTGTTGAACAATTGTAACAACCCACATTTCTTAATTATCTTTCTTTAGGTATTGCAATTGGGTTAGTCTAACATGATGAGAACCATTACATTTCAATAGCTAGAACTGAATGGGATTAGATTCATTTATCATGAGTTGACTGGAAGATTTGCAAATGAAACTGTCAGAGGCTTAGTTTGGGGTTATTTGCCATCAGACCAAACTAGAATTTTAATAAATGGGAGGAGGCAGATTGTATTTCATTAAGGAAAAGGCAATGAGAATGAAGACAGGTGTTCTTGGAAAAAAGCCTGTTAACTCCTAGTCATGATCGTGCCTTTGTCATCAGTCGTGCTGAATGATGCTGGTGATGTGACACAGTGGCTCTCAAATGAGGGAACGGGGATTTGATGCTTTGGGGGAAACTTCAATGATGCACTGATCTAGTCATTCCATAAAGCATTCATATATCCATCAATCCAATAAATATTTATTGAACGTCTGCTAAGAGCCATGCACACTGAAAGAGTTAAGAGAGCTGAGAATTTTAAAAGAAACGGATCAAATCTTGGTCAGAACACTCAAAGAAGGTTTGGTACTTCAGACCTCCATTGTACAATTAAGGAATCCAGAGATATGATAAGAATAATTAAAGTGAATTAACATCTTCTCTGGTTTGACTGGATTGTTTTTAGCTATGGCTCAAGTTTTTTTGTTTTTCTCAAGACTTACTTATGCTCATATAGGTGCCTTATAAACTATATAATCTTTTCTTGTTTATTGTTTCATGATATTCATGTTCCTTCTTCTGAGAATGGGAAAAGAGCATGTCAAAACGAAAAGAGTGACTGTTACTCTAAAACTATTAGGAACCCCTATGTTCAAGAAAACCAAGACAAATACTAGCAAGGATGTGACAGTAAAACAAAGACTCCCTTTTACAAATTAGCGTGCAGGCCATAAAGCCTCTGAATATTTCTGCTCTCAGAAAACATCTTCTCATCAATTTACCTCTCCTGTGTGATTGCTATCTAGGGTCTACTGGAGGGAGTAGAATTCTTTCAAATGTTGGTTCTATTAAAATGTACTTGGCTTCACAACTATAAATAGTTTATGTAGCAATCTTTATTGCCTTCAGTTCTCAAGTGCAGACTCACAAAGAGAAACAAGTTCCATTCACAGTGGTTGCCGCTAAAGATGACAGGGCTAATTGGCATTAAGAGGATTTTAATCCAGTGTGTTGCTCTTGGCACAATTTCACATATAGGATCCAGCACATAAGTTTACAAACCAAAGCACAATTTATTTCCTTTCTCAAATCTTAGGATAATTTAGAACAGCAGAACTAAGATAAAAACCACTGATTTCTTTTTTGTCTCAAACACCGGATCAGTGATTCTTAAAGCATGGACTGTAATAAATAAATAGGTCCTTGTGGGTAGTAAACGACCGATATTTTCGTAGCTCTATCCCTGTGCCTTAATTTTTTTTTCCTAGTAGCAACATGACATCCATAACAAATGCATCACAAGATCTGGGTTCAAGTTTGAAGCTCTTCCACTTAATAGCTGTTTAATCTTGGGCAAGTCATCTAATCATAATAATGTTTTCTAGAGCACTTACCGTATACTTCTACAGACTACAGACATCTTTATATTATCACAAACTATCTTATGACATGCTATCATATTAGATGTGTTACTTTAACTCCCCCCAAGATGCTAGGGGGTAGATACTTTGATTATCCACATTTTACAGATGAAGAAACAGGCTCAGAGAAGTTAAGTGACTTCTCAAGGTCAAACTGGGACTTGAACTGAGCACCCTGAACGAAGGTCCATGGGTTTGGTCATCAGGCTCTACTTGCCTCTCTGAGAGCTTCGATTTTCTCATCTGCAAACTAGAAATCACAGTCATGAATCTCTCAGGATTTTTACAAGAAGTTAAAGGCAATATTACTTAAAAGGGATCATTGTTATAGTTGTTGTTCTATTCTCCCAATCTCTACTATATCCTACTGGCTCTCTCTTCCCAACATTTTTAAGACTTATTCATTCTTCTCCATTTCTGTTTCTCCAATTGTGTTAGACACTTTTTATAATTTTGGTAACTGTGCAGTTCTTTTTCTTGCTCCAGCCTTCCTCACTCTGATCTTCTCACACTATCTGATTAATATACACAAAGCACCATATTCCTATTACCATGTGTCACTCTTTATTGCATAGCAGTTAAAGACATCCCAATATCGTCACTCTGGTATTTGAAACTCTGGGTCCCTTGGTCTTTTATTACACATTCAAAATCGCTTCTCAGTAGAATCTAATGGAATTGGGAGGGGACATTTCTTTATCTATTGAGTGTCTGTTACGTGTGAGGCATTGCTCTTGTTTGGTGGAAAAGACAGGCTTAGGCATAGGCCACAGGAAAGGGAGACCAGGATCCAAACACCAAATAAAAACATACACAGTAAATTACAATGATAAAGGAAGGGTGGTATGGGGGTGAAAACTAACCTAGTGTAGTGGTTCCGGGAAGTTTCCCTGAGGCAAAATAAGACCATTCATCTTATATCTCCCACCACCATGGACTTAGTTCTTGTCTTCCTTCCCTTGAAAAACTTCCCATTCTTTCCATGCAAATCCAACTATCCTATTTGTCTTCCTCAGGATGCAATTTAAGTCCTACTTACAACATTAAGCTTTGCTAAGTTCTCCACCCCGCAAAGATTGTAATTTTTAACAAATCTTAATGCATTTGTGGTTTTTCATTCCTGCCATCAAAGTTGATAATGCAACAGATGATGGGTTTTAGGGTTAGGTATGGTCCCCACAACTTGATTATTGATGTTTTTATCTAAAAATCCCATGTTCTCCTTTAGATTCCACATAGCATTATAATAAATGAGGCTTTGTTTAACGAATGGCTGAGTGTTCAAGGGTTGTGCACAGCTAGATGTCTAGAAACCTATGTAACGAAAGTAGGCACCAGAACCATGGCTCTAATACCTTAAGTAACCTTCCTAATGTTTGAGATTAACCTAAACCCACTCTTGTTCATTTGCTTTAGGTTTAATTTGAGCTTAAACTTGATACTCTTTGCATTAACATTGCAGAAAAACTGTTCATTGTTCTGAAGGTTTGGCTACAGTACCTAATGCTAACCCAGAATTCATAATAACCCCAAAACTAAGCCTCTATGAAGTTCACTGCTCCCTGTATTTACCCTCCAGATTACATATTTAATGCTAAATTCCTGCATAAAACTAAAGATGATTCAACAAAATAAAGACCTTAAATTTCAGCCCTTGGCATGCTGCTGAAAGGAATGTAATCTACATAACAAAGTTCTGTGTGTTTGGTTTTTGCTTATGTTTGTTTGTTTTTGTTTTTTTCTGGTTTCCAGAGCTCTGCTCAGCATGCAATCTTATAAACAGCTAATTAAAGCTAACAGGATTCAGTGGAGGTGGGTGAAGTTTTTCAGTGCAGATTAGGTTCAATTTTGGTACAAAATTTTGCCAGAGTAAACAGTGTTAGAGTTGTGTGGAGAGGTGTGTGACAGCTTAGGTATGCCATGCTGTTCTCGAATTCATTTGTTTCCCTTTGTCTGTGGGTTAAATATCAAAGCATAATGCTATTCACATGAGAGGAATTCCAGTTGAACGACACTTATTCCTCCCCTCTAATCCACTCCCACTCTTAAAAAGACTGTATCCAAAACAACGGCACACAGAGCACCCAGCTGAGCTCCCTGTGCTATACAGCAGGTGGAATGGGGGGTGGGGGGTGGGAGGGAGGTCTAAGAGGGAGGGGACACGTATACATATAGCTGATTCGCTTTGTTGTACAGCAGAAACTAACACAACGTTGTAAAGCAATTATTAATTAATTTTACAAAACAATGGCACAATGATACAAAGTTCATTCCACACAGAATCCTATGCAGAGTCATCATATCATAAACTTCTCAAATCACAGGAGCTCCACATTCCTATACTTTTTGTATCTAACTTCTATACATTAGACACGATGTCCTTTCAATGAATATGATAAAATAATAACCTGTGAAAGAAGCAAGCATTCTGGTCTGTATTCCCCAGTTTTCCATTGACTTGCCAGTAAATCTGAACAGATTTCTTCATATCTCAGGTCTTCATGTATTGTTGCACTAAATTTGTTCATTTGTTTAACAAACATTTCTTGAGTGACTACTAAATGCCAGGTAATATTCCAGAGAGTGGTTCTGTTAGCTATGCCAATAGCAAGTGAGCATTTCTAATAGAGATGAGTGATTCTGTTTGACAGATAGCATGGTGAGTAGAAAGAGAATTTGGGTAGTAAGACCAAATTAAATCTTGGCTTCAACACTTACTTAGTGAGATCTGTCACTAAAATCTCTGAAAATAAATATCTTCATCTACAAAATAGCAATACTTCAAAAAATATTTAATGATGCTTCCATGTGCAGGCACCTGTGCCAGGTGCAAGGAATGCAGTAAGGCCTCAAACAGATAAGGACTCTGCTGTGATGGGGCTGGATATTTCAAGCATGTTTCATGTACACTATTATTGTATCACTGGCTCTTGTTAGTCCATGGGATGGTTTTAAAATGTGTCCACAGAATCTTTGACACTTTTTCCTTTGAAAGGCAGAGCTTAATTCCCTTGCCCTTGACTATGTGTCAGGCTTAGTGACTTATTTCTAATGAACAGAACATGATAGAAATGATGCTCTGAGGCTTCCGAGGGTAGGTGATAAAAAGGGTAACTTCCATCTGACTGTCTTTTGTATTGCTTGGTCTGGCGAAGCAGCTGCCAGGTCATGAGGACACTGAAGCAACCTACAGAAAGGAACTGAGGGTCCTCACCAATTGAGGCCTAATTGAATTGGTACCAACTCATTAGTCATATAAGCAATCCACCTTGAAAACAGATCTTCCGGCCCTAGTCAAGGTGTCATATGAAGGCAACCCTAGCCAAAATCCTTGACTGCAATCTCGTAACAGACTCGAAGCTAAAACTCACAGATAAGCCACTATCAAATTTCTGACCCATAGGAACTGGAAGATAATAAATGTTTACTGTTGTTGCCACTAAGTTTTGGCAACTTGTTATAGAGCCATAGATAACTAATATAGCCTGTGATAGAAACATCTGGATGAAGGTAAACAATTATGGAAGAAAATCTTTCAAACTTCCTTTAGTTTAGCTTCCATATCAGAGAAAGAAAATTTAAATACCTCCTCACAATGCTTCTATTACTACAGGAGAAAATCCAAACATCTAGGTCTGGTATTAAAAACCCTACATGATCACACCCCACCCAACTTGATCTCCTCTACTGTTTAGCACACTCGACTTTGGCCAAACCAATCTACCTACCCTCACCCAGTTTTTAATCCTGACCTTTCTAACTCTTGAAGGGCACATAGCTTCTTGTTGCATAGGCATCATATTAATCTTTTTTCCTTCCAAGCTCAAGTACTGGGGTGATTCTTGACTATGCTAATTCATAGCAATCTCTTCCTTTTTTAAAATTCCAGTAGTTTTTGTCACCAATGCTGCTTATTTAATACTACTTATTTTCCTAAGTACTTATATTATTATTACATGTTGCTATTAAATAATCAATAAATGTCTGAGCTTCTGATATGTGCAAAGCACTGTGCTAAGAGTTATATCTAACACTTTTACTTTAGTTATACTTTTTCATCTATTATGGCATGTAAATTTTTATGTGTGTGTTTCTTCCCCCCACAATTAGATTGTAAGCACCTTAAGGGCAGAGAGCAGGCCTATTTGTTACAGCTCTAGGCATGTCTTGTAGAATATGAATCTCCAGAAGCATCTTTGTATCATCTCCACAGAGGGCAGCAATTTCAAAACAATGAAGTGATTTTTTGGACATTTTCTCATTCTCCTAATATTTACGAAACTAGCAGCACAGTGATGCAATGTTAGAGTGTGAAACACTTGTTTCAGTGGAACTGGGTTCCCCAGGCCATGTAACTTAACCATGAAATCATCTTGGAGAAACATCTGTGCAGAAAAATTCAGGGAATTATGAACACTTCTTTCCTTAGTCACCAATCTGATGGTACTCTTTGAGAGAAGGCATTCTCCTCAACTGTCCTGAAAATGTTGTCTTCAACATAAGACATGAAAAATGGTGAATCTTTGGACATCCTTAGGATTACAGCAAAAGATTCAGTGCTAAAATGAGGCAAAGAATGCTGGCAATGGCTGCAAGGTAACAGGGTGAAAGCAAATTCTTCCATGAAATAACTCAAAGAATTAAATTCATTCAATAGTAGGGAGCTAGTAGAAAATGCAACTGACTTCAAATAAGAAAATAATTAAAAAGAAAGAAAAAGATAGCTCTCAAACATTAGGTTGCATAAGAATCATCTAAGGAGTTCTTTAAACTCCACCCCACTCACTGCCCTCAGCACCTCATCACCTCAGCATCTCATCACCACCTTCTCCATCACCATCACCAGGTGACAATTCAGAAAGCCTACAGTACTAGTGGGAAGCAGCCGCATAGCACAGGGAGATCACCTTGGTGCTTTGTGGCCACCTAGAGGGGTGGGATAGGGAGAGTGGGAGGGAGCCGCAAGAGGGAGGGGATATGGGGATATATGTATATGTATAGCTGATTCACTTTGTTATAAAGCAGAAACTAACACACTATTGTAAAGCAATTATACTCCAATAAAGATGTTAAAAAAAAGAAAGCCTACAGCAAAACCCTGGAATCTATGTCTTTCAACAGGTGTATTTAGATGATTTTGATTAAGGTCGAGTGGTTAAGTGTATCTGTTTGTAAATCATGAAGATAGAGAAAAGATAAGGAGAAAAAGCACTGTTAATATTGTGATTCCTGTATTACTTTCTCTTTAGTTAGCTGCAATTCCACTCCCAGATTTGTCCTAAATTGTGTTCATCTCATTTGGACAGTATGAAATTAGAGGGTTATAGCTAGTTGTGCATGGAAGACCTCCATATTATAAAGAGTAATTATTCTTTAAAGAAATCTGGATTTGAAAATCTGGAAAGAAAATGAAGAATTGAAGGAGGCAGTGTTAAAAAAAATTCTGGGGAAATCACCAGCTGTGATAGAAAAGTCTACAGACATTTTAGCCCCCTAGCATTTCCAGGGTAATCAAGAGATCGTGAAAATGAAAACTGAAGTGCGAGTCTTAAAACCAGAACTCTGTGCCCAAGCCAGTCACCAGTTCCTACTAAACCCTCTTTCATTCTGCTGTAGGAACTCTTTCTAAAATGTTATCTGATCCCGATGTTCGAATTTTAGTTGTGTGTATGTGTGTGTGTGCGTGTGCGTGTGTGTTATATGCAGAGAAAAAAGTCTGAGAAAATGTACACTGAAATGTTAACGATGGTTATCTTCAGAAGGCAAGATTATGTTACTTATATTACTTTAGAAGGCAAGGAGACTTCTCCTTTTTGCAACATGAATACTTGTATTAAATTACTTAATTTTTAAAAAATGAGCATGTATTTCTATGGTCAGAAAAAGAGATAAATATTTTAAAACAAAATTAATTTACTCAGAAGTTCCAATGTCTTCTCATCCTCTTCAAAATAAAGTCCAATACTTTTGCTACTGACCAAACAGCCTCATCTCCCAACACTCACAATAAACATTCTCCTTTTTCAGACAAAGCAAACTCCAAATTCCTGGCACATCTAACTCTTTCATGTCCTATGTCTTCACTCATGTTGATTGCTCTCTGTTAGGAATGCAAAGACACTAGTTGTCTAGCTGACAAACTCCTACTCATTCTTTAAGAATCATGCTAAGACACAGAACTTCCTTGTGAAACCTTTCCTGATATCCCAGGTAGTGCTATATGAGCCACACCGGAGCCCAAGGCAAAAGAAAAAGCAGTAACACTGATCTTGACTTTAAATGTTGGTTTTATTTAATTTTAAAATTTTAAAATTAATTTTAAAATTAAATTAATTTTATTAATTTATTAATAATTTATTAATTTAATTACCAAATTAATTTTATTAATTTAAATACCAACATTTAAAATGTTGGTATTTTGTATATTGAATTTTAAAATTAATTTTTATATTTTAGAATATTGTATTGAAATATGATTGATCTTGATTACTGAGTTTTTGTTAACCCCTCAAATTTTGCCTTGTATCTGCCTCCCCATGGCCCTAGCCCTGATTCCAGGTAAAACTGCTTGGATTCCATCTTTTCTGCTGCTTCTGCTCTTGGTCCGACCTCCACTGGGGAATTTATTGCACTGCGTACTTATTTTAGTTCCTGATACATAGTCTGTTATAGACTTGATTGCTCTGGGTCCTCATGACGTTCTTGATCAGCACAGACATGAGATACCTTTTAAATATGTGACAATGGCAAGAATAAATGTGAAACCTTAATCAAGTGTCTTAAATTTTCTGAGCCTGTTTTCTTATCCGTCAAATAATGACAGCCTAGATGATTTCAATGATACTCAATTATTGATATTATACTCTGTATGTATTATTATATCATATATAATATAAAAAATAATATCCAACACTAATGTAGCTCTTATTATGTGCCAGGTACTTTTCTAAGTATTTAACAAGTATTAATTCATCTAATTCTCACCACTCTATGAGGTAGGTGCTATTATTAACTTCAATATACAGATATGGAAAGTGAGGCTCCAAGAATCC
The DNA here is from genome assembly GCF_949987515.2 of Delphinus delphis. NCBI lineage: Eukaryota > Metazoa > Chordata > Mammalia > Artiodactyla > Delphinidae > Delphinus > Delphinus delphis. Next base: position 22,233,304 of record NC_082689.1, on the reverse strand, counting down.
AGGAGTTTTATCCTGGGCTTATGTGTGAATACAGGCAGCTTGCATCTCTAGTCTGTGCTCTAAGCCCCTACATTGCCTCTCACGATGGTAATGATTTTATAAATAAGCATAAGTACATAAATATATAACCAAAACAAAGATTTTATTTTTTAATGTGAAAATACTATAGGTCATTCTAATTCTAACCCACAATGAAATTCTAACTGACCTGAGACAAGCCAATATTGTATGCTGTGGCATTTCTTCCATGAGAGATACTTTCACTCTAAAAATACACTGGTTCATTTATCTAAGCAGAGGACATGATATGACCTGATCAAAGAGAATGAGAAAACCTGAATAGCGAGAGTAGCATAAAATGCCTAAGGTCTGGTAGGCCAGCTTTCCTGGGTGGTGCTTAGAGGAAGGTTTAATAAAACAGTCACTCAGGAAAACACACAGCCAACCATGAAGCCAGACCCTCACCTGTGAGCCTGTGTGTGGGCTCTATGTTCTCTGACAAGTGAAAAGGAATTGGCTGAAATTTGTTAAATCAGCCTCTTAGCTCCAAGGGTATATTGGAAACATCAACTGATAGTGGTACCTCAGCAAATGACATTACTATACTTGTGAGAATTTTATAAGCAATCATTTATTTATCTGTATTTATCAGACAGGCTTGGATATTAGAGGTTCCTATCTGACAGTAACAGGAATTCCTCTGCTCTTTATAAAGGGAAGAAAAGGGAAAGGGAGTAAAAAAAGAGAAGGCATGTGACTCCCAGAGCCACTTTCAGTGAGGCAGTCACCTGTGGGAAGCTTGTAAGGTAGATCATCAAAAGTAGGGATGAAGCAAAAGGAGCAGAAAAACAAAATCCTCCACTGGGCAATCAACAGCTATTCTTTACGCTTTATCTTTCTGCTTGTTAAATTGTTATTGTACTTCAAGGTATTTCCCGTTCTCTGATGCAACTCTGTGCACTAAGCCTAAGAGGGAATTAGTTGATAAATCCTTTTGTCATGTTATGTGGCATTAGGGTGTGCCCATCTGCACTGAGTGAAAGAATGGCAGAATTCCAAGTCAGGGAGATGGGCAACTACCAGCAGGAACTGTGGCCGTCCCTGTGCACAAGTGTAGCGGGGCCGTATTCACGTCCCCTTTCCTCCTGCTCCATTCAAGTCTGCCCGGAGCGCTGGAGCAGGCAATCACCATCTAATCCCAGTCCTCGGCTTCTATGAGTTTCACAGAATTTACCTCTGGGTTGTCATCTAAAGGGTCAGTAATGTTCCCCAAAACAGTTAACTACTGACTTACTGATGGAAGAAGTAAATGATAGGACTCTGGCTTTGACATTCAAAAGCTGTTCCATGCAATGCGACTGCTTCCCACTAGCTATCATCTATTTTATATTTGGTAGTGTATCGCACGGGAAGATCAGCTCGGTGCTTTGTGACCACCTATGCAATGCGACTGCTTCCCACTAGCTATCTATTTTATATTTGGTAGTGCATCGCACAGGAAGATCAGCTCGGTGCTTTGTGACCACCTATGCAATGCGACTGCTTCCCACTAGCTATCATCTATTTTATATCTGGTAGTGCATCGCACGGGAAGATCAGCTCGGTGCTTTGTGACCACCTAGAGGGGTGGGATACGGAGGGTGGGAGGGAGACACAAGCGGGAGGGAATATGGGGATATATGAATACATATAGCTGATTAACTTCGTTATACAGCAGAAGCTAATACAACATTGTAGAGCAATTATACTCCAATAAAGGTGTTTAAAAAAAAAAAAACCTGTTCCAACATTTCTGGAACTTAAACAAGAAGCAGACTGTAAGTCTCTCCCACACAAAAATCTTTCATATGCGTTCACAAGAATTTATTAATTTGTGAGGGAAATTCCCAAGTAAATCTACCTGGGGAGGAGTGAGGGAGATTTATATCCATTTTCTTTTCCTAATATTACCATTATAGACATTTTTGATAGCACAGTCATGTTTACCTGGGTAAGAGAAGTAAAAATCAAACCCTAAACAAGCTAACTTGTTGTCCTTCACCCACCTGACTTACACTGATTTTTTTATTATCCATCTCTGGATGAATTTTGTAATCTAATAATCCATATCAATTTTTCAAACTGTATCGAATTCTGACCAACACATAGCATTCCTATTTTGTTCCCTATGTTAGGAATTACGCTGTATCTGACAAGAGTGTGATCAGAGTGTGATGTTATGATGTGATTTCTGCTATTAATGTGCTATCTGTCCATGAGTGAGTCCAGATTAAAGCATAAAGCGGTCAAAGACCACTCATTAGTAGCCAATATATCCACAAGAAAGATATAAAGGAGAAATAATTGGAGTTTGAATGACCAGGGAAGGCGAAAGGGTAAGCTTGTCTTTTAATAGACAATGGTGGGGGGAGCCATGAGCATGGGATGTGTGGAAGACTTTCAGAAACAGTTTCTTTAGGCACAGGCATCATACTTCAGAACAGAAAGTTGGATGAATCCTAATTACGAAGGTCCTGAAAGTGAGGCAAAGAGGAGTTGAAATCTGATTGACCCAAAGAGTATTTTAGGGGATTATCTGACGATAAAATGTGGGAAGAGTTAGAGGCAGGGCTTCCAGAAACCAAAAACAAAAAAAACACAAATAAAAAACAAATAGACAAATAAAAATACACCTTTTGAAGAAATCCAGGCATGAAACTGAGATCTTGAACCAAACGGTGGCAGGAAGTATGGAAGGGAAGGGATAACTCCAGGACGCATTTCGCAAGATGGATTCTGATTTGAAGGATAGTGGTTTGGGAGGTGAAGCAAAGGGAGGAGTCAAGATGACTCAGATGTCTCTAACCTGAGAGATTACCTAGAGCTGCTGGCACACCTGAGAATGGAGAAATCGGATGGGGCAATCCTGAGCAGAAGATGAGTGATGATGAGTTCTGATCTTCACAGAACAAAGCCTACATTAATTTTAGCCAATCAACATACAAAAGGATATTATTTACCATGGGTCTCTCAACTAATACTATTAAATCATGAGTGTTCTGGAGAGCATGGTGCACCCCGGAATTCTATCCTTGTGCACTTGCCTTCACTTTCATAAAAACACATCACACAGGGCTACCTGGTGGCACAGTGGTTGAGAGTCTGCCTGCCGATGCAGGGGACACAGGTTCGTGCCCCGGTCCAGGAAGATCCCACATGCCGTGGAGCGGCTGGGCGCGTGAGCCTGCGCTTCCGGAGCCTGTGCTCCACAACGGGAGAGGCCACAACAGTGAGAGGCCCGCATACCGCAAAAAAACAAAACAAAACAAAACAAAACAAACAAACAAAAAACACACCACACAAAAAGTCAGAGCAAGAGCAGGGCCAGAACAAACCTCATTCCTCTGGCTTTCAAAGCCTTCACCAGTGAGGGGCCTCATAGGCTCTTTCCCACTAACAATTCAGATACCGTAGGTATAACAACACCCATGGATCCCACAAGCCACCAAGTAATCAATAATTTCAATCCTTCTTCTCACATTTTTTCCTAGAGCTGCTGACAAATAGAAAAACCAACTGCGTTCACTTTTACAACCATCTTTGATCTCCGACAGTACTAACAGGTGGTACGAGGAAGACACTGGAGAGGTTGTAAACTCAAATGAGCCTTAGGATTGCCATTGTTGGCATTTGTGACCTGGAAAAACTCACTGTATGGGTTGGGGGAGGGGAGGGAACTGTGGTTAAAATCCAGGCTCAAGGACATAGTAATTATGTGAACGTTAGTAAATTACTTAACATTTCTATGCCTCAGTTTTTTTACCTTTAAAATAGGAATAGTCATATTACATAGTTCAAAGAGATGATGTAAGTCTTAACTCAGGAAATATATGCAAAGTACTTAGCACAGTGCCTGCCGATGGTCAAGCTGTCAATAAATGTTTACTACTATTATTATTTTTATTGCATCCATGAAGACAAAATGTATGCTTTGGAAGCAAAGACGTGTCAGGAATGATGACCTTGGATTTACCAAAGCTGCTGAGTCACACGTGGATGGGTGGAATTCAGTTTAACCCTGTGATAACACAAATTTAGGTATCATTCAGTTAGCAGTTTCCCTTGCCTTCCAACAGTCCCTGTTTTCAGCTGTGGGATTGGCTGAATTTCTTATTTTCTGAGGGGGCAGGGGCATTAGAAAGTGACAGCCTCGAGACAGCTGGAGTTTAATTCAGCACATGATCATATATGTACAGTACAATTTCCATTTCAGTGATATTTTCAACCACTTAAAAAACATTGTTTCTCATTAACTTCATAGAAATGTGACTTCTCGTTGGCAATACTGCATGTTTGGGAGGCCACTTATTTCATTGTGGGCGGGTCTTGTAAAGTAATCATCACTGAGGAACTGCTTGCCTGCACTTTCATGGGTATGTACGTGTTGAAAGGAGACAGAAGCAACTCTCTGCACATTATAGCTTGGCTTAGCCTCAATGTGATTTGGGAGTTTGGGTTGCTTTTGTTTGCTTTTGCTCCTAAGCATAATATTTTGGCTTTTAAAGCTTGCCTCTTGACAAGCCACTGCCTGTAGAGATTACAAGCGGTTGGAACTATTTCAGACCTGGCGCGTAGGCCCATTTCTTCTCCCTGTGAACAAGAAGTATCTGGGCCTGCCTGCCAGCCTTTGGAAAGCTTTCTTTACCTGGGACTTATTATTTGCAGGGGCAAGTTAACCTAAGCTGTTGGTGGCAACACAAAAGGGAGTAAATGAAGGCAGATGATGCCAAAAGTAAGCATTTTGCTTCCGACTGGTGCTCACCATGGCAGGGACTGCAGCAGCTTCCTTACTCACCAAAAATCCAGCCTTCTCCAGGGCCCAACAGAAGGACTATGGAGGGAGTCCTTTGAGTTGCTGATTATATTTGCTCTGAATGATTTACCAGTCCTACATACCTGCCTGGCTAATCTGGGAGCAGAATGTACCCACGGGATGACAACTCCCATTCTCACCATAGCTGAGTTTCAGCTGGGGTGTAGTCTGGAGTTTCATCTTCATTTCTCTATTGCCCAACTAGTACTGAAGAAGTCACTGAAGTCCAAAAAGGATTTTTACTCTGTTAAGCAGGATCTGATTTCTGTGATACTAGAACTACAATGATGCATGCAGAATTTGTCAAACAGGGGCAGCATTCCACATTAAAAAATAATATTTAGGATAAGTCTGATACCTACATCAGAATCCACTTCTTCCCCATATTTTTTTATTTCATGATAGAGACAGGGAAGGAGTTTATATTCCTAATTTTTAATTTTTAGTCTACTTTTGCAAAACCTAAATAATGAAACATGAAAAATTAGTGCTGACTACTGGATGTAAGAAATGTGAGCCTATGAGCTTAAAACCAGATTCTGGAGCCAGACTGTCTGGGTTCAAATACTGACACCACCACTTATTAACTGTGCAACCTTGAATGAGTTACTTAACCTCTCTGTGCCTTGGTTTTCTTGACGGTGAAATAAGGAACACAGCCATTACATAGTATGAGATCAAGAAATATTTATCATGATTATTATCAGCTCATTTGAATCTTCCAGTATAATAGATGTGGGAAACAAAGAAAAACAACAATCTAAAAAAACAGAATTAAAAAACCTAAATCCAAACTATCATTTTGAAGTTATTCTCTCTCTACCACAAGAAAGAAAAAAAAAGTAACTGCATCTATACTAGTTTTAGATTCTCTACATTACTCTACAGAATAGTACCTCCAATTATAAAATTACATTTTATACTCTACTGATTACAGGATGAGTTAAAATCTTGGACATACTTTGTATTTGGCTCTATGTGTAAGAGGGTAAGATATGACACAAATCTCATGGACAAAGAATAAATAAAGGTGGTTTCCAATACCTTTCTCTCTTATCCCACATGATTGAATTTTGGCAAATTAAAATCTCCTTGGGTCCCAGTGTTCTCATCTGTAAAGTGAGAGGGTCCCTTTCAGTTCTAATAACAAACCAATAAACTATTTTCTAGACTGAGTCTTACACGGTCTGAGAGACTAGCAAAAATACTTTCAATGTTTGAACTTTTCTATAATTTTGTTCCCTCCTACCCACAAACATAATATATTCTAAGCTAATTATTACTAGAGTATGATAATAGGTTCACAGTAAAAAATGGTTATTCATTTCCTTTTGGATAGTGTGTTTTGCAGAGCCTTTTATTTGGTCTGTGAAGCACTTGTCACATGGCTTTTCCAAGTTTTTCTTTATAATTTAGTGGGATTATACGAGCTCTCCATGATTTTCCCCATGAATCTCTAAATCCTACAGGGTAACATCAATTGGTTTAAGACTACTCACTCACACACCTTATATTTTTCTCTTAGAAGTTTTAGAAAAGGAACTTTATATAACTGAAAAATCCTTAAGAACAAGAAATTGGTGAAAATAAGTTGTTGAAAGGAGCTAACAAACTCCTATTACTATCGCTAGCAAATTGATAATTAGCATCTTTAACTAGAGTAGTTCAAAGAGTATTTGTCCTTATGTGCTGAATGCATTATTTCTGAAGTCCATGTTATTTAAGATACACAAGAATACATAAATTCCAACAGTATACAATGGAATTAATCTGTTATAATAAAGAACTAATATACACACAATATGAAGAGAACAAAATTATGCTGTTTTTATAAACAACCTAATAAAATCTCATCAATAACTCTACATAATCACTTGTGCAAAAGTCCTTTAGAAATGATAAGGTGCAATTCAAATGTAAGGAATTATTTGTTCTAGCACCAAGAGTTTAAATGCGTCACACTAACTGAATTGATACTTTCTTTTGAATTATTATATTGTGTGTAATTCAAGTAGATTCCACCATGGCTCTCACCTTACTTCTTAGGGCTGGGTGATTGAAAAGCACTGTGCTTACTTTAAAATGTCACTAGCTCATTATTCTCTTTACAAATAATTCGGCATAGTGCTCTTTTATTTGGTGGATTACCATAATTTATCTGAAATACAATTTGAGTTTTCAGAAATCTGATTTACAGGAAGCTTTTTAGGAGATGGCTGCTTTGTGAAACATGAAACATCTGACCTGACTTTACTCCTCTCCTAAGAAAACTGACTCCGAAGTTTAAAAACAAAAGCAAAAACAACACTGGTCACATCATTGGGGTTAAAAGGCTCATCCTGCTCCGTTTTGAAGACTTTTCTGAGTCTCTTCTGCATTTCCATCCTGGATCCAAAAGAAATCACGAACTGAGTGGGCATTGTGCCCATTTTATAACTTGGTAATGACTAAATGTAACTGAAACAACACTAATTGGAAAATAATCTTCTTTTAAACTAAATGTTTTGATACATTGCACCATTCATGAATTAGCCCTGAAGAAAGATGAGATTTTTATAGTACTCTGGATTTCATTTGTTCAGTTGATCAAATTCCACTCTATGGCTTCTGCTATGATACAAGAGAAAAGGATGATCTAAGTTTGAGATGGCTGCTTGTTTGCGGTGTACACACTATGGTGGGATTTATGAGATGAACACTAAATGAGTTAAAATTTTATAGTTAAAGATTAAAATATATTCTTGCTCCTACATACTTTATATTTTTCTAGATAAATATTACAGGCTCAACTTCTTACTGATTCAAAAGACTGGGGAAAAGACATACTAAGCATTTATACAAACACTTCCAAGTGGGAACGCTACTCAGAAAAATAAATTTTACAATAAAACACTAAAGTGGTAGCAAAATAAATTTTAACTAGAATCCAAAAGTTAGGGAAATAAACAAATCTCATTTACTTACAAGTTGCCTTTGGTTTTGGAGGAAATTTGGTCCGGGTAATAGCCAAAATTAAGAAAATAGTAACTGGCCATAAAATCAAGACAAGTGTCCAAAGCTGCAAAGTAATGATAGAAAAAAAAATGTTAATTATATTGCTAAACCAAAACACCTGACAAGAAGTACATTATACTATAAAATTCCAACACAAGCCAGACATTTGCCTGAAAATATTATTAATAAGAAAGGAATGAGAGAGTTTTAAAAAGGCAAGAAACCCTGAAATAAACACAAGAAGGATTTTTCCAGGTTTAAAATCTTAAAATAACCTTCTGAAGCCCCCTGTCCAGTCACCTTTCATGACTGTCCCAAGAAGGATGCTCTTCAAATTCAAGTATGATCAGGAACTTCCTAACTTGAAAATCTTTTAGAGCTTCCCAGTTGTTTGTTGGATAAGGCTCAACATGCTAAACAGGGCATATAAAACCCAACCTAATTTCAACCAAGATGTATCTTACCACTTCCAATATTAGCATTCTATGCTCAGGCATAAAGATTAGTGTGTGACATTGGCTAATGGCTCAATAAAGATTGTTGAACAAATGAATGAATGAATGGTTGAGTCAACAAGTAAAAGAGTAAACAGAAACTTAAAGTTCTATGCAACCCCCTCCAAACCACTATAAATAGTATCTTGTGTCTGCTTCTATTATAGAACTTATACTCTTTTTGTCAATATATCTTTTTTTTGGCTTGGCTCATGAAATAAACTGGTAATTCTTTTATGGCAAGAACAGTGTCTAATTCATCCCTGAATTTCCACTGGTATAGAATAGAGGTTCGAGAAATGTATATTACATTGAAATTTCTATTAGAGAATTTCACTGTAAGACACTTCAGGAGTGGCTTTCCTCCCCATGTAAACATGATGCAGTTCATAAGACACTATCTGCTTCATATTTTACATACCTATAAAATTGGTTCCATAGCAGTGAAAAACATGTATTCACAAGAACATTAACTGTGCCTATAGTTAAACTATGTTTCTATCTGATTATGCAGTCAGACCTGTTCTCATTCTTCCCCCATTTTGCAGAGATGATTTGCTTCTGCCAAATCTCAAACTACTGCCTGGGGCTCTTCAATTCTCCAAAACAATCCAGACCCATTCAACTATTGATCCTTAAGTAACTCCCAACCTAAATTTTCCATGAAAATCTCCATGTGTCTCTATCAGCACTGATCTCCTTGCTGGCAGATCTGTCATGAAATTCTTAGAACTTTGGGTTTAAGGGCAAGTTTTAGAAAATGGAGGAAGCTGACTGTCGATCTGGGGAATCCTAAGGTACTCAGTTTAACCACAGCTTAAAAGCTCCCAGACAGGCTCAACAGCCTAATCTATAGAAGCACTTCTCAAGCATTAATGTGCGTACCAAATCACCTAAGGATCTTGTAAGCACACAGATTCAGATTCAGTAGGTCTGTGGCTGGCTGGAGGTACTGTATCTCTTTCTAACAAGCTCCAGGTAGGTGAGCTGATGCTTCTGTCCATGGTCCACACATGGAATAGAGGAATTCTAAATGCACACCACCCTACCTAACTAGCAGGACTGTTTACAGTCTTGGAATATTTTTGTTGGAAATTTCCTTTGAGATCATCTAATGCACAGAATTCTGGGCATTTCTAAACTTGGACAGGAAAAAAAGATCACATTTTTATTTTCTCCAGCTTATGACTCTTTGGTATTTCCATTAATGATGAATATAGGCTAGGAACCACAATGGTATTAGAAGTACCTGTGACTTTGTCACCAATAGAAACCAGATATTTTCAAATCATATTAGTGTCGTTGCAGATACCTCAAAGTGCTGTTTATATTCATCACAGCATTAAAATTATAGTAGTCATGGATTCACCTTTATTTATTTATTCAATGATAGAATAAACATGCATTACCGTATCATAAACTTGCTTTTCGATACCTTAATAACTGAATTTCAATATAATTGGTTTTATTTGTAATTGTATTTATTTCACTGATTTAAGAACATTATTCTTAGAAGGGCCATAGGCTTCACCAGGCTGTCAAAGACATCCAGAGCACAGAAGAGGCTAAGAAGCCTTGATCTGATCCAACTCCCTTTTTTATTCTCTGGGTTGCAGAGAGTTAGCATAACTTATCCAAAGTTACACACCCAGTTGGAAAGCAGAGCAGGGGACAAGGATGTGAACACCAAGATACTAAGATAGCATTAAAAAAAACCATGCTGCTCCGAGGAATACGAAAGTACTAAAGAAAGTGTATTGGAAAAACATGCGTGTTATGAAAATATAAGATGTGTTATTATTCTAGCCTAATCTCTGATATATTTGAAAATTAGAGTCTATTCTTCGAAGATCCTATATACAAGGTACAATTTTTATTCTATGTGACTCATTTGAAATGTAGACTATAAGGAATTAAGGTTAAAAATATTTAATGTTTGTGGATTTATTGGTTTTATATTTGAAGCCATAGTTATCCTTTTAAAAATGTATTCATCTGAGTAGGTTCAGTGCCCCATAGCTACTTTTAGGAACATCTATTCATTTTCCATAGCAACCTCATGAGAATTCAGCGAGCAACTGAGATCAGTTACACCAACACAAATGTACATTTGCATTCAAATAAAGAACATATGTCATGGGATATTTTTAAGTTATCTTTTGGTTGATATAATTTTATGGTTTCATGCGGATGTTTTGGTAATTTTGAAATTAGTTTTAGACGTGATTTAGATCCAAACAAAAGTGCAGTATCAGAGTAGTTTAAGGCACCCTGTTTTAGGTAAAATCCACTGCAAGCCCATAAACAATCTATTATCACAAGATTTCCCCCAGGATTTTAGGTCAGAGAGGTTTGGAGAACATTTCTGCATGCAGCACTTTAGAAGGATAATAAATCCAAAGCCCTCCACACTGTGATCTCAGGAACGTTAAGGTTGACAAGTTAATCACAAAAGCAAGAAATAAAATTTAAATTTTCATAGCAGCAGGATTGCTCTCAACACCATTCTAAATATTATCATAAACAACCTAGAAGCGAATGCAATGTCAAGGATCCAAATATTAAACCGATGAGCCATGACTTTTTTTGTCTGTTTGGAGAAAAGGCTAAAATATTGATTTTATATATACAGACATTGGGGGCTACTTGAAAACTTTGGGAAAAATAGTTTTTAAGAGTTTCATATTTTTGCTAATATTTTAATTATCTCACACGTGCCTCTATACGTCACTTGCATTCCATGCTCCCTGAATTCTTGACATCTAAGGGCATATGCACACTGAGTAATTTACAATTCCTTAGTGGGCCATGGCATTTGTCTCTTTTTATTTCTCCAGAGTTTATTTGCTATTGAGATGTCCCCTTCTGTTCGCTTTCTCTTCACTTTCTCCTTTCTGAAAAATTCAGTGCCCAAAATCCCTTAGGTGGGGCAGCAAGGTAAGTTCACATTAGGACTCGGGGCACCACAGTGACACAGTGAGGGAGGTGGGTCCTTAGCAAGGTGAAGAGGATATCCACAGTGCAGCAGACGTGGGGTGTCAGGACCCAAGTCGGGTAAGGAGGCTGTCTATGCAGGGCAAGGAGCAGGTGATTGGTTTCATATGGGAAGGTTGATTAAAAGTAAACATATCCTACGTTGGAGGAGCCTGGCTTTTCACTATCCATCAGAGAAATTATAAACATGATAAAGGGCGAAACTAGAATGAACCCGGTAGTGTTGGGTTACAATTAAAGATATGGCTATGAACTGCTGGTTCATGAAATATAGCGATAAATGTGTGTGTATAACTTCTTTCTTTCTTTCCAGTCCCACAAGTTGTTTCTACCTCATTGTGTACTTTCTCTGTCCCGGCCCTGAAAATACCCATTTTTTTCAAGAAACACTAGCTTCTTTTAGTGGATGAGAGCTAAGTGTGCTTGTTGCTATTAGGGGATTGCCATGTCCAAGCTTGAACAGAGCTATAGAATATATGTAGAATGTATGCAGACACAGAGATAGTTGGATACATACATACATACATACATAGAAAGAAATAGGTAGGTAGGTAGACCAATAGACAGAAGAGCACTAGATATACTGCTCAGAGAATCTCAGAGAATGATGGGGACACATCAGTAAAACACAGATACCTGCAAATGACCATAACTGAGCATCAAATCTGACCCACTGGCCAAAATTAAACATTAAAGACATTATGTTAATAAAAGAGTATATCTAACTGAATAAATTAGGAACCCATGAGTCTATGTAAATATAAATAAATGTATAAGGAAACAGATAAATTGAAAGTTTAATGAGGAATGGAATACGTAGTTGGTCTCAAAATATTTCCCCATAAAATGAGACAAACTGACATCACGCACCACCTGATGTGATGCAATATGAAGAACAGAGAATCACTTCTGTGGTATTCCTTCCAGAGGTAAATAACCTGAGTCTCTACTAAATGAATATGCTACAAAACAACAGATACCCTACAAAACAACTGGTCTTGAATGTTCAAAATGTGTCAGGGTCATTAAAGTCAAGGAAAGACTACCGAACTGTTACAGACTGAAGGAAGCTAAAGACATAAAAACTAGATACAGAACATGACTGGACTATTTTTCTGTAAGGACATGATTGGGAGAACTGGTGAATATTGAATTGGATCTAAGGATTTGATGGTGGTATTGGGTTATATTGGAGGATTTCCTTGTTTGTGAAATATGCACACTAAAGTATCTGAGGTAATGGGGCACCAATCTCAACTAGCTCTAGAAAAATATATATTTGTACTGTTCATGCAACTTCTCCTTAAATTTGAAATTATTTTAAAATTTAAAGATTTTAAATTATTTTAAAAGTAATTCTGTTTGAAAATCCAGAACCAATTTTTAAAAGACAGCAAAAGAGGGGCTTCCCTGGTGGCGCAGTGGTTAAGAATCCACCTGCCAATGCAGGGGACACAGGTTCAAGCCCTGGTCCGGGAAGATCCCACATGCGACAGAGCAACTAAGCCTGTGCGCCACAACTACTGAGCCTGAGCTCTAGAGCCCGCAAGCCACAACCACTGAGTCTACATGCCACAACTACTGAAGCTTGCGTGCCTAGAGCCCGTGCTCCGCAACAAGAGAAGCCACGACAATGAGAAGCCCGCGCACCACAACGAAGAGTAGCCCCCGCTCACTGCAACTAGAGAAAGCCAGTGCACAGCAACAAAGACCCAACACAGCCAAAAAATAATTAATTAATTAAATAAATCTATTTAAAAATTTAAAAATATAAATAAAAGACAGCAAAAGAGAAGAGGACCAAGAAAAGAGATTTAAAGAAAAAAAAAAACATGCTTTCTATCTAGGAACTCTATCCTGTTGCACAATGCAGGTGATAAGTTTTGGAGAATTAATGATGATGACAGGACACACTTCAGTGGCCTTGAAGTCAGTGAGGTCATCCACTCAAAATTCTAGGTTTAAATCTTAAGAAATTCCTTGAATGAACCAAATGTAAATTCACTCCAAAATTTCCATTCACTACAAGATCTGTAGTACTTTTTAACTCAATTGAATTACCTAGTAACATTTGCCTCTGCATTTGCTGAGAACTATTGTTTCAAATCTCTGAAAACCTTTCAAATCTAATTTTCTGAAAAATTTTGGCAGAGCACATAATTTCAACTTTAAGTCATTCACACTTCATTACTTTGTTAGAACCCTTTATTCTAATTATTGTTAGTACACCTGATTCCAGTTGTGGCCATCATTTTTATTATGTTCTTATTTTCATTGAAAGTAAATAAGAAAATAAGATACAGGTGAACTTTAAATCAATGTATTACTATATATTTAAAAATTTGAGAAACTACTACTATTTGAATGCCTGTAAGTAGGATATTCTCTCTCTACTCTTAATCATAAATGTCCTCATTTCCTACCACCTATGCTTGTCCCATTTCACACAGTTACATTGCCTGTCTTGCCCTTACAGATATTTGAGTTTGTATCCCTTGCACTACAGTGGTTAGAAGTTAGTTATGTCTGAAATGAATAATACTGAATATCAGTACAATTTCCAGATTTCAATGGGGATTCTTCTCCTTAACTCTGAAAATAAATAAAAGTAAAATGTTTAGGATGAAGATTCTCCATTTCCCTCCATGAAACCACAGTCTTGGAGAGTCTTAAGGAAACTTACAGTTTAACATACACTATAGTAATCATTCATATAAGGCTTATACATTCATTAACACAATAAAAAATTATTGAGCACCTACTGTGTACCTGGCCCTGAGGATAGAGCAATTAAAATTTTCAGTCTTTTGAGGAAGGGAAACATGAAAAAAAATTATCACCAAATGTAATAGATAATGCTAAGATACAGGAAGTCAAGAGTGTGAAAGGAAGATAAAGCAAGGGGAGCTGAATCTAAAGCTAAAAGATGAACAACGGTCAGGCAGAAGAAAGGATACGTGTGTTGGATAGAATATGAGAAAGAAGTGGGAGTCTTTCAAGCCAGGGAAACATATGGGTGAAGACCCACAAATGGGAAAGAGGGTGGAATATTCCAGGAAAAGAAATAAGTCCAGAATGACTGGTACATGAAAAGTTAGGGAAAACATCTCTGCAATATGGTTATGCAGCCTGTACTTGAATGTTTCTGGTGACTAGAAGTTCAATATTTCACGAGACTTCTTCATTATTGGACAACTCACATTGTCCGATTTTTTTGCTCATATCAAGGTGATATCTTCCTTCCCATGACTAACATTTATTAGTCTTAGTTTGGCTTCCCCTCCGGCAGGAGAATTCTACAAGTATTCGAATAGAGACAAAATCCTCTCTCCTCTTGGGTACCAATGCCAGTTCCTTCACCAATTCCCTGTTAAATATGATTTCAAAATATCTTCCCCAGGGTGAATTCTTGTTGTCAAGTGGTCTTCTTAAAATTAATATCAAAATTCAATAAAGTACTCCAAATAATAGCTAATACATGACTGCTGAGAATGTGCAAGGTGCTACGTTAAACACTTAACATGCACTATCTCATTTAATATAATCACCTCATTTCCTCTTGCAGATGGGAAGTTAGAATATTAAAGAGACTAAATAAGCCTTCATTCCATAAGCCACTAAACGCTAGAGCTGATATTTGGACCCAGGGAGCCTGACTTCAGCACCTGCACAGTTAACCACTAAGTTTTGTAGCCAAACCCCTACTAAATAGATTACTAGCTCTCTTTGCAATACCACACTTTTATTAGTTCAGCCTATGACAGCATTGAAAGTCATTTAAATGTTGAGCTATAACCTAGAATCATAACTTTTTATTACAAACCTGAAAATAAAAATCGCCCAGACTTTCCTATATAAAGTATACAGTCTTTTTCTTCCTCTTCTATTCCTTCCTTTTTGCATTGTCTGTTAAGTCAAAGGTGACTGTTACTTGGTGTTAACAAGTAACAAGGTTCATATTCAGAAGTAAGAGTGTGATACTTTAGATGTGAAATAAACCTTAGTTTCACCCCCAAAACAAGGAAACAAAAGTGGCACAAGAGTTCTGTTAATTGGGCTTTCTGCTAGTGAACACTGCCGTCTACGTAAATAACCCATCTAAAAACTGGGATCAAGACAATGTTCTGAAATCCATATTTATAGATTATAATACAATTTGAAGATTGGTAAACCTTCTTTGATGTTTATGAAAATAACATATTTTTATTGGGCTTTAAGCTAATTATTTCTCTATTGCTTCCACTTCCAAAACATCTTTACCTCATTTACTTTTTGCTTGACTAAACTAATAAAATGTGCATGTCTGCTATGTGCCAGGCACCGTAATGAACAAGTAGATACAAATTTTTTGAATAATTAAAAGGGCTTAAGGGAGTAAATAGTACAGATCCAGAAGAGGTAAAAGGGCCTGGAACATTTGACCATATAGTTGAGTGACTTGTGCAACACTGAATTCATTTTAATCTGATTTAGAATTAAATTTGAAATTCGAGTTTAATTCTAAATTGTTTTAATCAAAAAATTATTTTAATGCATGGACCAACCTGTCCCAAAATTTTCAAGTTAAGTCTTCCTTTTTCTTTAGCCATTGTGAGGGAAAATTAAATGAGCAAGGTGAGGATTGGGGAGGAAGTGTCAAATTCGATCCAGTTTTAGAAGTTTATCAAGTTGTAGGAATATCTATGATAGAAAAACTAGGTCTATCATCAACTGAGCTAAAGTGTGATCCACCAGCTAAATAGTTACAAAAGAAAGTAAATAGCTGAAGTTAACTTTCCTTCTTTAGGTCATAAGTCTGGAATTAGATTCCACTTCTATAGAGACCTGTAGTCACTTCTTGATATGCCTATTTAGAATCCATCTTCTTAATGAAAGATAAATTCTTATCTTGCACGATCTAGTCTTTAAGCCTTCAGTGCCTTTGCTGTCCCAGGACTCTGTTTCCTGTCATTAACTAGCATCTCATTAGGTGAGCCTCCCTGTTGCTAACCATCTCCGGTGGAATGTATGCTCATTTTTCCCTTATATTTTAGAGTTAAATTACAAGACCAGCAGGGTAGCAACTGCATCTAATTGACTTTCTCTATTGCCTAACATTTCTGTTGGTGCCTAATGTATTTTTTCACACTCCTCTAGTATTCATTTTTTGCAATATAATTGAGAATTGGTATTACCACTAATATTGAAAAACAGCAATATCTAAGGCCTCCTTAGCGAATATGATCTCTTTGTTGATGGGCTGAACTCTGAGCAGGGATTAGAGAATATTGGGAAAGGAAACTCAACTTAGGAGCAATAGAGAGGTATTGGAATAGCAGGAGGTAATGGAAAGAAGAGATCCAGTTTTGGTAGAATATAACTGTGTTTTTAAACTCACTACGTGACTCTGGACAAGTACCTTGAACTCTCAGGGGCCCTGTAAAATCAAGGCAGTTAGATAATCTCAAAGAGTTCAGAATTCTGACATTTGATTTTACAAAAAAGAGAGAAACATTAGCTCTAAGAACAATTTTGAGGAAAGTCACCTCAAAAATTAAAAATCTTGGGCTTCCCTGGTGGCGCAGTGGTTGGGGGTCCGCCTGCAAATGCAGGGGGACTGCGGGTTCGTGCCCCGGTCCGGGAGGATCCCACGTGCCGTGGAGCGGCTGGGCCCGTGGGCCATGGCCGCTGAGCCTGCGTGTCCCGAGCCTGTGCTCCGCGGCGGGAGGCGCCGCAGCGGTGGGAGGCCCGCGTACGGCAAAAAAAAAAAAAAAAAAAAAAAAAAAAAATTAAAAATCCTGCCTTCCCTTTTTTGCAGCCAGGTCATCATGTAGCTTATTCCATTGTTATTTTACTTCTTAGACAGCATAGCTGTTTAAAATAGTTTTTTCACTTTCTAGTCTAGTATATACTTTTATAATAAACTTCCTCAGTAATCCCCACTCAACTTTAATAATTTTACTATATATTTTTTTTGTTTTACATCTCCATTTATAGATTCCTAACTTCTTCCTCTACACACTATCCTTCCTACTGCCTTGCTCTGTGATTGACTCTCTTGAAAACAAAATGGAAGAGGATGGCATGGAGGTGATACTAGCATTTTTCCTCAACATTCACTAATGACTATACATTTCCAGTGTCATACAACTTAATTTCTATTTTCCTGGGTATAAAAGT
The DNA here is from genome assembly GCF_949987515.2 of Delphinus delphis. Lineage (NCBI taxonomy): Eukaryota > Metazoa > Chordata > Mammalia > Artiodactyla > Delphinidae > Delphinus > Delphinus delphis. The sequence goes on along the minus strand of NC_082689.1, from coordinate 22,215,811 downwards.
ATATTTTTAAAGTGCCATATTCAGAACAATTACAAAGATAGAGATAAAAATACCTGCATCTTAAATAACTGCTTGATGGATGCCAAAGTCCAGTTCCTATACAAAGACTTTGTCCTCTCCTCCAATTTATATACCCCTTCTTTACATGTTCTGTCTTCTAATTTGTCTATATTTTCTCTTTTCACATTTTAGAAACATTTATCTCCGTTTAGATTTTTTAATCCTAACTTTCCAACCTCTTGATTTTCTCATTCTTCCCTCTTAAGTAACACTGGCACACATATATCCCTTCCACCTGTGTCCTCAAATCCTCTCTTCCAGTACCAAGACATAGGATTGGCTCTAGGCAAAACTATGAGGAAATACACCTTTCTTTGCCCTCTACCTCTCCACTTAAAATTGTCTTTCCTTCTCCTTTTGGCATCACCGTTTTCTAAAGGTCTCTTCTGTCCCTCTGGTTACTCATAATGGATTCCGGTGGGCCTTCTGTAGTGCCCCAAATTCTGGACTTTTAATGATCTCACTTCCTGCAACCAAGACTGTGCTAGGTCCCATTCTCTCAAGGTGCTCTTAAGATCTGAATCATTTGATGTCCCAAAATGAACTAATAGTTCATGTATTCTCTTTCCCTAGGCAAAAGTATTATTATCAGGGGCTTTCAGGGATTTTGGTTACTTAGGAATAATATAAGTTATCATAGTGAAAACATTTTAGCATGCCTGACTTTCACCTTCTTTAAATATGCCATGTCCAGCAGAAATTGACTCAAATGGAGAAAAACTCTAAAGTAGAAAATTGATATGCCAGCTACTTTACAGATGAGGAAGGAACTTATTAAAGTTTCTAAAGATAAAATTTCCTAATGAAAAAATTTATTCACTTGAGGGTTTATTTTTAATTTTTAGGTAAAATGGAATTGTAAGGAAAATATACCACCTTAGCATTCAGCTTATCAGCAACAGATATACGTTTTCAGTTCCTTTATTCTTTTATTTTTAACTATTGAGTTTTCATCACTTAGGAACTTTACTGTATATAAATTTCTTTCTTTCTCCCTTCCCCTGCTTTTTCTTTCACCATTACTTTGAATAAAATATGACACAGACATTGCCCCAAATCCCTCTATAATCTATTTGCCAAGTGTTTCATCATTTATAAAGCACTTTGAAATACATTAGCACATTTGGTTCTTACCACCCTATGAGACAGATATGGTAGACCAGATGCCCATTTTACAAATGGGAAAATCAGTGCTCAGAGAAATTGTGATATGCTCTTTAAGTCATGTAGCTAGTGAGGAACAGAACCAAGAAGCCAATTCTTGTCTTCTAACCACCTCCACCTACCCAGACTCTTTCCCTGCTGAATTCCACACAGAACCTACTGTGGGAAAATTATGGAAAGTTTCACTTTTGTGTTGTTTCCGATGTGTTGCTTCCGACAATGAAGCAAAAATATTAATGATTTAAAATTTTATATCCACACCCACACCCGTGTAATCACATAATGCCTTGTGATTTTAAATCCTATCCACCAAATTCACAAAGGCAAATCAACCTCTCCCTCATACTATATACATCAGAACACTTGTAAGGTGTAAGTAAGTAAGGCGTCAGGCACTGCAAGCAAACCTAGAGTGAGATAAGGTGTATAGATAAACTGGTTTCTATGATGCATATTATTTGCAAATACTTATATTATTAATTTTAGGCTGGGGGTTACCTTCTAAAATGAAGTATATCGAGTGTCTTTTTGGATTTCTCCAGTTTTCAAACATTCTTCTGAATATGCAACAACTCACAGAAGCCAGTTCCTTTCTCAATCTCCCTGCACCCTATCTGGTGAGGATGTAATAGCTGGCTATGTAATTTAAAAAGCAAACATGAGTGTAAGAGCACAAAAAAAAAAAAAGATGTTGCAATAAGCTGAGTAGACAGATTGTAGCAATAAAGTGATTCAATAACACTCTTGAAGCATCACATACATATTAACCTTTGTTTGGCATTTCTAGTAAATACTGTTTCTTATCAACCAACCTTTCTATTGGTTTTGGTTTTTAAGTACATTTCTCCCCCATTTATTGTACCTTTCATCTGAAACTTTTCCTCATCTCATTTTTTTTTTTTTTTTTTTCAGTACTTGGGCCTCTCACTGTTGTGGCCTCCTTGGTTGCGGAGCACAGGCTCCGGACGCGCAGGCTCAGCGGCCATGGCTCACGGGCCCAGCCGCTCCGAGGCATGCGGGATCCTCCCAGACCGGGGCACGAGCCAGTGTCCCCTGCATCGGCAGGCGAACTCTCAACCACTGCGCCACCAGGGAAGCCCCTTCATCTCATTTTTAACAGAATTCATTAGGAAAATTTCTGAAAGCATTTTGGCCCCAAATCTAGAATTCAACACAAGTTCCAATTCAACCGGTAACAAGATGTATCCTTTCTTGCCCGGGCCATGTCCTGGTTTATTCTTTTAATTTCCTGAAATCAAAAGGCAGCTTTGGGGGCATGTTTAGACTCACCCCATTTAGCTGTAGGACAGATGCAGGGATGATTTCGAAATATCTCATTCCTGCTTTAGAAAATGATTTAAAACTCTTCTCCTTCTCTTTTTACCTGTCATGAACACTACATTTTAAAATTGTCTGGAGCCTTTCCCCCAGGACCCCTTCCCTTGTTTTACTCACCGGCTGCCTTTTGACGCCTAGCCAATTTTTCCAGACCAAGACGTGAAGCTGATGAGATGGAGAAGCCATCCTTCAAACGCCACGAACAAGAGAATTCCTCTCTTTTCCTCCAAACCTCAAAAGAAGAATTGGTTCCCCGTCCAACTTGCTGTGTGTCAATGGGTCAGAAGCCTTTTCATGGCATAGCCTTCCTGCGGGCTGGGGTAAGAAACCCACAGATCTTCTCTCCCTCTTGGATTTTTCCCTTGGGTTAATCCTGACCAAGGAACACTTCTCAACCAACTCTTTCTCTCAAACAAGGACCCAGACCAGGATCTTTTGGTGGCTTTTGCTTATTTTAAAATAACATCCAGTTGCTGCTTGTTGCATAAAGTTTAGACTCAAGAGAGAATGAATATCCTTCAGATACTGCCTCACGGAAAGAAAAAAAAAAAAGCTGAGCCCACACTTCCTACTCTCCATAAAATTAACTGCCTATCCACACCTTCGAGCAGGTGTCACGTGGCCTGGACACGTCATGAAGAGTTAGGTGGGACCCTTGCCAGGCCAGTAGGACTTGTCCTATATTCTCTCGATTTCTTCAGTACATAGTGCCTGCTCTAGCAGAGGCAGGGCACAGAGAGTGTGTTACAGACTCTGGGCCTAATGACTCTCATAACAAAGTGTCATTAAGATGTTTTAAGTCAATGAGGCCAGAGCTCAGCTGAAACACTTTGAACCTCAGCCCACCACTAGGTACACTAGAGAAGGTCTCAATATTTAGCTTAAAGTGAAGCTGAATGCTTTGATTTAGCAGGAAGTGACTATGCTGGCTTCTATCACAATTTAGATTACAAAAAATGCAGAAAATAAAAGGTAGGCTGTGACAGAAATGATATACAATGGATACCCTCATTTGGGGTCCAGGGATTCATGTGTCTATTACAGCCATGTTGTTTCAGGCTTTTATGGTTAAAGGAGACATAGGTTGACCCAGGATATTTCTGAGTATATAACAGAGTTCTACTGCACTTGAAATCTCTAAATCAGCAGAAGAAATCTATTGTAGATTAAGGAAAAAGAAAAAGGCTTATGCTTGAATTATTCAAGGTACTTTATAATTAAGTAATTTTAATTGTGATTTAAGGGTATACATGATCCAGGAAGTCTGGAATAAAGGCTTTTAGGAATAACCTTGCTTAAACACCTTAATGACAACCCATTCCCTCTGATTTTCAATGCCTACACAGTCTAGCTCCAGCCAATTTTCCAGTCTCATCTTCCAACAGTCTATCATAAATGTGCGGCCACCTGCCGAACTGGTATGTATTACAATATGCAATGTAACCTCTGCTTCCTGGTCCCTGGCTTGCTTATGCTAACTCCTCTACCTTGAATACATGCCTCCCTCTCAAAGCACCTACCTCTCAAAACTGTCCCCAAATTGACATCTTCCATGAAGCCTTTTTAGATACACCCCTGTGTGTGTGTGTGTGTGTGTGTGTATATATATATATATATATATATATATATATATCTCCCATCTCCTGTCTTTGAATCCAGTATAGTTTTTTGTTTATATGTCTGTCAAGGAACTTGCATTTTTGCCTTATTGTGCCCCACTCCTGACTGTAGATTGGGATGTTATTGACAGATACCTTAGGATTTCCCCTTGAGGGAAGAAAGAAAAATTTGGCAACCAGAAATATGCTGCACCCAGGACATAGAGTTGATGAAAAATAAAGTTTTTAAGCAAAAACTAAACTGAGCAGCAAATAAAGAGAGTCAGAGTTAGAACGATACAATCCATGAAGGAACACATTTACCAGTAAGCTGTTTACAGATGTTATTCTTATAGTTGTACTGAGAAGTTAAATCACTCCATTTGGCAGGACTACAGTGATCTGCCACGGGACGCGGCTGTTCCACTGCTTCTGCCTGAGGCCAGCACGCCCAGGTTGTCTTTAGGAATGATTTTCAATTCTCAGTCCACAATATCTGCCTCTGACCCCTTTCTCTGCTGTCGGTGACTCTACATCTTTGAGACTGACAGGTGCATCCCTTTATCAAGTAAGGAGTCATCACATCTACCAGAACATAGGCAGTGCTTACTTTTGTACATTCACTTCACCAGCAGTAAAAATAAAAATATAGCTTTATCATGGAATAGCCTGCGCAAAATTAGTTATTCCAAGGATTCTAGACTTCTGCTTTCCAGAGCACTAGTAATCGCAAGTTTTGGAGAACAGTTCAAACAGCACAAATTTGACTTAAGCCATACTAAGAATTAGATTTGAGCATGCATAGTTATCCTCCTGAGGCTGGTCTCACCTACTAAACCTAGTTAGGATAAGAGCTCTGATAAAGCTACACAACCGTGTTACTGGTGGGCTCCATAAACGTTGGATGTGGCAATTCTTGTCAGTCAACCAGTCAAGTAACACACCCCGGGAGCAGGACAAGAGGGAACTGGTCCAACCACAGGTAAGATATTGATGTGGCTGAAACACATTAATTTGTTTTAATAGTATTTATTAAAGATCTACATTAATAATAACAATAGTAATAATAATAAATACTAGATCAGAAAGCCCATGTCTATTTAACTCATCACTGAATAATCCGAATCTAGCACAGGTCTCATCCTGTAGTAGGCGGTCAATTAATGCTTATTGAATAATTGAGTAGGAAACATTGGTTAAGAATTTATTGAATCATTATAAAAGGCCTATCATATAGAAATTGGCATTATCCCCATTTTCAGAGGAAGAAAGTGACATTCATAGAGATGCTGTAACTTTCCTAAGTTCACCCAGTTAGAAGTGGGGACAGTGGAAACAGCAGAGAGGGAACTCAAACTCTAAGTACACACTTTACACCTCTGTGTCATGATACCTTCAATCCTATGTGCTGCACTGCATGGGAAGAGCTGAGAAGAAGAGGAAAGAACTTCATGGTTTTTCCTGGTTCTCTAGGGGCCTATAAATCACTTATATTAAAAAAATGTTTTAATGTCAAAAACAAGTGCACAAAGAATAATTGCACCAGGAATTCAGGAAAAGGAATGCTGCTCGTTTTAGATTTATTGGTAGAGCAGCAAAGAACTTCCCAGCCTGGCCCTTGCCAGCCTCATCAGGTGTGTCTCTCCAGTCTCAGCCATCCCTCCTGCCATCTGCTGTAGTGCCTTGGATGAGGACCATCTACTTTCAGGCTTTGGTCATGCGGCTCCCTCTGCCCAAAATAAAATCATGCTCATTCCTAAAGGACTGACAAAAGTGCTACTTCCTCTCGGAAGTGTTTCCTAGCCCTTCCACCCACCACAGCCCCACTCCCAGCTGAATTTAATCACCCCTTCACCTGTTTTACCATAGACCTCCGTTCATAAAGATAGTCAACTCCTTATTGGCCTTCGCCACAGACAGTTGGTCTCTTCATCTATACTCCGAGCCCCTTGAAGACAGGGACTATGCCTTATCAAACACGAAGGGCTGGAGATTAATTCTTTATCCCTGGAGAATGGTGAGAACTCTGGCCTGATTAGATCTAAGAGCTGGTTTGAAGTGGTAGATGATAAAGTCTGGAGAGTGAGGGACCTTAATGCTAAAGATCAGAGGATGCCATGTTGAGGATTTAGAATGGGAAGTTCCTGGCAACTCTTCGAAAGAGACAGAGCATGATAAAATTGATGCTGTGGGAAGATGAAAATGTTAGTAGGATAAGAGATTCAGGTTAAGACCTGAAACCTCTATTTTGAATGAGCTAATGATGAAGTGAAATAATTTAAGAATTTTGATGGGAACCATATGCATAATTTTAGTCCTTGACTTCCAAATCTGTTTTTGCTCATAGCAACAGTGACAACTTACTTTTTTTCACACCATTTAACTGACTTTTACGGTAAGATGCTATGGGATGCTCATCACACACAGGATCCAATCTTTATAATAAACCTGTGATGTCAGTTTATAACATCTGCTCTATAGATAAGGAAGCATAGGTCAAGTAGCTTTTCTGTGTTACATAGCTAATGAGCGTAAGGACAGTGATTTGAACCCACGTCTCTGTGTCTTCAAAGCCTGTTCTCCAATAGGCCTTCATAAAGCAAGCATGGATCAGAACACATGGCAAGCGTGTGCATTTAACCCAGGTGGAAATGTGAAATAAGTTGGAAAATTGAAGCCAACTCATGGCAAAAATAACAGCATCCTCCTTTTATGAGAAGGGTGGGGTTCCACCAGAAGCTTAAGGTAATGGGGCACCAACTGCTAATACCTCATTACCTTAGATACACTGTGATATAAGGTGGTGATAGCCAATGCTATAAAACAGGTAGATGTGAGGAAGTTCTCAGATTCAGGATTTTCAGGTTCTTTATCAGTAATGAGACACTCCAATGATGATGTGGTTAGAACTGTTTCAGGAAGCAACTGGTAAAAATCTGATCCACAAAACCAGAAAGATAAACATATTTTAAATGGACTTAAATAAGACTCACTCCAAGCTAAGTTATAAGGCAGCTTCTCCTTCAAGATGATACAATGGTACAAAATGACCCATCACAAATAACATGGTCTTGTAAGGAGAGCCATTTTGATAAACTAAGGATTATCTTACTTACCACTGAGCCTGGGAATTTCCACCTGTGACTCTGGGAGTTTCAGGATGATTTACAGTCTTGCAAAGAATTACTCACCCACTCACCCAGGATGAGTAATAATTTCCTTGTTTAAACTGGTGAAGTATGTTGAATTAATTTTACTATGTATGTTGCTATAATCTTGTGGGGATAAGAAGTAAGAACTAATTGGTCCCTTTTTAGCCAACCTATTAAAACTTAAGGAAAGATTTGATGTAGGAGATCAGTCCTCCCTTTTTGCAGTATAAGTTTTCGTCAATTCACTTTAGAGGAAAAGATGAAAATGAAAAATACTATTATTGTTTTCTCCTTCTCAACTTATGTCTTTCCCCACAAAAAAAACCTAACACAGCTTAAAAGACAAATCTGTGTTTTTATCTAGTATTACTTCTTTTTTTCAAAAAAATACAACAAACCAACTTCTGCATGTGTTTTAGTCTTTGGTAACTGGCCTGTTCATGGAAAAATTGTAAAAAGAATATCACAAATATTAAAGGTTCCTGTATGTATGTGGCAGCATGTGTTCTCTTGAATACAACAGAAACTTAGAAAAATTTATTTTTTTTTGAACAAGCTAGAAAGTTATAATGTCTTGCATTTTAAAATTCCAAACCTACAGTATAGAAAAAAACAAGTCACCCAGTTATCTGTCCCCTCAATCCTGAGCAACACTCAATTTTTCCATATATTTTCTATGTGTATTACTACTAGATTACTTTGAAAAATCAGGACTGGGGTAGAAGGGGCTTGGTCAATGATTTCAATTTAAATCAATAATAAAATATTTTTGTTTAAAAGTCTCTGATTCAAGCACTATTTGGCTAGTCCGCAGAGAACTGAGGTCTTTGTTTTCATGCCCCTTCATGTGGCTCCTTTAATAGCACTTCCCTTTCATCAGCTGCCCCGCAAGCAATATTTTGAAACAAAGGAGAAGAAAAGAAACCAGGAGAAATGGAAGGGACTAATTAGTTGTCATGTGTGCTGGTATCTAATAGTTTGACTTCTGAACAAGAGAATATATTTTTTAAATAGGGTAGAATCAATTCACAGGTCCATACTCAAAAAAATCCATTTCTGTATGTGTGTATATAGATATAAAAACATGCCCGTATAGATTTTACAGACATAGAGACAGAAACACAAAACATATGCATAAGTATGTAAAGAAATATTCACAAAATTTTAGCCATTATATAAGCATACATGAATTGTAAATGTGAAGAAAATGGTGTATAATAAAAATGAAACATCTGGCCCTTCAGATATGCATTTTAATGAGTGCCTTAATGATAGCATGTGACAAATGGAGCATATGGCATGATATCAGTAAACTTTTGCTACAAAGAACTGGACAGATCTTTTGAACCAAATTTTGTAGCACCTAGATTTATCCGCAGTATTTTTCTAAACATACAAATTCAAAACTATTTTAAATTAAATAACTTCATATTCATTAACTTTTTATTAAGTTTATACATTAACTTTCTTCTTAGGAGGAAGCATTTACATGTAACACAAAATGAATATATCTCAATCTAAAATGACAATTTCAATGACTGCAATGAAGCTAATCTTGCCCATTCTGCTATTACTCAGGCTTTCTCTCTGGACCATGGAACCGTCCTGAAAGCCGGTTATGATCTGTATAGAGGCCATAATAAAGACAAAACTTGTTCAAAACTCTTCAAAAGGGCTTGCACAAACTTTCCCACCACTACGGGAAACGTAATCCCATTGTCACCTAGAGCTTGACCCTCAAATCTTCAGTCTTCCTTCAATAATGAAAGTTCATTGTTTAGAGCAAACAGCAAGCATTTTGTGTAGCACCAGGAGCCCCTGAAATGAACTCCTGTTGACACTGTGGTTCTGCAGCCTCAGGAGGTCATCGGCAAGATGCCACTTTGATATAGCAACTTCATTCCCTAGGGGCCACGTGAGAAATGTCAAATCACATTGCAAGAGAAGGCACTGGCTTGCTGTAAAGGGAGAGAACACTACAAGAGCTTATTTTAAAAGAAATTTGTCTTGACTGACAAGGAAGTAGGGCGTTTGAGGGGAAAGAGCAGAGGGAACCTAGTGAGGAGACATATATTGGGGCCACTTTTCCTCTTCCCAGCTAGGTTGATTCTGGAGGCTCCAATGCTCTATCTAGAAAGTAGGGTAATAGTTATGTTTAGTCCACAGATTTGTTGGGGAATTAATTAAAGGATCAAACAAATGTAAACAACTAGATAGTACCTAAGTCCTCGCTGCCCCCCAGTTCCTACATCTGCGTATGTGGCTTGAAATAACACTCTATATAACCCAGATAGAAATTCAACCCATTGGTGATGTGTATAGGAAAATCAAACAAACCAACATACAAAAAACCTTCACACAAATTGTTTGCTGAGTTTAGTCCCCTTATTGGAGATGAGTGGCTCACAAATGTAGAGTGTGTGACCTCTCACCTTCACCAATGCACCCCCTCTCCTCTCTCCCTCCCATCTCCTTGTTTTCTTCACTCCTTTCTTCCTCCTCCTGTTCTGGGACTATTAAATTCCTCTCCTTTTCTCTTGTTGAGTAGTTTTGCTTCCTTCTCTGAAGCTTGGATGCCTCCTTCTCTCCAGACTCTAGAGGGATGCATTTACATCCCAGCTTACCAGTCACTAGAATAAGGGCTCTTTTCTCACCATAAGAAACTCTGATAGAAGCTTCTGAAGAAGAAAAATTTCACAAACCCCTTGCAGTTAATTCCTATTATTACTGGCTAAAATAATGCTTGATCACTTGGAACCCCCAGAACAATGACAATCAAGGAATACAATGAGATTAATTCCATAGCAATTACTTCAAACTCAAAGCAATATTCAATTACATATCAGGACATATGAAATACTGTCATTTTCTATTTTTCCTATACCCAAGGCAGTTTGAGTAGAAGTGTAGACCCCTCTGGGATCTGTGACGTATTCTCAGAGGCCCATGAATTCTTTTGAAGATTAATATTTTGGGTCAGGAAATGACTTGTTCATGACATTCTATAAACCAAGATTTCTTGGTTATACTTTAAATTCAGAGAAGATTGTTCTTTGGAAGGTTTTGATTAAATACGAAGTCTGAGCTAGCAAACAAAGTTTTAAAATAATTGATCCCGCCATGTATGATTTGTATGTACATGCATTTCCTACATTTAGAATATACTGACTATATTGCCTATTTGTTGGTTAGAATCGATCCACTTAAATATCAAAAAATAGCAGGTAAACATGGACATAACCCCTATTATTAGAGGTATGAAGGACAGAAAATTAGATCATAAGCAACACTGAGAAACTCCAGGGACAAACATTTTGGGACCTGAGATGATCTATAGATGTGTCACTTGGCTAGGCTTAGTTTCCAGTTATTCATTCAAAGGCTAATCTAGGTGTTGCTGTGAAGGTATTTTGTAGATATGATTAAAGCCCATAAACAGTTAACTTTAAGTAAAAGTAGGACAGATAATCTGGGTGGGTCTGCTTCAATGGCTGAGAGGCTTTAAGAGCGAAACTGAGGCTTCCCTGATAAAGAAGAGACTTAGCCTGTGGATGGAAGCTCCAGCCAGAGTTTCAGCCCGTCCTTCCTGGCATCCTGCACTACAGACTTCAGACTTGCCTGGCCAACCCCCCTCAACTGCATAGCCAATTTTATGCAATAAATCTCTTAATAAAGATCTCCTGCTGGTTCTGCTTTTCTGGTGGAACCCTGAGGGATACAGGGCCTCAGCAATCTGATGCCATGCAGATGTTCCGCAATCATAAGGAATCAATATGAAATAAGAATTTAAATCCAAAAGAACTTGGTAGTTATTGAAAAACTAACCTCTCAAATGTTCTCTTTTTTAAACTCTTGATTTTTAAAAAGTTTCTGAAACAGTTATGCCTATATCCAAATACTTGAAGGGAGAAAAAGAAAGAACTTGCTTTCAATAATTTTTTTTAAATGGTATCTATTACATATTAAATTCCAAAGCCAGCAGGTAGAAGTCTGGGAAATAGGGCAAGTTTGTCCTCAATCTCCCCTTACTTGTTTCACATTCAAGGGGAATCTTTTCAATCCACTTTGGTTTTACATTTCAGTCTGTCCTCATAAAACTTCCCAATCCTGGCTTTCTCTGCTCCCATCACCACGCACCCCATTTCCTCCAAATCAAAATTCCTTTTCCTGGTTTTGGATTTCTCAAGATTTTCTGATAAGCTAAATAAAAGCGTGACACAAAAACAACAAAAAAATGCTATCTACTTCTTCTTCTTTTTTTTTTTTTTATCTTTTTTTTATCTACTTCTTATGAAGAAATATTATTGATCATAAAACTGGGAAAGTTTCAAACAATTGCTGTAAACTACATTGGATGAACAACAAAGAGACTGCAGTGCAGGGATACTTCAACACTAGACAGATAGTTTTAGCAAATGGCCATTAGTGGTAGGCACCAGCATGATGTCCCAAACCCTTGGAGAGAACTGTCTCAGGGGTTACAAGTTCAGGGAACAGACAAGATCTATCACTCTAGTAGAAACCAATAAGGATCCAGAACAAATGTGGATCTGTGAGCCTCCCATTTCCCAAACCTCACCATCACCTTAGCTCCTGATACTTTAAGACCATAAAACCAGCCCTCAGTAAACCCCCTCATCATCTTGAAGAGGATCGCAAGGAATAAGAAGAAATATAAAAGACTGAAAATTTATCTCAAACACATCAAGCCATCATAAAGAGGTTATGTAAACTGGAAAGGACTGTTAAACTGTATATTAGCAAGTTTGTAGATTTTTTTCCCTCCATGTTATCCAGTGGACTAAAATATTATAAAGATGATCTAATCTATTAGAGAAAATAAAGAAGCTGCAATTTAGTTACACATTTAAGAGCAGCATAAGTAAATTTTCAACCTCTTTTATTGAAATAACTGGGATTGCGGTACTAACCAGTGTCAAATGATTTTCCAAAGCCTGCTCCCTGAATGGTGTTCAGGAATATACTTAAAGGGTTTTTTGTTTGTTTCAAAGCTGTGAGAAGAGGGATTATTTTATTTAAGGATGAGTTAGAATAGAAAGGCAATGGAATGAGATGTGTAACATCTATTTCTTTTCAGATAATTTGGACTAAATTTGAATCACTGAGGTTATAGGGTTGAGAACCAAAAACTGATGGAAATGTTCACAAAATATTTTGTGAAATTCTGAGTACAAGTAGAATTTCTTTGCTGCCCAGGTGATAAAATGTAGCATAAAATTAAAAGAATGAGACTGGTTTTCCTGTCAAACAAATGTTGAGCCATTTATAATCAGGAATTAAGACCCTGAATCCCTTTCAGACATCAAACCTTCTGGCACAGAGCAAGCTTGGAGGGAGAAAAAGGCAAAGGGACCCCAACCAATTCAGACTGACCCCCTAAGACAGCTAGAGTCTTTTAAGAGTTAGCACTAGTTCTTTAATAAGGAGGAAATGGAGCTTCATGTCAAATTCACTAAGGCCTTTTGTGGTGGAACTGTCCTGAAGTGTGGCTTTAGTCTCATTATTTGACCAAAATAATTGAGACAGTCTCCCCAGTCTCAGCCACTGTAAGATGAAGCACTGAAGGCCATTTCAGACATCCCTGAACCTGTGTGATTAATGGTTGTATCATCACATATGTTACCACTGTACCTAACCAGAATTTCATGGTCAGTAATAAGTAAATGTCATTTGGTTGTATTATTATCTTAATTGTTCTTTTTAAATATTGGTAAAACTTCTATATATAATTTCAAATAAAAATTTGTTTATGTGCTGGTTATATGGAAATTCTGTGCCAATTAACACATATATTTATTAAAGTAAGAGTAAAATGTTGCTACAATGGTGTGCTTTGAAAGCTATTAATTCAATGTACAAAACAATTATTAAGAACCTTGAAGTCTTTAAGTAACTAGGAAAATAGATTGATAGTTAATATGAATGTTAAGAGAGAATGCACAAGCTTGTACTTTTACATAGACTGTTGTAATAACAAGCCTCCAAGATGACATCCAGTGGGCCTCATAACCTGGTATTCATGCCCTTGCGTAGTACCTTCCCATATTGAACAGAACTGACCTTTGCAGGAGATCAATCAAGATAGCAGAGTGGGGGGCTTCCCTGGTGGTGCAGTGGTTGGGAGTCCGCCTGCCGATGCAGGGGACGCAGGTTCGTGCCCTAGACCAGGAGGATCCCACATGCCACGGAGCGGCTGGGCCCGTGGGCCGTGGCCGCTGGGCCTGCGCGTCCGGAGCCTGTGCTCCGCAGCGGGAGGGGCCGCAGCAGTGGGAAGCCCGCGCACAGCAAAAAAAAAAAAAAAAAAAGATGGCGGAGTGGGAAGATGTGGAACTCACTTTCTACCACAAACACATCAAAAATACATCTACATATGGAACAGTTCTCCCTGAAGACTAATTGGAAACTGGCAGAGAGACTGTTGTACAAACAAGGCTATACGAAAGATCCACATGGAATTGGGTAGGAAGGGAAGAGAAGCAATCAGGGTGGAACCTGTGCCCCTGAGAGGGGACTCAGAGTTAAAGGGAGAACACATGAGCAGAGATCCACTCTGAGGAGAGTGGTCTGAACCACACATTAGGCGCTCCAGTCCTGGGGTCCTACACAGGGAAGAGAGCACCCTTAATTGGTTGGAGGGCTGCAGGGGCTAAGAGGAGGGCTGGGTGAAGCCTGGGCTCCACTTGTGAGGGATGCATGAGCGCTGGCTTGCTCCTGATGCAGGGTGGAGAGGGCAGACTGAAGACTGCTCCAGTGGCTGCCTGGTTTCCTGAAACCACCCTAGCATGCACCCCAGCCAGAGACGAACAAACGTTCCAGCCCCGCCTACTTCACCCTGCAGCTCCACACTAGAGCGAGGCTGCTATGCCGGACTGGGGAGAGAGCTCAGACATGGGACACAGAGGTGACTTGGACCTCAGGCTGTGTCTGCAAGTGGCAGGGGCAGCCAAAGCTGGCGTTTACACAGGCAGTGCATTAGGGATGGTCCTGATCTCTGACGGCAGCCAGACTGCCACAGCCGATGCCCAATAAACGCCAAGAGCCTACATGGGCCCCACCTGCCCTGCAGCATGGCTCACAACAGCCTGGTGGAGGCAGAGGCTGGTGGGAGTGATCAGCTATAATGAACAAGGAAGAGTCAGATACAGCAGGGGCTGCCATTGCTGGTACAGGCAGCACACTGGAAGCTACCTCGACCTGTATGGCTGGCCTGCCATAGCCCATGACTGGTCACAAGCCTAGAGTCTGCATGAGCCCCCTTTGCTCCAGCACTCCCCTCTGGGGTAAGGGTGTCAGTGATGGGAAAGGGGAGAGCACATATTTAAGGCAACAGAGCCAGCTTGAACCCAACCCTCAGAGCTTCTGCTCCATCAACCTGGGATCTGACCCTGCCCCTGATAAGGCAGTGACAGCCACTAAGCAGAGGGAAAGCTCCACCTCACATGGCTCCAGCTCTAGACCCTTCATCTCCAGCCTCACTCCCTACCAAGGTGATAGCTGCCAGCACACCATGAGGAAAGATGTGACTTCTCTTCATGTCAAATCCAAATCTCCCACCAAAGGTACACAGACTATATAGGGATGCTCCCACGTAAGGACACACTTTCAAGAGTGCAATAGGTAACTTTCAACCTAAATTCATAAAGGCAGAGAAAGTTAAGCAAAATGTAAAGACAGAGGAACAGTTCTCAATTGAAGGAGCAAGAGGAAACCCCTGAAAAATAAATAATGAAACAGAAATAAACAATTTACCAGATAAAGAATTCAAAGCATTAGTAATAAGAATGTTAAATGAATTAGGGGCTTCCCTGGTGGCGCAGTGGTTGAGAGTCCACCTGCCGATGCAGGGGACACGGGTTCGTGCCCCGGTCCGGGAAGATCCCACATGCCGCGGAGCGGCTAGGCCCGTGATGCATGGCTGTTGAGCCTGTGTGTCCGGAGCCTGTGCTCTGCAACGGGAGAGGCCGCAGCAGTGAGAGGCCCAAGTACCGCAAAAAAAAAAAAAAAAAGAATTAGGAAAAAGCATAGATGAACACAGTGAGAATTTTAACAAGGAACTAGAAAATATAAAAAAGGCCCAATCAGAAATGAAAAATTCAATAGCTGAAATTAAAAAATGCACTGGAAGGGATGAGTAGAAGACTACTGAAGAATGCATAAGTGATCTGGAAGATAGAATAATGCGTAAATGATCGCATGAGTGATCTGGAAGATAGAATAATGAAAATCACCCAATCAGAACAGCAAAAAGAAAAACAAATGAAAAAAGTAAAAAAAAAAAAAAAACAGTCTAAGAGATCTCTGGGATAACATTAAGCATATCAACATTTGCATTATAGGGGTCCCAGAAGAAGAGAGAGAGAATGGGATTGAAAATGTATTTGAGGAAATTATGGCTGAAAACTTCCCAAACCTGAAGAAGGAGACAGATATCCAGGTACAGGAAGTACAGAGGGTCCCAAACAATATGAACCCAAACAGACCTACACCAAGACATATAATTAAAATGGCAAAAGTTAAAGATAAAGAGAGAATCCTAAAGGCAGCAAAAGAAAAAGCAAAGAGTCATATACAACAGGATCCCCATAAGGCTGATTTTTCTGCAGAAACTTTGCAGGCCAGAGGGCGTGGCATGATACATTCAAAGTGCTGAAAGGGAAAAACCTGCAACCTAGGATACTCTAACCCAGCTATACTACAAAGCTAAAGGATTCAAAACACATGATACTAGTACAAAAACAAACATATAGATCAATGGAACAGAATAGAGAGCCCAGAAATAAATCGATGCATCTACAGTCCATTAATCTATGATAAAGGAGGCAAGAGTATACAGTGGAGAAAAAAAGTCTCTTCAATAAGTGGTACTGGGAAAATTACACAGCCACATGTAAAACAATGAGATTAGAACATTCTCTCACACCATATGCAAAAATAAACTCAAAATGGTTTAAAGATCTAAATATAAGACCTGAAACCATAAAACTCCTAGAAGAGGAGAGGCCACAACAGTGAGAGGCCCGCGTACCACAAAAAAAAAAAAAAAAAAACTTACTCAAAAATGGGCAGAAGACTTGAATACATATTTTCCAAAGAAGACACATACATGGCTAACAGGCACATGGAAAGATGCTCAATATCCCTAATTACTAGAGTAACACAAATAAAAACCACAATGAGATATCACCACGCCCCTGTCAGAATGGCTAACATCAGAAAGTCTATAAATAAAAAACGCTGGTGAAGAGGTGGAGAAAAGGAAACCCTTGTGTACTGTTGGTGAGAATGTAAATTAGTGCACCCACTATGGAAAACATAATGGAGGTTCCTCATGAAACTAAAAGCAGAACTACCATATGATCCAGCAATTTCACTCCTGGGTATACATTCAAAAAAAAATGAAAACACTAACTTGGAAAGACCTATGCATCCCAATGTTCATAGCAGCATTATTTACAATAGTCAAGATATGGAAGCAACTCAAGTGTCCACCAACAGACGAATGGATAAAGAAGATGCGGTGTGTGTGTGTGTATACACACACACACACACACATACATACATATACACATACACACACATACACAATGGAATATTACTCAGTCATAAAAAGGAATGAAATTCTGCCATTTGCAACAACATGGATGGACCTAGAAGGTATTATGCTAAGTAAAATAAGTCAGAAAGAGAAAGACAAATATTCCGTTGTCACTTATATGTGGAATCTAAAAAAATAACACAAATGAATGTATATAACAAAACAGAAATAGACCCACATAATATAGAGAACAAACTAGTGGTTACCAGTGAGAGGAGGGAAGGTGGGAGGTGCAAGATAGAGGCATGGGATTAAGAGATACAAACTACTATGTATAAAATAAATAAGCAACAAGGATACATTGTACAGAACAGGAAAATACAGCTATTATTTTGAAATAACTTTAAATGGAGTATAATCTATAAAAATATTGAATCACTATGCTATACATCTGAAACTAATAAAATACTGTAAATCAACTCTACTTCAATTTAAAAAAAGGAGTGAATCAAAACAAATTTTAAAAAAAACCTAACGTTTGTAAATAATAATCACATAGGGATATGTCAAAACAGATATTGAGGCTTCTGTCTTGCTTTCTCTTGAATTACCTGTCTTGGAGAATCCAACCATTACACAGTGAGGACACTCAAGCAGCCTATGAAGAAGCACATGTACGTAGGAAATGAGGCCTCTAGCTAACAACCAAAACAGCATGTGTGTGAGCCATCTTGGAAGCAGATCCTCCAGCCCCATCAAGGTTTCAGATGACTACAGCCCCAACTAACATCTAGACTGCCATCTCAAAAGAGACCCTAAGCCAGAGCTGTCAAGTTTCTAATCCACAGAAAATGAGGACAATAAATGTTTATTGTTGTTTTAAAACACTATGTTTTGGGGCAACTTCTGATGCAGCAATACATAACTATTACAAATATAATACTTCTTAACCCAACAATTTTTTAAATTTAGTAACAGTGCAAAACAGAATAATAGAGATTATACCATAATTCAAATCTTTGTAGAATTGCTTAATGTACTAGTATTTATAGCACTAAATAAAATAACTTTTAAGAATGACAATTATTAGTTATTTAATTACATTTAGGCCTTAAGTATTTTAAGAAAAGGCTTAGTTTTGGAGTCTTCACATTCCGAGAGGAGGAATTACAAGCAAAATGTTAACTTTACTTCTTCAGTATTTCAGCAGAAGAAAAACCTCCAAAATTGTGTATAAAAATATCCATGAGAAATTATGTTTGATCTAGTCATAATGAAAACTATGAATAAAAGAAAATATTAAAGAAAAATTAGGTACCCCAAACACATTTTGTTTTCATTAATCACACTGCAAAACAGAAGGCTTTATTAAGACTTTTTTGTTTTCAAAATCAAATTTTCTTATAGTCAGAGTCTTAAAAGGTTAAAAATGCAAACAAAAAGCAATAGACTGCCAAACATTTTCCATCACTGAAGATGAATTTTTGAGATACGACAAGACATGAATCCTAGAAAACGTTGCTGAATATCTTTTTCCTGAATTATATCATATCAGTATCATATACGAGTTATACTATGCTAAATTATGTTAATTTTATGAATATTGTATGAATTAAACTGCCACTGATATTACTGAATATGCTATGTGTATGTGTATATTCAGAAACATACATGGAACAGATATGTAATCATGGAACAGCATAATATAGCAAAATTACTCTCCATAAAGAGAAAGGTAACAGTCCCTCTCATCATTGTTCTACCACAAATAAACCATATGACATAATAAGAGATTTGAGAACTGCTTTGATATGTACATATATAAGATATTCTAGCAAAAGGAATGGTGCCATTAGGTGTTGCATATTTTATTTGTTCAACAATGACTACTGTGCTCATTTCATAGTGTCTGCTTCCATTTTCATTGTTTAAAAAAAAAACTTTTAGTTTGAAATAATTTTAAGCTTACAGAAGAGTTGCAAAAATAGCAGAGTGTTCCTGTATACACTTCACTCAGCTTACCCAATGTTGCATGTCCATAGTATAATTATCAAAACCAGAAAATTAACACTGGCACAACAGTGTTAACTGAACTACAGACTTTATTCAGATTTCCCCCATTTTCCCATGAAAGTCCTTTTTCTGTGCCAGGATTCAGTCAATCCAGGATCCCATGGTGCCTTAATTGCTATGCCTCTGTAGTCTCTAATCTACTACGGTTCCTTTCTTTGTTGTTCATGACTTTGAGACTTTTGTAAAGAACTAGTTAGGTATTTTGTATAATATACCTCAGTTTTGGCTTGTCTCATGCTTGTTCACGATTAAAGTGAGGTTTGCATTATTGGGAACAACAGCACAAAGGTGATGAACCCTTCTCAGGGCAGCCCATCAGAGGGCATATGATGTCAATATATCTTATTGCTGGTGATGTTAACCTTGAGTTCATGGTCAAGGTGGTGTCTGCCAGGTTTCTCTACTGCAAAGTTACTATTTTAGAAGAGATACTTTGAGACTACACACATATCCTAATCCTCCTTAAATTTCACCCACTAGTATTAGCATCCACTGGCAGATCTTCCCTGTAGCAATTATTACTGCGGTGTTAAAATGCTGACTTTTCTATTTCCTACCTTTCTTCGGCACTTATTAAAATGGGACTCCTCTGTAAAGAAGTGTGTCTCTTTTCTATCATTTATATATTTATTTGATTATTTATTTATATCAATATGGACCCATGGGTATTTATTTTATTCTTTGGATTAACTTCTACTACGTTTAACTAATTTTTGTTGATTTTATTCAGTCCAGTGTTAAAGATGTCTGGATCAGGAAGACCCAACATTAGTGCTTAAGACAAAATGCTGGAATTCAGTGTAGCCCTGATAATGTAACAGAATTCTATACAGAATTCTGTCTTAACATGTTTGTTTCTGTGTGTGTGTGTGTTCTACACTAAACTTGCTTGTAGATGTCAATAAATGTCAAACAAATTAGTAATTACTTAGAATTGAACATTTACTAAGCCCTCAAGGTATGATTATAACTATGTTGAACAGTGCCCCTGCCTTGTAAACATTATGGGGCTTACATTATTAGCAGGCTTTTATTCCACCATGAGTACACATGATCAAACAGCATTAAGTTTCTCTCCAGAAATGGAGAGCAGAACATTGAATCGTATGTCCAGATATGAATCGTGAGCCCTTGGTTAAGGCCAGTGGGCTAGATTTCTACACAGTAAAGTTACTATTTGGGGAGAGATACTTTGAGACTATGTTACTATATTGTTCCTCCTTCCACTTTTGTCTACCAATTTTACCCACTAAATTTACTCTTCCAGACTGCTATTTAGTCAATCACAAGATGCAAAAATTAAAAATACTTTGACTAAATAATGGTAAAATTAGAAATCTTTTCAGGAAAGTGTAATAGCCTGACGTGGTATAGAGGTTTAGGTAAAAATATATATAATTTAGATAAAGCCAAAGCTTTTCTCTGTTACTCAAGTGTTTTAGTTAAAAATAAATAAATGGCTTTTGCCTAAATTATCCAGGTAATTACAGTTAAATGACCCACATGTAGCATTATATGTTTTGCCAGCATTTCAAAGATGCATTTCAGTATATATTATGTCTTTTTATGATATGAATTATTTTATTCTCTGATAATGCCCTACCACGGTGAATAATCAAACTATTCAAACTACTTTTTCTAATGCAATTTAAAAAGAGCTAACAAAAAATCCTGAGTTCAGATTCTAGGCCAGAAATACGCCTGCATTGGGAGGGAAGAGAAGTTAGGAACATGCTCCCATTGACATTCTCCAGGAATTATTTTAGAACATAATACACATATAAAGTGGCTTAGAAACTCTAGAAAATGGGGAGTCAATATCACAAATTAGGTCAAATAAGAGACATTAATTAAAAACAACCTATAGGGAAGAATATTACTGTTACTATTTAATTTAATTTTAAAAACAATTTATAGACTTTATGTATTATTACCCAAGGGAAAAAAATGGAGAAAGTTTGCATAGAATGCCAAAGTCTATGTACATGACTTTCCATGAGATTAACATGCATCAACCCTCTGAAAACCCTACCACCTGCACTGCATCGAACACACAGCTTTTGTGAGTCCATATGGAATAGGGCTGAAAACTTAGCAAAACACTTATAAATTCATAAAACTATTGTATATAAACCTGTCTTTAAAGTTAATAAGCAGCATATTGGGATTGGTGAAATTAAGTGGCAAAATACATATGTGTACATAAAAAGTAAAAATTGAGGTCAAAGGTGTAGCTTCATACTTAGAATAAATTCAGGGAAACGCCCAGTAAGTCTAAAACATTATACTTGACTTCTGTCCAACTTTATGTGCTCCAGGACATTTCTGGTGAATGCAAAGTCATCTGGACAACTCAGAGAACTGGAAGGTTAGGAAGAAAGTCACCAATTAGCACAGGTACTAAATTTTTTTCATAACCTAGGATATGTCAGTACTCTCTGCATCTGAGTTCTTCAACTCCATGTCTGTAAAATCGAAATTATGATACCAACTTGCTTCTCAATGTTGTTGTGAAAGTTATCCAGTAAGAGGCAGAGCATTTTTAAACACTGAAATGGGTTCCTCTATAATAAAGTCAAATGTGAGTATCTGTTCCCCAGAGATATGGCAGGTTTTTCTCTTCTGGGAGACTTATGAAGTCATTTGTCCTGAAAGTTTGTAACATCCACTGGTCTGAAAGGAGAATGTTGGATTAAATTTCTTGACATCCTTTATAGCTTTATTCTCTTATAAATTAAATGCTGCTTTCATAAAACAGTTCTCAGTAAGGTCTGATCAGTGGTAAGTACTCTATCATCCACTCTCACCTTTCCAAATCATTCTCCAAATTGCATCCACAATGATCTTTTCAAAACACACATGAAAACATGTCACACACACTCCTTTTAAAGCCCTTGAATGCCTTTCCTTTGCGTTTAGGACAAAGATCAAACTTCTTAATGGTCCACAAAACCTACTATGGTCAAAACCTATTATGGTCTGATGCCTACTTTCACACCACCCTCCCAATTCTACCAGTCTTTCTTCAGTGCCTCGTCACCATGCTCCCTCCCACCCCAGGGCCAGGGCCTTGCACACACTTCCTATCCTCTCCCAGTTAGAACCCACTCACCCCCTCCCTTTTTTTTTTTTGGTCTCTTCCTTAAAAATATCTATTCTTATAGCACTGTGCTTATCTCCTTGATAGCACTTATTGTTGCAATTTATTTACATTTGTGTGTATGATTATTTGATCCCTGTCTCCCTTACTGGACTGTAAACATATCAGAATCCTTGACGTGCTGGATCACGTTGTGATCCAAAACCAGGTCCCAGGGCCTACACAGCGTCTTACCCCAAAAACGCTGTCAGTAAATTTCTGTTGAATGAATAATATTTACTTAAATCATTACTACTGTAATTGAAGGCAGTCAAGTGAATCTCCCTTTTTGCACAACCTCTGTACACATTACAAATAAGCATAGCGATATATTGGTAATGATGCTGATATCTATGCAAGATCTTTATTTCAATAAGATTAAAAAAAAACAAAACAGCTTCTCTTTGAATCTGGCATCTTTACTGAGAACACAAGCTGCGCTTGATCTCAGTAAGAAATAGAAACACAATGATGATCGGCAGCCATCGTGGAAACACATTAGTAGGTCTCAGAGTTGTCCCTAAAGGACAACACTCCAGCCTGCTGAAAGGTCTAACCTAGCTTTCCGTCATTTTATATTATGTGCTAATGCTTTCCTTTACCCTTTTTAATCCTCTTGTGGGATAATGCTAATCATTTCAGCTTCCTATTGCTAAAGTCCTCTGGGCACCTTGTTTTTTTAAGGGCAACAGAAAACAGCTAAAATTCTTATCAAAAGTATCCTGGGTGGTATATGCTTCCTGTTTCTATGAAAATAAAACCTGTCCTTAAATGTTAGCACATCTTTAAAAATGTAAATCTATCAAGGAGGAAACAAACATCTGAGTGAGCCCACCTCTCAGGGGAAATATTTGAGTTACACATATTAAAGGACCTCAGAGCAGCTCTCTGAAGTAGAATAAAAACAAAAGCTGAAGTGTATTGGTCAAAGCCCCTGACACCTAGAAAGAAGGGGTCCTGGACTCTCTTTAAGTGCAGAAAGGATCTGTTCTACCCTTGAGCAAGGTGATTTCTTTGGGTCTCTGTTATTCTCTTTAATAACAGAGATATTCATTCTTGCATTCTCTGTTTCACCCTGTGAGATTTTTTTTCTAATTATTTAGGTTTTCCCCAGCTTTACTGAGATATTATTAGCATATAACATATGCAAGTTTAAGGTGACACACGTATATATTGTGAAATGATAACCACAGTAAGGTTAGTAAATACGGTTAACCACCAAGGCACGCACAGAAGCCTGGCACGCACAGAAGCCAATAATATGGCTCTGGCTTTTGAGGAAAGAAAGAACTTTATTGTGAGGTCAGGAGGCAAGGCTCTCAAACTGGTCTCCTCGATCCAAGGTCCTGGGCAAAATTTAAGGAGTTAGGGGAATTTCAAACTTAGAAGCTGATTGGCTAGTCTCAAATCAGTTCATATAAGCTACTCATGCTTCTGGAAGCCAAATTTTCCTTAATGATGGACTCCTCACTTCGTAAAATGCTCTGGTGGCAACATCTCTGATCTTTGAGTGCTGCGGACTGAAGATTCTCGGTTCCAGGGTCATCCTGGAGACATGGGTTCTGGTCTTGAACATGTGCAGTGCTGTCTCTGTAAGATAACTCATTTGTTTGATCAATCAACCTATTGGAGGGAGCAAAACCAGTTGAAGCCAGTCAATGTTTTACATTCTGTTTCAATTCCCCCCTTTATCTTTGTACATTCTTCAATTTTGAGGGAAATAGGGTGCTGACCACTATAGCTGACAATAAGTAGTAAAAGGATTAATCCTAAAATATGACTCCTAATTTTTATAGCTCTTCAAAATAAGACCTTATTTCTTTGAGAATCCATGAAAATGTGTTATTTTTAAACATTGTTAGTGGCTGAATTTGAATTATATAGGCCTGATCCAGACTCTTGGGTGAAAGCCATCTACTTTAAAGACGTCCATGTCTTCTCATCCTGGCCAGGTGGAGTCTTGGCTGTCCTGTTTATTTTTGAAAAGTAATTTAGGGTCAGTGAAGGGTTTACAACTGTAATCAGGGGCTGAGAAATTGGTAATCGGTTTCCCTCTGGTGTTATTAAGATGGTGGGTCCTCCTACTTCCTTCTGTCCGTGGAGAGTACGCCTGTTTGGGAATTGTCCATCCACTTAGCTTGCAGTTGATCCTCAGGGAGTTGATTCTTTCCAAGTTTTGAGGAGGGCCCAATCCTCTGGGCTTATGCAGTGCAGGGGAATGTCTGTGGGAAACATTAATCTACTAGAAGCATATTTATGCATAGCAGATAAAGTAACACCTGGAGACCATCCGTACTTTATAGTATCTAATTCTTTTACAATGCAATATGATCAGCTTCAAGACTGCAATAGTACTTAATCTTAAAGAGGGGTCCTTCCATATAGCATTTCATAAGGGCTCAACTGCAGCTTGCTTCTAGGGACTATTCTCACGCTAAGTAGGGCAACTGATAAGACCTTATCCCAAGTTTAGTTGGTTTCTTTTTTAAGGTATGACTCATCTTTTCAGTCTTCCCCATAGACTGGGGTCTCCATGAAGCACATAACTCCCATTGCATTCCAAGGCCCCAGACACCCCTTGAGTTGCCTTGGTTATGAAAGCTTCTCTGTCGTCACTTTGAATTGAAAGAGACAACCCCAAATGAGAGACAATTTCTTTCAGTAAAGCTGTTGTTACCTTGGAGGCCTTCTCTGTCTGGCATGGAAAAGCTTCAACGCATCCTGTGAAGGTGTCCACAAGTACCAGGAAGTAGCTATAATTTCCCACGGCTCTTGGCTTAACAGTAAAGTCTGTCTGTCAACCATCTCCTGGTTCTGTCCCTCAGGTTTACACCCTTTTCATTTTTGGGGTTGTCCAGTTCTAGGATTGTTTCTGGCACAGACCAGGCAATGCTCAGGTGTAAGCATTAGTCCCTGTTCATTGTAAATTCAGCCTTCTTTTGTTGTTTGCTATTGATCACCAACTAACTCTCAAGAGTCAGCCTGAAATCCCCATCTGTCTGATCTCTCTAGATCTTTTTGCGAATACTGAGGCATCAACAGGGATGGGTCCACCTCAGAATGAGTGCTAGGGCCTTCGGATCCGGGTTTTTGGTCTGGCTGCCTGAACAGCCATATTTTTTCCCTTAGTTATATAACTATCAGTCTTTTGGTGGTCCAGGCAATGTACTATGGCTTCCTTTTCTGGCATCATAACAGCGTCTAATAAAGCCAGTTTCTCCTGTGCATGTTTAATTTCTTTTCCTCCTGGTGTTAGTAGACCTCTCTCTTTCCATATGGCCCCACGTGCATGTACGACAGAGAAGCCATTCTTAGAGAATCAGTATAAACGCTTGCCTTTTTCTTAGCTCTAACGTGCAGGGCTCTCACAAGGGCTATGAGCTCTGCTTTCTAGGCAGACGTACCTGGAGAAAGGGCTTCTGCTTCCGGACTTCCTGGTGAGTTACTATTACATACCCAGCCTTCTGAAGTCACTGACCAATGAAGCTGCACCCGTCCACAAACATTTCCATATTTGTATTTTCTAAAGGCTGATCAGTCAGGGTGGGTCTGCTAGAATAGACTTCTTCAATTATCTGTATGGTACAGAATGCATTATGGTACTCCAGAGTCCAGCTTAATGGCTCACTGTCATTTCCTTTAAGAGCCTCATATAGGGGTTTGGCCATGAGTCTAAAGTAAGGAATCCAAATACAACAAAACTCAGCCACTCCTAAGAATCCTCACAATTGCCTTCTGGTAGTTGGTACAGTCACCCTAGTTAATGCTTCCCTTTGATCCAGCAATAAGTTTCTTTGTCCTTTTGATAATTCAAATCCTAGATATTTTACAGTTCATTGAGAAATATATGCTTGGAGACTTTATTGCCCTGGTCTGCCAGAAAGTTTAAAGTGAAGATTGTATTTTGGTCTGAAGCTTCCTTAGTTTTCCTAGCAATTAGTATATGTTCTACTTATTGGAGTAAGGCTCCTCATTTAATTGGAGACACCTTAGGTTCCTGGCTAAGGCTTACCCGAAGGTGGTGGGGGCATTCTTAAATCCTCGTGGGAGAACAACATCTAGCAATATTGTTTTATATTAGTCAAACTAGCGAAAGTCTCCAGATAAAGTTGTAAGCAAAGTATAAGGATTTGGCAGCAATGGATGTATATCCTCTACAATTTGGTTAATGGCTCTCAAATCCTGTACAAAATTATAATCTCCAGTCCCGGGTTTTTGTATTGGCAGAATGGAGTGTTATATGGGTACTGACAAAGTTGGATTAGTTGGTATTTAAGAAGGGTGGTTATCAGAGGCTTTGTATATGCCTCTCTAAAGGATGTTGCTTTAAATCTGGAGCCTTAGCACCTGGACAGAGTTTGGCTACTATTGGTTCAGACATCTTGGTTCTTCTTGGCCTTCTATCAGCACGAACATTCACTCTTACCTTCTGTAGAACTTCTTCAGGAACTTCTCATTGAGGCTTGTCTTCCAATTGTAATAGTGCAGCTTGGAGTGCATAGGCTTGGTCTGGGAGTTCTTTAATGTTGACTATCTTTGGTGAGAAAGTCATTTAATTCTGCAGGTGGATCTTTCCCCAACAAGGGAATAGGGTATTCAGGCATACACAGAAAGCTGTGCTTTATAGATCAGAGACAGAAAAGGGGGAGTACCTAAACAAATCCCCTGGGTTGAGGCATAAGAGAGAAAGCAAGAACTTTAGCATTTAGGAAGCAATTGCATCTCCTAGTTTGGTTTCTGGAGAGAAGCAAGAAAATACAGTAGTGACTATCCACAACTTGGCTGTAAGAATTCCCTGGAGAAGCCACTAAGGAGAATGGACAGTCTCAAAGATAACCAGCTTGGATTTGAGGGTTTACTTAGGGAACACTGAAAAGCTTTCCATTAGAGATGATTGTCAAGAACTATAGCCTAAAAGTCATGCATGCCAAGCAATCTGTCCCAGCAGTCCCAAGACTGAAGCCAATTCGGTTAGAGGCTCCTAGCAGTTTTCCCCCATGGGCTGAAGGCAGCTTGCCTAGTGCAGAGGGGCCTATGAACGTCCATGCTCTCACTCACCACCTGGGAAACACACCCAATGAGGAGGAGGGTGGATGAGGTGACTGTATGACCTTGAAGGAAGTAAAGTGAGGAGGCTGTTTGAGACTCAGAGCTGAATCTGAAAGAGGAATTCAGGAGCATACAGGTTGACATACCTAAGCCCTCACTTCCCTTCTGAGCATGTTGGAGTTTAATCTTCCTGATAGCTGACCAAAACATTTTACCTCCCCAGCAGAGGTCACAAACAAGCTAATCTAGATGTCGGAGCAATTTCCAGGTAGAATACATTCAGCCCAAGGCCTCATATAGGCCATGGCCTTTAGCACCACCACCAATGTTTGTTCCTCTGGGCAAACTTTCCTTTTTAACTCTCTCTCTCTCTCTCTCTCTCTATATATATATGTATATATATATATATAAAAAATATATATACACATATATATACATATACATACATATATATATACATACATACACACACACACACATATATATATATATACACACACATACATACATATATATATGTATATTTAAAAGCATTTCAGTGCTAACTCCATGCTAGTTTGTCTCATATAAAAGAGGGTTAAATTTCTCAGTAAGGGAAACCCAAAATGCATTCAACTGTATAAAATTCCTTTAACCCAGGCACGGGGTATGTTCTTCAGGGGTGGAGAAATTTCCTGCTTTACACACCCTCATTTTTCCTTTGCCCTCTCACCCCAACAAGGTAATCAGGGCTGGTTCATTAAGAATACACACCTGTATCAATACCTCCAGGCAATCACCTTAGGCACGAGTAAAAAACTCCATCACCTCCACAAGGCAAAGTTTCTAGTCAGGGAGCAATGTCTTTTACCTCCTGAGTCAGAGGACTCTCATTCATATCAGGTTTATTTTATTTATTTATTTTATAAAGAATTAGGAACAGGAAAGCCATGGTACATACTGACCAGT
The DNA here is from genome assembly GCF_949987515.2 of Delphinus delphis. Taxonomy (NCBI): domain Eukaryota; kingdom Metazoa; phylum Chordata; class Mammalia; order Artiodactyla; family Delphinidae; genus Delphinus; species Delphinus delphis. The sequence continues at coordinate 22,187,734 of NC_082689.1, read as the reverse complement.
GGTAAGCATTTAATGTATTTATAAATTTATTTATTTATTTTTGGCTGCATTGGATCTTCATTGCTGCGCGTGAGCTTTCTCTAATTGCAGCGAGCGGGGGCTACTCTGTTGCGGTGCGCAGGCTTCTCATTGGGGTGGCTTCTCTTGTTGTGGACCATGGGCTCTAGGTGCGCGGGCTTTAGTAGTTGTGGCATGTAGACTCAGTAGTTGTGGCTCTCGAGCTCTAGAGCACAGGTTCAGTGGTTGTGGTGCACAGGCTTGGTTGCTCCGCAGCATGGGGTATCTTCCCCAGGGCTCGAACCCGTGTCCCCTGCTGTGGAAGTGCTTTCCCTTTTACCAGCACCGGGACTCTTGCTCCACAGCGCGCAAGTGCTGAAGCAAAGGGGGTCCAGGTGGTTCTCGGCTCCTGTTCAAGCTGTCTCCAATGTGCTGCCTGTGCAGGTGCCAGCAGTTGCTTCCCTTGCTCTGCTCAGATGCAGCCTCAGGTGCAAGTCCCCTTTGTCCCTCACAGCCAATCACTGACCCTAGCCTCTGCCACCCGTGCTCTACTGCTTGTTGTGGAGCTGCAACAAAGGGCAAGTGGGTATATATGGACTCTCGGTGTATATCAGGTCGTGAGCTGTGATGGAGCAGCTGCCATCTGAGTTCTGAGCGGCTTCTGGGAAACTGCTTGAGTAAGTGCCAACAACGGCCATCATCACCCCAAGCAGGCTCTGTCCTGAAATCAGGTTGCCTCTGCAGCCCAGAGTTTTCTTCCCAGTCTTGACAGCCCTAGATCCAGTGCCATGCTGTGACATGGAGTGAGTGGTGCTAGAGTGCTCACTCAGCTTGGGCTGGGGCACTCACTCAGGCGAGCCTGAGAAACTTCTATTCACCCCCTCTGCCCCACCAGCGGTCAAGCCGCTGTGAGTGTGATCCTCACCAGTGGAGTCCAGGCTTCCCGCAGCTATCCTCTCAGTCCCTGCAGTCCTCCAACCAGCCAAGGGGGCTCATCTTCCCTGTGTAGGACCCCAAGGCTCAAGGAACTAATCTTTGGCATTCACCACTCATTCCCCAGGGCGGGTCTGTGCCTGTATGTTCTCCCTTTTCCTCTGAGTCCCCTCCCAAGGGCACAGGTCCTGATCTGATTGCTTTCATGTGGATCTTTCTCACAGTCTTGGCTGTACAAAAGTCTTTCTGTCAGTTTCCAGTTAGTCTTCAGTGAGAATTGTTCTTTTTTTTTTAACATCTTTATTGGGGTATAATTGCTTTATAGTGGTGTGTTAGTTTCTGCTTTACAACAAAGTGAATCAGCTATACATACACATATGTTCCCATATCTCTTCCCTCCTGCATCTCCCCCCCTCCCCCCTCCCCATCCCACCCCTCCAGGCGGCCACAAAGCATCGAGCTGACATCCCCGTGCCATGCGGCTGCCTCCCACCAGCCACCCACCCCACGCTTGGCAGTGCATACACGTCCACATACATGGATGCATTTTTTAAGTGTTTGTTGGGGAAGGTGAGTTCCATGCCCTCCTACTCCACCATCTTGATGAATCCCCTCATCACGCTGTACATTAAATCCCCAGAACTTATTTATCTTACAGCTGGAAGTTTGTACCCTTTGACAAACATCCCATTTCTCCCACCTCCAAGCCTCTGGCAACCACCATTCTACTCCCGGTTTCTTTGAGTTTAGATTTTTTAGATTCCACATGTGAGAACATACAGTATTTGTCTTTCTCTGTCTGAATTATGTCACTTAGCATAATGCCCTCAAGGTCTATCCCTATTACTGCATATGGCAGGATTTCCTTTTTTATTGGCTGAATAATATTCCATTGTGTATGTGTATGTATACATATCACACTTTCTTTATCCGTTCATCTGTTGATAGACATTTAGGTTGTTCCCATGTCATCATGGCTATTGAGAATAATGCTGCAATGAATTGGGGGTGCAGATATCTCTCTGAGATAGTGATTTCATTTCCTTCAGATATACACCCAGAAGTGGGATTGCTGGATCATACAGTAGTTCTATTTTTAACTTTTTGGGGAACCTCCATACTGTTTTCCAATGTACCAGCACTGCCACCAACAATGCACAAGGGTCTCCTTTTCTCCACAGCCTCACTAACACTTGATATCTCTTATCTTTATGATAATAGCCATACTAACAGGTGTGAGATGATGTCTCATTGTGGCTTTAATTTGCATATCCTTGATGATTAGTGAAATTGAGCATCTTTTCATGTATCTGTTGGTCGTTGGTATATCTCCTTTGGAAAAATGTCTATTCGGTTCCTCTGCCCATTCTTAAATTGGTTTTTTGCCATTGAGTTGTATGAGCTTCTTATATATTTTGGACATTAACCCCTCATCAGTTAAATGGTTTGCAAATATTTTCTTCCATTCTGTAGGCTGCCTTTTTATTTTGCTGATTGTTTCTTTTGCTGTACTGAAGTTTTTTTAGTTTGCTGTAATCCCACTTGTTTATTTTTGCTTTTGTTACTTATGCTTTTGGTGTCACACCCAAAAAATTGTTGCCAAGACCAAAATCGAGGAGATTTTTAGCTATGTTTTCTTCTATAGTTTTATAGTTTCTGGCCTTACATTTAAGTCACTTATCCATTTCAAGTTAATTTTGGTGAGTGACGCAATATATGGGTCCAATTTCATTTTCTGCATGTGGTTATCCAGTTTTCCCAGCACCATTTATTAAAGAGACTATCCTTTCCCCCACTGAGTCTTCTTAGCTCCATTGTCAAATATTAGTTAACTGTATATGTGTATGTTTATTTCTGGGCTCTTGATTCTGTTCCATTGATCTATGTGTCTATTTTCATGCCAGCATCATACTGTTTTGATTACTATAGGTTTGTAATAAAGTTTGAAATCAAAAGTGTGATGCCTCCAGCTTTGTTCTTCTTTTTCAAGATGGTTTTGGCTATTTGGGGTCTTCTATGGTTTCATATGAATTTTTTTCCTATTTCTGTTAAAAATGTCATTGGAATTTTGATAGGGATTGCACTGAATCTATTAATGGCTTTGGGTAGTATGGACATTTTAACAATATTAATTCCTCTGATCCATGAATATAGGACATTTTTCCATTTACTTGTGTCTTTAATTTCTTTCATCAGTGACTTATAGTTTTCAGTGTACAAATCTTTCCCCTGCTTGGTTAAATTTATTCCTATGTATTTTATTAGTTTTTATGCTATTGTGAATCTAATTATTTAACTTATCAATTTTTCATGTGTCTCTCCTAGAATGTATGCTTCTTGAGGGTAGGGTATTACTCAAAGTAAGGACCACTTCAGCAAAACTGTAGGCTCAAAAGACATTTGTTTGATTAGCAAATTGGTTTAAATCACTGATAACTGTGAATATGATAATAGTTTCTGTACGAGTAACTATTTTAAGCACTTTATACGTATGTTGACTACTTTATCTTCTATCTTACAGCTGGAGGCTCAGCAATGTAGTCACTGTGATCAAAGAGCAGTCTTTGATCTGCTGGTGAAGGCCATCCATCCTCTTTCAGTTTTCAAAGGGATATACATGGAACATCAAGCAAATACTCAAATCAACCCTAACAAATAATAGTGTGACAAATATCCCAGCCAAACTTCCTACACATTTCTGTGTCACAATATGTAAGACATCTAGCTGTGCCAGATGATTCATTCAGGGATGCTAGAATGAATAATTCTGGCTCATTCTCCAAACAGCTCTACTTTTAGGGCCTGATAAAATCTGTTGCCCATCCCCTCCACTCCCTTTACCACCACCTTTCCCCTGCTGGACTCCCAAAATGTGTTCAGCCAATTTTACATCATTAGGTAGGAAACTGGAGACTTTCTTTCTGAAGAAACCAACCCACTCAAAAGAAAAGACTTCAGAAATGATTTTGAGAGTATCCTGGTGAGACAGCTAGGCCCCATATCCTATCACCCTGTGGCAAGGTCTACAAATTGGCCAACCGTGTCTAGAAACAGAGCTGCCAACAATGTATTCTTTAAAAATGAACTACCAGAAACCGCCAGGCAATGAAGGGAAGGTGTAACATAAAAGGCAGAGATTGAACAAACAGGAAAAGGAAATACAGAGGAAGCAAAAATAAGGAAGGAAACAAAAGGGAACTCTAAAACATTTAAATTAATTTTGTTAGGTAAGAACAGGTGCTGCAACATCTAAAAGAAGGTAACAACATTCATAAAACAAGCAAAGGATGTTTAACTGCAAAAAAAAAAAAAGAAAATTAAAAATACAATGCAGTGATGAAGGAAAAAAAAAAAATACAGTGCAGAAGTAAACCTTTCAACATGTAAGGGAAGCAAAGTTTTTCCTCCCTTCTCTTAGTGCTGGGCCTGAGAACTAAGTTGACATAGACAGGTTAATAGGAGAAAAGCATACAAATTTTATTTTTACATGTACATGGAAGCCTTCACAGGAAAATAAAGACCCAAGAGTGGTTAGTTCTAAGTGCTTACATACTAGGTTGAACAAAGATAGTTATTATGAAAAAAAGTAACTAAAATATATAAAGAGGCTAAAGGAAGATAAGGGTTATCTTAACAAGGTTTATTTGTATAGATTCTTCTCGGCCTCTACTCTCAGTCTCTGGTTATAAGAATGTTCTTTTCCTCCAGATTCAGGGAGCATATCATTCACATGGGAGTTTTATCCCCTGTTTTTAAGAAGAAAAGGGGAGGTAGAGAGCCTTTCTTGCACCTGTTGTTTTTCAAGTGTCTTCAACTCAAAAAAGTCAATATGCCAAATGGGCATATTTTGGAGTGGCATTTTCTGACCCTTTTCAAATGGAAGTATTAAAAAATAAAATAGAAAGTAAAAATAAAATACATACCCGGTCCGGGAAGATCCCACATGCCGCAGAGCGGCTGGGCCCGTGAGCCATGGCCGCTGAGCCTGCGCGTCTGGAGCCTGTGCTCCGCAACGGGAGAGGCCACAACAGTGAGAGGCCCGCATACCGCAAAAAAAAAAAATAAATAAAATAAAATAAAATACATAAATATTAGAATTGGGGAAAGTTTTTTATTTATTGAATCAATCCAGGATCTCCAGCATCTAAATAATAACAGTTCCAGAAATAAAGAGTAGAGAAAACAGATGACAGGAAATTGCCATAGGATAAAATGAGAATATTTTCCAGAATTGAAAGGCATATATTTCTAAATTTAAGGGACCCACTGATAAATCCCACATTGAAGCACATGATGTAAAATTTATGAATGACAAGGATTCAAAATATAAATTAAAAAATTATAAAACAATTTTGTAACTATGTATGATAATGGATGTTAACTAGATTTATTGTGGTGATCATTTCACAATATATATAAATCATTATACTGTACACCTGAAACTAATATATTATATGTCAGTTATACCTCAGTGAAACTAAGCAAAAAATAAATAAAGATACCTGCCATGAACCCTTTCTCAGGAAACTACTGAAGGATGTGCTTCTTCAAAATAGGAGTACATCCGGAAAAAGATGTGCACTGAAGGAAACAGAAAGCACCAGGCAGGAGAGAGGTACACAGCCTCTAACGGAGTTTGAGGAAAGAAAGTCCTAGGAAGACATTTGTGCTGCCAGCTTTGGAGCAGCCAGTCCCAGTTAGAGCAGGAATACCAGAAGAAACAGCTTAGAGTTGAAAGTGGTTGCCTCTGAGTAGCAGGAATTGGGAGTTTTTCATTATAAGTACTATTTTTATTTTTCAATTATGTCCAGTCATTACTTTAATAATGATTAAATTTAAATTGTAATGGGTAAACAGAAGCAGAGTAGTCTGGAAAGAGGTTTGCCAATTCTCTCCAGGTCTCCCTGGGTAACATTCCTCACCATGTGAAATGTATAACCTTCAGCTTCTAGTGTCCGACTTTACAGGCTCAAAATTTCATTTCACCTGCACATAAAAAGCAGGTTCATCTTTGGGAGGAGTGAAACTCAGTCACACTCATGAGATGAGATATAACAATTCAGGATGAGACTCACTGCACTGGTGGCCAGGATGCCTACGTCTGCAAAAATGGTGTATTCTTTTTCTATGGTAAAGCAACATGGTTAGGTAAATGAGAATCACTGGTTCACACTGAGAAATGACAGAGAAGTTCCAGAGCCCATGTGCTCGCCACAAGATCTCCCTCTAGAGAGACCTACCTATGAAATTACACAGTTAGAACGTTGCTTGGAATCAAAGCTAAACAAATTCAATGACCTCATCCTAAACTGTTATGACGATTTTGCAAAGACAATATTATTATCCACTGCCTTGAATATTCAGAATATTCTCTTATTCTAAGAATGAGAAACTGACGCTCAGAAAATTAAATAGTTTGCCTAAGGTCACACAGCTAGCTAGGATTTCAATATAGGTTTGTCTGATTCATAATATTTCTGTTGTGCCTCACTACCTTCCCAAAATAAATAAGGAAATGGGTGATACAAGGACTAACTCTTCTTACCTAAGCATTTTTCCCCTTTTTGCCATGAACAAGCCTTTAACAAAACCCATCTTCTAAATATGGAGGGTTAAAAATGAAAGAAAACAAAAGGGAATAATATTTAATGAATGCCTACTATGTAAGGTTCTGTGCTAACAATTTTTAAATTTTTATTTACCTATTTTATTTTTTTATTATTTTTAACATCTTTTACCTATTTTAAAAATAGCTTATTTAATGCATTTATGAGTCTCACCACCTTTTACATGCTGTTGTTCATTACACATAAACAGCAGTTATTTTGTATTATTAAACCAGACTTGGAAATTTGCGTTGCCATATTTTGGAAATTTTGTTGGCATTTTTACTTCTATGAAATCAATTGCACTAAAAACATGTCCAAAAGATCCAATGCATCTCCAATGAGAAATGGCCACAGTCATTTCAGAAAATGAAAATGGAAGTAATAACATATCATATTCTGTTACCACCACTGCTCTAAAACCAGATGTTAATGAGCCCAACTCTATAATCTGCCTGAACATTTATAGACCTCGGGAGGGGAACTCTATAGCTTTAGGTTAGAAGCAGCAGCAGAGAGCGTCTCTCACTAGTGCAAGACCAGTGCTGGGTATGGCTGCTCTGTGGGTGGGCTCTTCAACTGTGGCACTTGCAGGGGGCACCGCCGGGACAGGAATAGGGCTGGCCAAATTTGCCACTAGATATTAAGAGGTATGTGAAAGCCATCAACTTTTCCCCATTTCACTGTGAAGAAATGGAAAAAGTACAGTAGCCAGCTACCACACTGTCAGTACAGAAAAGTAGCATTACCAACAGTTATAATTTTTCTTGTGGAAATTCAACTGTATACCTTGGGAAGGTGGGCAAAAGGTAGCAGGAAAGACAGAAAAATAACAATTAAGATGGAGCCAGAAATCCCACTTGCCATCTCTCTCAAAATGCTGAGTGTATATACCAAGATGAGTAAAAGTAGGAGACGTGAATCTGTTCTCTCAGTTTATCTCAGCTCCTCTGAGCTTTGCATAGTGTGAGAATCAGATGCACTAAATAGAATTCTGCTGTGCAGACACCAAAGATAGTTTTCTTATAACGTGGCCCCTAAACAGAAGCAAACTCCTTCATTTGGTGCTCAAGGGAAGATAAAGCAATGTGTTCCAAAGCTGGAGGAAAAACTGGCTCGGCCAAGCTCAGCTGCAAGACGGTTTGGTGGCCTCCAGCTGACATCACCCTAAAGGAGTTTTGGTAGAAACTCTGACTAATCAGTAGTTTTTCCTTTCTTGCCAACTTGCGAACCCAACCTCGAGCTAAGATGTAACCTAGCTATACCAGGTTCTAAGCAGCCTCAAGATAGGGCAATCTGAGAGTGCCAGGCTAGTCTAGTAATGGAGAAAGTAAGATTTTGAGATGCTATGAGGACAAAAGCCATGGTGAGGATATTAGCTATTCCAATGTGCACCTAGGACACCATAAATCTGAGGCTCGCTCACTTCAAAGACCAGGAGTTCCGTGTAGTCAACAGATAGCAGGCAAGAGGATAATTCCAAGAAAGGATTCAGATGTAATTCTTATAAAAAATAGGACTAAAGGTGTCATGTGTCTGATGCTAAACTTGGCAGTCATATATATATATATATATATACATATATATATATTTTTTTTTTGCGGTACGCGGGCCTCTGTTGTGGCCTCTCCCGTTGCGGAGCACAGGCTTCGGACGCGCAGGCTCAGCGGCTATGGCTCACGGGCCCAGCTGCTCCGCAGCATGTGGGATCTTCCCGGACCGGGGCACGAACCCACGTCCCCTGCATCGGCAGGCGGACTCTCAACCACTGCGCCACGAGGGAAGCCTGGCAGTCCTATATTTTAACTTGTGCTATAAATAAATGTGTCTTTGTTATTATCTTAAATATTCCCTAATTGTGTAGTAGTGTGATCTGAGGAGTTTTCAGTTATTTCTGAACCCTTGGTAGTGGGCTACAGTGGCAAGAGAGCTAGTCTAAAACTATACATTTGCTTCCTATAGCTCAAGATGTGTAGTTTATCATTGTTGGAGCCTGTCTTTGTTGTGGGATGCATCTGTTTTACACATCATCTTGGCTGACCAGAAGTAAGTCAAATACTACTCAGGGTCCTTGGGACTGCTCCAGATACTGGTGATTTAATACAAGTGCAAATTCATCAAGCTGGAATGATAAGTATTTTGTTTCATAATATAAAAGACATCCTTATGGTAAAAAAAAAAAAAAGGTACACCTCACTAAACACCTATTAGGATGCCTAAAAAATCCCAACCCTGGCTCATACTAAGTATCATCAGAAGAGTTTCTGCAACTCTTATAACATCGCTCATGGGCATGCAAAATGGTACAGCCAACTCTGTAAAACAGTTTCTAATAAAATTAAACATATACTACTTACCACACAACCCAGCAATTCCACTCATAGGTATCAGCATTTACTCAAGAGAAATGAAAGCTTATATTCACACAAAAACCTGTACATGAATTTTGTAGCACATTATTTATAATTGCCCAAAATCAGAAACAACCCAAATGCCCTTTTAGCAAGTGAACAGACAAACAAACCATGGTACATCCATGTGGTGGAATACTACTCAGCAATAAGAAGGGACGAAATATTGGTACATGCACCAAAAGAAATGAATCTCAAACACATTATGAGTTTAATACTATATTATTCCAATTGTATGACATTCTGGAAAATGCAAGACTTTATGCTGCAGAAACACATCAGTATTGTCAAGGGTTAGGGCTGCAGGAAGGGTTTGACAACAAAGGGACAGCTCAAGGAAACTTTTGGTGTAAGGGCACTGTTCCTGATTGTAGTGTTGGTTATATATGACTATGTATCTATTAGAACTTACTGTACATCAAAAAAAAAAGTGAATTAAAAGTAAAAAACTTTTAAATATATGTACAGCTTCACAACAGATTTGTCTTAAATGAAGAGACTGGTAGATTCACCAAGAGGTCAGCAGTCTGAATTTAGGCAAAAAGGTAGGAGAAGTGGTTACGAGCCGAGGACAAGCAGACCTGAGAAACAATGTAGCAGGCAGGGCACAAGGAAAAGATCATTAGAAGGGAATTCTCCATGATAGCATCTAGGCATGAGTGCAGTCATGAAAAATGGAAGCATTTCTTTACTCGAGAATCAGCTCCAATTTATTTTAAAAAATCATTTCAGAATTGTTCATTGATATCTGTCTCTGGAATGCAGTCATGGAAAGAATTTTCCATGCAACAAATATGTGGAGATAGTGAGAAAAACAACATGTACTTAGAATTGATTTTAAATGAACTTTGCATTTTCTCCAGCATTCCCATACAGTTGTTCCATATGAAAATAATTTTCAACAAAAATACTATATAAACAATATATTCACAGAAATAGGCCAAATAATTAGTAAAAATATGTTTTTCTCCCCTCTCATAGTATGGGTAGTTCTATAATTCACTGGAGGACAACTGTCATACCTAATAAGAGAGGACAAGGAGGAAGTGGATTTCAGATGGAGACAGAATCTGGGAGGCCAGCACAGCTCGGCTCAAGAACACTGAAAGGCAGCTTAGAGATCATCTAAGGATCCCTATCGTTTTACAGATGAGAAAAACTACAGCCCAGAGATATGAAGTGACTTGCCAGAAGCCACAGAATTATTAAATTGTGTAACCTAATCTTCAGCCTCCAAGTCCAGTGTTTTTGTTCTGGGTTTTTTTTTCCTACAAAAGTACAGTTTGCTATTCTTTCCAAAGAGGCGGAATAGAGACCAAAATGTACAATTTAAACACTTTATGATATAGTGGGGGGGATGTATATTTGAAAATTTTATTAAAGTGCAATTCTTTCTAAATAGTGTCCTGTTACTAATAACTATAATTCTGTAATTTTCAGAACTCAGCCAAATGAAAAAAAGTCCATTATTAGTTCTCAGACAGGTTGAGTCTCCCTCTCCCAACTCTAGTAGCTGGAAAGTTGCATCAGCAAAAACACCAAATCAGAGGCATGGGCTTGGTGTGACATTTACATACAGGAATATACAGCAGGCTCTTCATTTAAATGGATTGCTGTTTGGTTTACTCTAAAAAGGTTTGCCCTCTGACCTCAATCTGTTCAATCACTTGTGCAGCCAAATTTCAGTTCTTGGTATGCATTTATTCATTCTTTTACCAAAAAATAAAGTATATTGTCCCTGGAAAGGAGTTAGACAGAGTCCCAACAAATGGAGTAAGGGATTCAGGCCAGAGATGGCCCTGCCCTGTGGATGCTGACCTCCTGTCTTCATCTTGTGGTTCTTGAGAGACTGCTGAGCAACAAAGGTGAGAGACAGAGAGAGACCGAGAGAGACAGAGACAGAGAGACAGAGAGAGACAGAGAGAGAGACTCAGTCTAAATAAGAACTGATAATGGGTTTTTTTTCACTTGGTTGAGTACTGAAAAGTACAGTCATTAGTTTCAGGACATTGTTTAGAAAGGTTTGCAATATATAATTTTGGTTCACTGACCAAATGAATGCATTGCAGATCAATACAGATTTTTGTTGTTGTTGTTTATGGACTTTTATACACGGTCCTTGGTCTCTGGAAATCTGCAAGAACAAAGCATCATAAAAGGGCTGCTTATGTAATAGTAAAATAACAGCATTATCTTTCCAGAATTATCCATTAACCATCCTTGAGCGAGCAAAGGAAAGTCCAACTTATTAGATGCTTATCAGAAAAAAATCCTCTACATTCTTTCTAACTCCACACACGTGTGTTACAAAATTACTACTGAAACTCCATCAAATAAACAGCAATAATTTAAAATGATGGATGATGTTGTTTTATGAAATTAATCTTCAATGGTAGATTTAATGGTAGAAGGGGGGAGCTAAAGCTCAGGTTCTGAGACGTCCTTACACATTTGTTTAATTCATATTTTCTGTCTCCCCACAGTGGAATTTAAACTCCACAGAAATAGCATCCTGTCTTGACTGTCTTGCTCACTGCCATATCTCTAGGGTCTGACAATAACTGACCTTTATTTATATAATGAGTGACTCAACCAATTAATAAGGCAGAAATCTTTGATCAAGGGAAACTTCAGGTGTGTTTTAGGTCTCCATAAAAAAGACAATAAGAGTAAAAACTTTTTGAAAAGGTTAACTAAGTACAAATGAAAAATATTTTTGTTACTGTCATTTCAAATTAAGGATATTCACTTTGGAGTATCTGCACCCATCTGCTTTAAGATACTAGTGACAGCTGTCTTGGCCAATAATTTTAATACTCATTACATCACTTCAAGTATTAGTAATTCTATATATGAGATCTCATGACATTTTGACAGAAGGCCACCTACAAAATGTGTCTGAATTATACATGCAAACAACCTGAATTAATATCAAAGGCAAGGAAGATCTTTTTCTCAGAGGGCAAGAAGAGAATTCATACCAGTTTATCAGTTAATACTCTGGCAAAGGCTTTTGCTGGAAGATTTTTAATGTTCTTTTCAGTATTCAATCAAACAACTGTCTGAAGAGGATGTTGTGATTTGGGTAATAATTTCTCAAACACATTTACATCCCTAATTTCGTTTTGAACCGAGTCAATCAACACGCCATTTGGGATGCACCTGGAGGCAACTTGTTTGAGATTTTTTTCTGGAAAGTGAGAACTACTCAACATCCATTTGCACTTGAACTGCCTGTAAATACTTCCCAAAGTCCCTTAGCTGTACGAGGGAGAACAAAGGAAACAGCCACTTTCAGTCAGTGCTTTGTGATTTCTGTATTTCACAAGCTGGAGAATAGAATAGAGGATACACTCAACTCTCTTAGGGGTCACTCTCTGAAATGGAGAGGAAAAGGCTGTTTTTAAATTTTCAAATGCTTTTCCCTTCAGTCCGCTGCAAGTTCCCCTGACAGCCATGTTTGCACGTGGTGTTGCCTTATAAGAGTTTTTCCTGGTTTTTCATTCAAATGGCAAGTGAAAAGTGAGGTAAATATCTTCAGTAATTTATTAAATGGCTCGCTCCCAAATCCTCCTTTTCAATTTTATTACCTTTCTCTTCCTTTACATCTAGTGTTCCTAGACCCTCAGCCTGCACTCATAGCAGAAGCCTGCATTCAAAGGATTTAACTGAGGCTGGACATGAAGGGACTTCTTTAAGCAGGGAGGTGCGGGCTGATCCGTGGTAGGAGTAGGGAAAAATGAAAATAAAACACAGTGCCTGAGCTGCTGTGTTCATACAATTAACTTCTCATCACTCATCATTCCATTCAAGAATCTCTGCAATATGGACCATGCCTACCTTTCCATTTCCCACTACTCACATACGTGAATTTTAATGTCTAGCCAGATTTGTCTTCCATGATTATGCTCTGCACTTATCTCACCCCTGTACTTTTATTCACACTTGTCCCTCCACCTGGATCATACCCAGTCTATCTCAGCCTCCTCCAGTCCTATACATTCTTTAAGAGCCATCTCAAATCTACCATTAACCCTTTATTTCTGGTCCCCCATCTAGACAGAACAAGATAAAAACTGAATTATTTTTTACAGCTGTGTGAGAAAATAATTGGCAAAACTCCTTGAGATGAAAGGTGACGCCCTGGGGCATAAACCCAAGAAACAAAATGATAGTCATCCTGTTCTTCCAAAGAAAGGAAAAAGAAAGGTCTCTAGGAGAAGGCAGGATAAGAGACCTTACAGGGAAACAGCCAGTGAAAATATCTGGTGACTGAGTAGCCAAAAAATTTTTTAAGAATGGAGAAACCAACTTCAGATTAAAGTTGCTTGCAGGGTGTGAAGGTTAGTTTTTGTGTCAACTTGACTAAGTTATAGTACCCCAGTTATATAATCAAACACTAAGCAAGGTGTTGCTGTAAAGGTATTTTGCAAATGTGGGTAACGTCTATAGCCAGTTGACTTTATAGAAAGGAGATTACCTTCAGTAACGCAGGTGGGCTTCACCCTCAGGTGAAGAACTTAAGAGCAAAAACTGAGGTTTCCTGAGGAAGAAATTCTGCCTCCAGACTGCAGCCTTAACTCCTGCCTGCGTTTCCAGCCTGTATATGTATGTATGTATATGCAGGTATTACATATATATTTATGTATTGTATATATATTATATTGTACATATAAACATACATATATAACAAATACATATCATATACATGTGTGTATATACATATATGTGTATGTATATATATATATACACACACACAGTTGACCCTCATTATTCATAGATTCTGTAGTTGATAATTTGCCTACCCACTAAAATTTGTTAGTCATCTCAAAACCAATACTTGCGGTGCTTTTGCACTTATTCACGGACATGCACAGAGTAGCAAAAAATCTGAGTTGCCCAGTGTGCACATTCCCACCTGAGGTCAAACAGTCAAATCTCTCTGTCTTCTCGTTTCAGCTCTCATACTGTAAACAAGTTTCCTTTTTTTATATTTAGGGCTACTTTTTTTGTATTTTTATGTTTCTTTGTTGATTTTGCTGTTTAAAACGCCCCCCAGCATAGTACTAAAGTGCTATCTAGTGTTTCTAAGTACAAGAAGGTTGTGAAGTTCCTTAGAGAGAAATATGTATATTAGATAAGCTTCATTCAGGCACGAGTTACAGTTCTGTTGGCCATGAGTTCGGTGTTAATGACTCATATATATATATATATATATATATATGGTGTCCTCGAACAGAAACACACATAAAGTTATGTATTGATCAGTTGATGAAAATGTTGGGACCAGTGACCCCAGGAACTCCCTGTATTTCCTCTAGGACCAATGGTTAAGTATCTGCTAATTCAGTGTTTACAACAACTTAACAGAATATAACTACTGTGGATTGTGAATAAAAAGAATTGATTATATATAATATGCATACATACGTATATCTATATCTATCTCCCACTGGTTCTGTTTCTCTGGAGAACTCTGACTGATGCACATGGCTATTGTCTCAGGTTATAAACTGCCTCCGGTGTTCCCAGGAGAAACTGGTAGCGAGTCGAGGAAGCAAGAGACAGAATGGGAAGCCAGGCAAGAAGCCATTTCAGATGAAGTCCCCTTCCTCTGTTATTGGCTACAGCCTCTCTGGAAGGACGTAAAGGCCCATGTACTTTCTGTTCAGGTTGGTCCTGGCAATGGATTTCAGTGGCTCAAACATTGTCTTCTGAGGAAGAATAGAGGGCTAAGTCCACAGGAATGAAGCAGCCTCAAGCTGGGAGGACAGAGGAAGAAGTGACCAATAGATATCAAGATGGCACCAGAAAGGAGGTAATCACCTTTATCTTTGTAAACCTCATCCCTAGCACCTAACCGAATGCCTGATATATACTAAATGCTAAAAAATATTGAACAAATAAATGATCTATCCTGTTGCATTTCACAAGGATGCACGTGAACAAACAAACAAGGCAGAAAATCAACCATTCTCGGGAGTTCTTTTTTGATGCTTCTCTAGAGTACAGCTGTTGAAAAATATTTGTGAAAGGGAAGAGTTTTAAAAATAGCTTCATGGTTATTTGACAGATAATTCCTTTTATAGAACTAGATGATAAAATTAAAGTTATTAGTGTCTTGCCACAAAATTTTGAGAGCTTATCCTAGCAATAAATCAGGGAAGAAGTCTTAAAACAAGAATCACAAAACATACGTTGCTAAACCAGGAAACTCTCTCTCTCTCCTCCCCACTCTTTCTCCAACATACACACATGAAAGGTTACTATTTCCATAAAAAATATTCCATACTCACCATAAAATTCAAATTTAATAAATAAATCAATATCAGGACAATCTGATATTAAGTGATATTAAGAATAGTTTTCTACAGTGTCCACAAAGTGAGGAATAATATTTGTACGTAAAATGTGAGAAAAGATTTTTAGGGATAAAGTTTACAATGGTATCTGCCTTTTGCAAGAATCATAACAACATTATATAACTTCCAGAGCTGATTCTTTAAAATGCTGTGAATACATTTTGTACCAGGCAAGGATTGGATTACTCCATCAGGCAGCTGAGATATTGCTCAACTGTCAGGGATAGGTCCCTATTACCAGCACAATCAAGTCCCAACTCCTTAGCATAGCATGTAAGATCTTTTTACCAGCGGTCCCCAACCTGTCTCTCCAGCCATATTTCATGCCCCTCCCCCTTCAACAGAGCTTACAATGGGTCCACCCAAATTATTCATACTTCCTCCAGTGGAACGGGCCATGCTCTGGTCCTGGTTCTTCTGTCAAGCATAGCCTTGTTCCCTATGGTAAACTCTTACTCATCCTTACCTTAAGGAACCAGCTCACATAAGCTATGAAGCAACCCCTGATCCTCTTACACCAAGGCAGGTAAGTCAAGCTTACCTCTGTGCTCCCAGAGTTTTTCACATACCCCACGTGATGGAACTTTTATCATACTGTATTTCAATTGTGCAGTGTGTAAGCTCCTTAAGGAGAATAACTACATTTTATTTATTATCTTTGTTCCCACATGCTCTGGCACATAGCAAGTTTTCAGTAAATCATGGACAACCTTTCTATTTTAGGAAAAGTGATGATATGAAATCTTTGGACAAATGTAAATAGCAGGTGAATTATTTGTTATTTTAAGGATATTTAAGAGCATTGTAGAACAAACAAAACATCAAAAAAGTCTTTCCCAAAAGGGAATAAGCACTAATGGATAAACCCAAAAAAGAGTGGATAATGATATAATAAAATGTTTATGTAGGTATTTAAATATGTTAAAGGTTTTCTCAAAATGGGAATCTGGAATGAAGGCTTAACCTGAGACTTGGATAAGAAATTACTTCCTAGAATTGAGCAGATGTTACAGCATAGAACCAGTGTCCAGGAATGGAAAGTAGCATAACCTGACCTACATTCTATCTGAAGAAAATTGTGGGGGGATGGGGGGATTCTAGTCAAGTGGGCAATTCCATGGGAGTCTCAACATGAGATACAGGATGGGTGTTGTAGTAGATAGGAGGAGCCTAGACACGGGTAGTCTGGAGCAGGTAATATTCAGAGGTCTAGTCAGGCAGGTAGTTGATGGGTATCAGGAAGTTCCGGAAACAGGATACAGAGTCCCAGACCTGAGGCTTGAATTCAAGGGTAGAATTCCACGCCCTCACAAAGACTGACAATTCCACGCCCTCACAAAGACTGACAATGAAGTCATAGTGAAACAGGAGTAACAAACAGGCTATCAAAACAGAAATTCAGGCAAAAGTGAGAAGACAGGAATACAGAGTCTGGAATTAGGGTACAAGATGGAGGGTTGATCAAAGCACAAGCCTAGGACTTCCCTGGTGGCCACCATCACCTTGATACCAAAACCAGACAAGGATGTCACAAAGAAAGAAAACTACAGGCCAATACCACTGATGAACATAGATGCAAAAATCCTAAACAAAATACTAGCAAACAGAATCCAACATCACATTAGAAGGATCATACACCATGATCAAGTGGGGTTTATTCCAGGAATGCAAGGATCCTTCAATATACGCAAAACAATCAATGTGATAAACCATATTAACAAATTGAAGGAGAAAAACCATATGATCATCTCAATAGATTCAGAAAGAGCTTTGACAACATTCAACACCCATTTATGATAAAAACCCTGCAGAAAGTAGGCATAGAGGAAACTTTCCTCAACATAATAAAGACCATATATGACAAACCCACAGCCAACATCATCCTCAATGGTGAAAAACTGAAAGCATTTCCACTAAGATCAGGAACAAGACAAGGTTGCCCACTCTCACCACTCTTATTCAACATAGTTTTGGAAGTTTTAGCCACAGCAATCAGAGAAGAAACGGAAATAAAAGGAATCCAAATCGGAAAAGAAGAAGTAAAGCTGTCACTGTTTGCAGATGACATGATACTATAGATAGAGAATCCTAAAGATACTACCAGAAAACTAATAGAGCTAATCAATGAATTTGGTAAAGTAGCAGGATACAAAATTAATGCACAGAAATCTCTGGCATTCCTATACACTAATGATAAAAGATCTGAAAGTGAAATCAAGAAAACACTCCCATTAACCACTGCAATAAAAAGAATAAAATATCTAGGAATAAACCTACCTAAGGAGACAAAAGACCTGTATGCAGAAAATTATAAGACACTGATGAAAGAAATTAAAGATGATACCAACAGATGGAGAGATATACCATGTTCTTGGATTGGAAGAATCAACATTGTGAAAACGACTCTACTACCCAAAGCAATCTACAGATTCAATGCAATCCCTATCAAACTACCACTGGCATTTTTCACAGAACTAGAACAAAAAATTTCACAACTTGTATGGAAACACAAAAGACCCCGAATAGCCAAAGCAATCTTGAGAACGAAAAACGGAGCTGGAGGAATCAGGCTCCCTGATTTCAGACTATACTAAAAAGCTATAGTAATCAAGACCGTATGGTACTGGCACAAAAACAGAAAGATAGATCAATGGAACAGGATAAAAAGCCCAGAGATAAACCCATGCACATATGGTCACCTTATCTTTGATAAAGGAGCCAGGAATGTACAGTGGAGAAAGGACAGCCTCTTCAATAAGTGGTGCTGGGAAAACTGGACAGCTACATGTAAAAGTATGAGATTAGATCACTCCCTAACACCATACACAAAAATAAGCTCAAAATGGATTAAAGACCTAAATGTAAGGCCGGAAACTATCAAACTCTTAGAGGAAAACACAGACAGAACACTCTATGACATAAATCACAGCAAGATCCTCTCTGACCCACCTCCCAGAGAAATGGAAATAAAAACAAAAATAAATAAATAGGACCTAATGAAACTTCAAAGCTTTTGCACAGCAAAGAAAACCATAAACAAGACGAAAAGACAACCCTCAGAATGGGAGAAAATATTTGCAAATGAAGCACTGACAAAGGATTAATCTCCAAAATTTATAAGCAGCTCATGCAGCTCAATAACAAAAAAACAAACAACCCAATCCAAAAATGGGCAGAAGACCTAGATAGACATTTCTCCAAAGAAGATATACAGATTGCCAAAAAACACATGAAAGAATGCTCAACATCACTAATCATTAGGGAAATGCAAATCAAAACTACAATGAGATATCATCTCACACCAGTCAGAATGGCCATCATCAAAAACTCTAGAAACAATAAATGCTGGAGAGGGTGTGGAGGAAAGGGAACCCTCTTGCACTGTTGGTGGTAATGTAAATTGATACAGCCACTGTGGAGAACAATATGGAGTTTCCTTAAAAAAACTACAAATAGAACTAACCATATGATCCTGCAATCCCACTACTGGGCATATACCCTGAGAAAACCATAATTCAAAAAGAGTCATGTACCAAAATGTTCACTGCAGCTCTATTTACAATAGCCCGGAGATGGAAACAACCTAAGTGTCCATCATCGGATGAATGGATAAAGAAGATGTGGCACATATATACAATGGAATATTACTCAGCCATAAAAAGAAACGAAATTGAGCTATTTGTAATGAGGTGGATAGACCTAGAGTCTGTCATACAGAGTGAAGTAAGTCAGAAAGAGAAAGACAAATACCATATGCTAACACATATATATGGAATTTAAGGGAAAAAAATTGTCATGAAGAACCTAGGGGTAAGACAGGAATAAAGACACAGACCCACCAGAGCATGGACTTGAGGATACAGGGAGGGGGAAGGGTAAGCTGGGACAAAGTGTGAGAGTGGCATGGACATATATACACTACCAAACGTAAGGTAGATAGCTAGTGGGAAGCAGCCGCATAGCACAGGGAGATCAGCTCGGTGCTTTGTGACCGCCTGGAGGCGTGGGATAGGGAGGGTGGGAGGGAGGGAGACGCAAGAGGGAAGAGATATGGGAACATATGTATATGTATAACTGATTCACTTTGTTATAAAGCAGAAACTAACACATGATTGTAAAGCAATTGTACTCCTATAAAGATTAAAAAAAAATGGCCACATGCAGCAACAAAGACACAACACAGCCAAAAAAAAGAAAAAAAAATGCACAAAGCACAAGCCTAAATATGATCACCAAGTTAGGGCACAGTGTCAATCTGGAAATGGCAGCAGAATTAGTGAGATGCTTAATCACTGGAACACCTCAGCAAGGGCTTCTGGAGTTCCCCCAGTCAAGAATAAGATTGGACCCAGCCAGACTAAACATGCCTTGAGGAATCAAGAATTTAGGTTAGGGAAGAGAGAGGAGACAGGGAGACAGAAATCTCAGGGTAAGTTTTAAAGGAAGGTAGTAAGGACACTTTCAGGGAAGGCTGGTTGCTCTCTTCAATATGTTAACGGATATTTGAAGTATGCAAATGTCAGCAAAGATGATTTGTGACTCTTGATGAGGACAGCAGGAAGGAAAGAGGGTCCAGCCTACTTGATGACACCAAGGGCTTGAAGAGCAAAGAGGCTTTGAGTTGTTAGGAAGTGGAAGGGAGAAAGATGTCCCTCACAGAAAAGACTAGTTGATCCATAGTTAAGCAGCTCTGAAATGAAACATCAAAGATTCTCAAAGACAGAAAAGGGAAGAGGAGATGAAAAGAAATCAAGGGCAGAACTTATAGGAAAAAAGCCCAGGACATGTTAGTATGGTATGTTTTGATACCACTTTATACCCCAGTATGTAGTTCGATCCTAGGTAGTAGGTAAAGTATTTTAAGCAGAATTATACAAACATCACTGATTTTCATTAAGAAAATATTTTCTAGAGCTTATTCCATTAAGCCAACTTGATTCTTTGATCAATTTTATATACAATGCAGTTAATTTTTTTTCATTTTTATCTTTAATATAACTAAAATTACTTTTATTGTGATTGACTCTTTCCAACTTATATATTACTCTGAAACTATGATTGTTCTATTGAATTTCTTGAGAACATTGTATTTTCCCAATTATAGATTCCCCCATTGTGATTTTTCTCTGGCAGCTCTTCTAACAAACCCAATTTCCCCTCGCTGAATCTGACATATTTACATTTTGTCAAAAAGATTTGATTCTGGTATCAGATTTTAGTGATTAATAAAACATCATGTAAAATTTTATCTCTTTTATTTAACGATGAGTATTTCTACTAACCCTAATTTTATCTAATCTTTCCCAACATCCTTCTTCCACAGATTTTTAATCTTTATCAAATTTTATAATGTTTACGTTTTCATCATTGTTAAGTTTTATTTTGGGATAATTTTATCAAAAATATTTACTATAATATTTACATAATGGAGTACTATGCAGAAACTAACAAAAAACAAGAAAGATCTCAATGAACTGCTATTGTTAAAGAGCAAAAGAATGTATACACTAAAGAAAAAGAATGCATACACTATGCCACCTTTTGTATAAAAAAAGAAAAATTATATATATAATATACATAAACGTATACCTTTTTGCTAATTTTTGCAAAAAGAAACACAGTAAAAATTAACCAGAAACTAATGGCAAAGATTACCTATGTGTATGGATGGAAATGGGTAAATGGGAATGAGACTTCTCTGAATATGTGTTTTTAATATAATTTTCTGTTTTGAATCATATGCACATATTGCCTGTGCAAAATTAAATGAAAAGAGAATTTTTTTAATTTAAAAAATTTTTTTTAAATTTTTGGCCATGCTGCAAGGCTTGCGGGATCTTAGATCCCTCACCAGGGATCGAACCTGTGCCCTTGCAGTGAAAGCAGAGTCCTAACCACTGGACCACCAGGGAATTTCCCAAAGAGAATTTTTTTAAAAATCAAAATGAATTCAAACAGAAACAAATTGAAGCTAACAAATAATCACTCAGATAAATATTTATTAGTTTGTATTTAATTCTAAGCTTATTTATTAGAAAATTAGAAGTAACTCTTCTTAGATGGTTTACTAGTATCTGATGAGTTCAATTCTTCTATATATGCTTACTTTGTGGGCTATGTGCTAAATGTTCATGCTACTGGTGGAAAAGCAGACGGGAAAGTCTAAAAGTCCTTCAGGGATGGACAGACAGCTCAGCTCAGTAAATCTGTCAAAAAGAAAAAAAAAGAAATCTATGTTCTGATAATAGGGAGCTTTCTCAGACCAAGATTTCCCAAAAAGAGAATAAAATGGCAGAGTAGATGGATCGGTGGAGTTTTTGCCTGGTACCTACAAAAAGAAGAATCCCAGAAGGTTGAAGGATGTATCAGCTTTGATCTTTGGCACAGCCAACCAAAACTATAGCAACAAAAAGGAGGAATGTTATGAAGCTTCATAATAAAGACAAAAAATAAAGTTATTTTTATTTTAATAAAGGGGAAAAAAAAGGACAACACAACTGATCTCAGTAGCAAATACCTTATCAAGGGGCCTCCTGAGAATTCAGGGACAGCAGAGTCCCAGTGGCTGGAAGGGACTTTCTGAAGCTTTATATCTAGTCCAGGCTGTATAACCTTCATATGATAAAAAATAAGTGCACTTGATTTAATTAAAAAAACAATTGGTGGGGAGGGAAATCACAGGAAGGAACAAAGCAGTACTGTTTCTCTCTGAATGGTCTTTCAGAGAAAAATCCTCCACTTCTCACCAAAAGATTCTGTGAAAGATTAACCATGAGGAACAGCAAAGAGGAACTTGGCTTTTGGGTTAAACGGGTTACAGGGTAAGGGTTAGGTAAGAGGAAAGGCAGATTTTTTTGCAAGAATATCCCAAAATTTTGTTCAGGAGTTAGGTTTCAAGAATTCTTTACACAGAACCAGTTTTACATTTTAGCCTGTATCTTAGCTACATCTCTAAATGCAAAGTTTAGTGTAAACCTTAGTGTTTTAGGAAGTTATTGAAGGACTTTTTACTACTACCAAGATTTTCACGCAATGACCTTCTCTTGAACTTCACATTATTGATTTGTGTGTGTGTGTGTGTGTGTGTGCGGTACGTGGGCCTCTCACTGCCGTGGCCGCCCCCATTGCCGAGCACAGGCTCCGGACGTGCAGGCTCAGTAGCCATGGCTCACGGGCCCAGCCGCTCCACGGCATGTGGGATCTTCCCAGACCAGGGCACGAACTCGCGTCCCCTGCATCAGCAGGCGGACTCTCAACCACTGCGCCACCAGGGAAGCCCAACTATTATATTTTATATATAGTTAGTACACAACTTCAAAAACACCATGAGCAAAAATGTAACAAAAAATCCGAAAGAGAGAGATTAAATTTGATTCTGGAAGATTTCACAGTCAGTTTGGTTGACCCAAAATGAAATATTCTTTATTTTCTAACTTCTAAAATTCTACTCCTACCACCTTTAAAAAAAGAAGTGGTTAACAACAGCATGGATTAACAACAATTTATGGATTATCCAGACCTCTTTGGCTTTTCTTCTTTTTTTCAGCCTACTTATTGCCTGGTTTTTATTGATATGTGTCTTCCACTGAAAGTCATTTAAATTCCATATCACAAAGAAGAGCCAGAAAGAAGAGCATGATGATGTGAGCTGGGGCTTTTCCCACGCAGATGCCCTCTGCCTCCATCGAAGTCAAGAGGTCTGGAGATGTGTGGGTGACCTGGAGCCAGCAAGGAGGTACAAGAAAGCACAGGAGCAGAGAAAAGCACAGTTGGCCACTCAGAAATGAGCGAGAGATGTGGCATGATGGGCACAAGCGTGAGGAAAGTCCCTTCACGTGCAAACAATAAAGGCCATTCATACACTATTTGAAGGAAAAGGACTCAGAAGTCATTACTGTGAAAAATTACATAGCAATGTTAACCCACAGGTTTGGCTGGTATATTATAAGACACACCAAAAAAAATTATTTTAAGAGATATTTCATATTCTCTTTAACTTTCTAAACATTGGAATTTTATTTTCGATGGCAAGTATAAACTAACCTGAATAGGTGGTCTGGACAAATTCTCTGATGCTTTACCTCTGCAGCAGTTCCCAAAGCATTAGGACATTATTGCCCTTTTGCCTCCAATTTTTAAAAAATACAAGCATTTCCCCACACGCTCTATGACAAAGTCTTCTAATTGGGTAGACAAATGTGCATGTGAGAAAATTTTGAAATGAGACTAAAAACTAGCATGAGAATAAGGGATCTGGCAGTGTTTTGTGGGTGTGTGTTTCTTCTTACTTTGAGAATACACTTTTAAGAAAGCTAACCAGCAACTAAAACTTTGAGTGTAAATGGCCAGTCTGGTCTACATTGTTTTACCTTTCTGAACCTCTTCCTACCATATGGACTTTACTCCACATATACGGAATGTGTCTGTGCTCCTGACAGAGGGGAGAGCCAGCCTGTCAACATCACATCAGAGCAAGGGGGCACTCCCAGCATGAAGGCTGATAAACCTGACAGGAATCCTAGCTTTTGTTTTACCATGAGTTATCCTGATGTCTTACACAATCAAAACAAGAATCTGCCCCATATAAAGGTCTAGAATTCCAGGATGTGCATGTGACTTTATCTAACCTCACCCACAGCTTTTCTTTGACCAGTTTGTTTAGGAAAAACCATTCCTCCCTCCTCCTGTCATAAGTATAATAGTATAATCTCTTAGTCGATGTTTCAGATGACTTGCTTCCTTTACCTCATTTTTTGTTCTTTTGTTCTCTCCTCATTTTGACCAAATATTGGCCTGAGCAGAGGCTGGCAGATGGAAGCTCTCAGACAAATCAAGAGACAGGTCAAAGGCCATTTCCAGATTTGAAGCTTACCTAGTAAGTGAATGACATGAGATAATAATTGCCTCCCCTATTTCTCCTGCTTACCTGAAAACCAAAATACTTGATGAAGAGGAAAAACAATGAAAGGAAAGCAAAGGGGCAGAGTGTACAAAGTAACTACTGGAATTCAGGAGTCTTTAATTCAATTCCTAGCTTAGCCATTAATTAGTCCTACAATCTTTGGCTAAATCTGTAAGCATAATAAAATGAGTTTTTTATATTACTAAGTTTTGGGGTGCTTTATTACGCAATAAGAGTAACCGTAACACCTTCCAACTCACTGGGGACTATTCTTCAAGATATTTTCAAGTTCATGGAAAAGTCAGAATAGCACCAACTGAGGACCAGCCTCAGAACAGTCAGAATAGCATCAACCTGCAGGACTGTGTGGGCACATACTGGCCGGTAAATAGCCCAGCCAATCACACCTTCTTTCTAACTCTCATTATCCTGTTTTGATAACCATTTCCTTGCTTTCAAAAAAAAAAAAAACAGTCTTACCAATCATGGAAGCATCCTTTAACAACATAGTTTACTTTTGTCTGTTTAACTTTATATAAGTGGAATCATATTGTAGGCAATCTCTTGTGTCTTCCTCCTCTTGTTCTATATTAGGTTTATGAGATTCTTCCACGTTTAAGCAACTCACCTCCTAAGAGATCAGGCAAGCTTCCCAAAGCAGAATAGCACAGAGAAACAGAATGCAACTCAGTCCCTTTCAGTACACACGATGGGGAAAGGCTGTTCATAGTTTGTCCCTTCTGAGGTTCTTTCGTGCCTTCCTTCCATCCTTCCTTCCTTCCTTCAACACATATTTATTGAGCAAGTAACTTGCGCCAGGCTCTGTTCTAGACTTTAGGGAGTGAGCAGTGAATAATATAAAGTTCCTTGTCCTCATGGGGCTTACATTTTAGTAGATGGAGATAGACAATAATAAGACAAACTGACTTATATCATGAGACGGTAAGTACTAAAAAGTGAGAGAAGAAGGAGGAGGAAAAAGAAAGGAAGGGAAGGGAAGGGCGAAAAAAAGGAAGAAATCAGAATAAGAGTTTAAACTTACAGAGAACGATAGAGAAGGAGCTCACCCCTCTCATTCCCAGCCATGGTTTATCTTTTAAATCCCTCTGACAATCATCTCATAATCTCTTTTCAATCTCAGTTCTCTACATGTGGGATCCTAATCCTTTTCATTTCAAAGTTTCGCCTCTTTTCCAGTAAGAAAAGAAAGCTATCTGCCTTTTTGTATTTTGCCAGCATTGGATCCTTGACCTTCAACCAAATACTAAAGCAGCCTTTCCTTTGCTTAGGATTTTCAGGCTCTGAAGAAGGGTAAGTGGCTCTGCTCCCCCAAGGTGCGGGAAGAAGCTCTACCATTAAAGGAAAACACATCTCACTATAACAAACATTAATTTTCTTCTAAAAACAAGCACAGTCTAGTCTCCTATAAGGATATCATATTTTTTTTGGTAACAGGGCCTTGATCGCCCACCCTGCTTGTGAAATAACAACTCAGGACTTATTATGATAAGAAGCATGTGACTACTTCCTGTGGCTGCTGTTTGAACTGGAGGGCCACAACCTTACTTGAAAATGGCTGGGGAAATCCCAGGTCTTTTCTGATAGTAGCTGGGAAGGGGGGGTTCTCAATTCATCTCTCCACAGCCTTAGGTGAGAAATTTGGACATAATTCTATATGAAAAAAAGATGAAAGAATTGTTTTTAAAAATCAGGGGACAAGAATCATCACAGGTTAGCTTTAGGATAAATCTTAGAATAATAATAGGATGTGCTGATAATCATAATAATAATAACAACAAGGAGGTTGGGAGAACTAGTCAGAAAATGACTACAAGTGCTTAGATGAGAAGGAATGAGCTCTGAACTGAAGTAGTGGAAATTAAGTGGGAAAAGTCAGAAATAGATTCACAGCACATTGCAAAAAGAAATCACAGAGGTTGGTAACAAATTAAATATAAGGCAATTGAGAGATGCCAATGTTTCAAGTCTGGGAACTATGTGAAAAGAAATAAAGGATAAAGGAAGAAGAGGAGAGACAATTAAGGCCAGGATGGTGCAGTGGAGAGGAAATAGTGTTGGGCATGTGAAATTTTAGATGTTCACAGACATGCTATACTGGGTCAAAGTTTCTTAATCCTTGAGTCAAGGAAGACTTCTCAAAAGCAGTTTCAAAAGAAGTTAAGAACGTGGACCCTGGAGTTAGATGCTGGTTTGAGTCCTGCCTTCACTCCTTGCTACTTATGTGACTCTTGGCAATTGTGCTTTCTGCTCAGTGTCTTCATCTGTAAAATGGAGTTAATAGTGCTTTCCTCACAGAAAGCTTAAGTGAGAGGGTTAAAAGAGAAAATTCAAGTAGACCACTGTGAGTATTTCTTGGCATATAGTAAAGGTATGTAAAAGTTACAAATCTTACTCTTTGTTCACTGCTTTATTCAACCTTACTTAAGATAAAGGCTCATATAAAATTTCTAGATTATCGTCATGTAACACAGAACCACTTCCTCTTTGTTCGCTCTCAAGATGTGATTCAAGCTTGGCAGTCAATGACTGAGTTTGCAAACTGTTCCAGGTACTCTTTCTAACGGTGATGAGACGCAGAGTGTTTGGCAAAATTCTTTGCCTAGAGAGATCAGGAGGATTCTGTACACTTCGCACTTTGTAATCATGATGAGAATTACATGTCAATTCATCGCACTTTTATATCCCTAATCTTACTCAAGATGATTTCAGTTGAACATGTGTTTATCAAAGTGGTGATGTAAAAAGAAGGTATCTTGTGTAAGGAGTGCCCTGATGGGTGTATGATAGCAAATCAATGCATTGTGTGGGGAAGTGAACAAACAAGGTGTATCAGAATCTTTGGAACATGCCCAAAGCTTCTGAATGAATGTGATGTCTGGGTGTTTGCTACTGTGCTATTAGAAACGAAATGTCCATTTTAGAACATGTCAATAATTCCTTAAAGTTTTAATGTCCCGTTAGTTGCTTAAAATTAAATGCGTACCAGGTAATTGTCACATAGTTTATAAAGATTTTAAAGAAGACCATTCATTCATTCAACATTTATTGAGTACAGACCCCATGTAAGAAAGGAAACAGACCGAGTAGAATCTGACAAATCTCACCTTGAAATTTGGCTCTGCCACTTTGTAGGAAGA
Organism: Delphinus delphis; assembly: GCF_949987515.2. Classification (NCBI taxonomy): domain Eukaryota; kingdom Metazoa; phylum Chordata; class Mammalia; order Artiodactyla; family Delphinidae; genus Delphinus; species Delphinus delphis. The sequence continues at coordinate 22,160,365 of NC_082689.1, read as the reverse complement.
TTCCTATACCTACTGAGCCTGGTTCTCTCCCTTTAAAATGGAGATAACAGGGCTTCCCTGGGGGTGCAGTGGTTGAGAGTCCGCCTGCCGATGCAGGGGACACGGGTTCGTGCCCCGGTCCAGGAAGATCCTACATGCTGCGGAGCGGCTGGGCCCGTGAGCCATGGCCGCTGAGCCTGCGTGTCTGGAGCCTGTGCTCCACAATGGGAGAGGCCACAGCAGTGAGAGGCCCGCATACCGCAAAAAGAAAAATAATAATAATAAAATGGAGATAATAAATCTACCTTGCAAAGTTAGTATAAGCATTAAACACTGTAATGTGTTTAAAGTGCCTAGAGGCATGCCTAAAATAAATAGAATTTAATTTATTAACATTTTGATATTATTAAATTAATATAATTACTGACCATTAAATGAATGTTCAATAAATAGAAATTACTGCTACAGTATTATACATGCCAAGTACTATAGTGCATAAGAGACAAGTATACCATCGCTGCCCTCCAGGGGCTCATAGCCTTATGGAGAAATGTGTAACCCTCTTCATGGTGATATAAGGTTGGTCCCAAATATTGCAAATTAAGAAATTCAGGTAGAACACATTTCACAGATTTTGCTCTAAGACACATAAACTTCCTGAGACTGAGCTTGTCCTAGAATTCAAACTCTTTTTAAGAAATGCAGCTCTATCAAAGAATAATTGGTTTATAGGTACCAAATTGAAAATATTTTCAACCTTCAACAAATACCACCCACGAAAGTCTTGCTAGCTAAGATCTTGTTGAGTAATGACATCTGCCTGTGGTTTGGACAAGTGGAGGGTCTGCTTGTATTATAGTGCCTACTGGAGGGATCACGAGAACCTGACCTCTCCTGCGTGTTTTAACGATTCCACTTGTTCCTTCCTGCATTTTTGACCCTGCAGTACACAGAACTTTGTAAGTCCTATATACATGGAATGAAGCTATATAAAGTTCAAAGCACTGCTTATAAATGCTTTGTTATCTATAAGTCCAGTGTTTAATTAGATGTGCCATATAGTACTGAGTAGATATTAAATACTAATACTTCATATCTTTATCATTAAGCCCTTTTTTAGTAGAAAAAAGGGGCAAATATTTACAAAAACCTACAATGTATCTCATGTCCCATTCAAGTAGTAACTTGTTACTTTTAATGTCATATTATCTTCATGCCTCACTATTCCTCTTTGTAAACCTTTGACAATAGCTCCAGTATTATGTTTAACCTGTTTCTGAAAGTATATCTTACAAACAGCTAATAAGTGATGGCTATTTGCTCCGCCTCAAAAGAACTAGGAAGTGTTTTGCCATCACCAACCGCCTATATCAAGGCAAGTAGAAGACCTCAATTCTAGGCGTGCACTTAATTCATCTCATATGTTAATTCCTAGATATGTACCAAGGGCTGTCCTAGGCACTAGAAGTTAAAAAAGATTAATGATACTTGATTATCAAAGGGTTCCTGTATGGGCATGTAAGAAGACAGACAAGCTCATTGGTAATTTTAATACAAGGCCGACCATGTCTTCTATGTCCACTGGGATGAGTATCTACCTGAAATGAATTCTGGTTTCTGGATGACACCTTTGGAGCTGTTATTGGCCTGTATGCTAATGAAACAAAGATTTTTACCCATTTTTACACAGATTGAGACGTTTTAGAAATGAACATTCATTTAGATTTTTAGTGATTCAAACAAGTATCTCTTCTCTCTTCAGAATTCCTTGTACTTATCCACAGCATTGTATTATCAAGTATTCCACCATTCACCCCACTACTGTAAGAAAAGAAGCCAAAATAATGAAATTATAAATACCCTGACTTAACATTAACTTTCCTGAAAAAGTCTGAAGATGTTTTGCAGCATTGTTGGACTTAATGTGAAGCCTTTTGTCATACTTTGAATAGCTAAGGAAAATGTCTAGACCAAAAAAGGGAGAGTGGAAAACATCAGGAGAGACTAAAGACTCGACTAGGGATTAGAAAACCTCGTGTGTTCCTGTTCCAGACACTGACTTGCTGTGTGATGTTACATTCCTTGGGCTTTAGGGCCTCTGTTGTAAAATGAGGAAAAAGGGCAGCTCTTCACCTTCTGAAATTCTATGATTCTAGGGTTCTTAACAGGAGAAAAGCAAGGCCACTCCCCTAACTCCAAGGGTCTCTTCAGTTACTGTGAGGAAAGTTGTGCCCCCAAGTGGATGATGGAAAATGACAAAGCCTTGTGCCAAGAACAACTAAATTCCTGATGATTTTCTTAAAGCGCTTCTCAAGTGGGAAAAATAGGTTCCGGACATTGGTAGCTGGCTATTGTTGACAAACAGCTACTTAATTTATTCTCTCAGAGTCGAAAACAAATGATGCCAGCAAATTAGTAATAGCAGTGTCAGGATGAAAGTTTCCCTCATAATCCTTTATTAAAAAGCCTAGCCAAGGGACCTCCCTGGTGGTCCAGTGGCTAAGACTCCATGCTCCCAATGCAGGGGGTCCAGGTTCAATCCCTGGTCAGGGAACTAGATCCCACATGCCACAACTAAGAGTTTGCATGCTGCAACTAAAAGATGCCACATGCCACAACCAAGATCCTGTGTGCTGCAACTAAGACCCAGCACAGCCAAATAAATAAATAAATAAATATTTTTTAAAAAACCCCTAGCCATCAGGAAATGTAATCTAGCATCGAAAGCCTGTTGTGATGGTTAGTTTTATGTGTCAAGTTTGCTAGGCTATAGTAACCCCTTAATCAATCAAACACTAATCTAGATGCTGCTGTAAAGGTATTTTGCAGATGCTAATATCTACCATTGGTTTACTTTATGTAAAGCAGATTCTCCTCCGTAATACGGTTGGGCCTTGCCTAATCAGTTGAATACCTTGATAGAAAAACTGAGGTTTCCCTGAGGAAGAAGAAATTCTTCCTGTGGACTGCAGTGTTAGCTGCTGCCCAAGAGGTTCCAGCTTACTGGCCTGCCCCATGCATATCAAACTTGCCAAGCTAGACACCACAATTACATAAGCCAGTTCTTTGAAATCAATCTCCCTTGCTCTCTCACTCTTGCTCTCTCTCTCTATGTGTATTTATATATACATATATATGTGATGCATGTTACATACATTTTCTCTCTTTACATATAATACATATATAATGTGTGTGTGTATTCTACTGTTTCTATTTTTCTAGTAGATTTCTGATTTCTACACCTCTGTAAATATATATGATATCTGTCTGTGTGTATTTAAACATATTTAAAAGTCTATTACTCATGGAAACATTTCATTAACCTTGATCTTGTAAGCTAAAACTGTCAATTTAGAATAAAAGCCTATATATATATATATATATATATATATATATATATATATATATATATATATATATATATAGTACTTAATATGTGTCAGGCTTATTTTATACAAATTGATTTATTTAATGCTCACTTCAACTCTATGAGAACAGTATACCTATCATCCTGTTTTACAATTAGGGGACCTGAGGCAAGGAGAAGTTAAGTGACTCCCCCAGGGTTATATGACTGGTGAAAGGTAGAATCATGATTCAAACTCAGGGAGTATGGCCATAGAACCAGAACTCTTAACCACTTCACTATGCTGCCTCTTGGAACCAGTCCTGAATTTCTCCGCAAAACTGCAAAATGATACTATGGCATGAATAATTCTAGAATAGGCAACTTCAGATTTTGATTTTGTTGTTGAAACCAAATTCAGCTAGATCTCTGATCTCTCTAGCTAACTCCAAACTCATCAAACAGTGGCGAAGAATCCTCAACCACTGTGAGTGGGTGTACTTCAAAAGTCACTGCTGACAAAAGCACATCTCTGTTCATCTTCTCATTGTCTTCCTTAATATTAGTTGCTAAGCCAGGAGCAACCACAGTCTTCAGAGATACTGAAGTGCTATATTAGCTGTCAGAGAAGCAACGAGATTCAGTGCTGTGTTTGAAGATGTTACCATTACTGAATAGGTTTGAAATTTTTATACTCCAAAACTTCCCCATGGAAGTAGAACTTTTTTTTTTGCGGTATGCAGACCTCTCACTATTGTGGCCTCTCCCATTGCGGAGCACAGGCTCCGGACACGCAGGCTCAGCGGCCATGGCTCCCGGGCCCAGCCGCTCCGTGGCATGTGGGATCTTCCCGGGCCGGGGCACAAACCCGTGTCCCCTGCATCGGCAGGTGGACTCTCAACCACTGCGCCACCAGGGAAGCCCGGAAGTAGAACTTTTAACTCTCACAAGTGAATATAATTTTATGGAAAGCGCAGACAAGATGTCAGCCATGGTTGTGGTCACCTTGTCAACTAAAATCCAGATGAGTGATTGGACCCAGTCTACATTTCATGAGGAGTCTAGTGTCCTTCCCCAAGACTTCCCAGTCATTTCTGTTCTTACGATTACCTAAGTGTTGAACTCCAGTCACACCATTCTGACCATGCTATTTTCTTCCTCCATCACATCAGCTCAAACAGGCATTTCAACCCTCTTCCATAATTTTTGTACAATCTAGTGTGTGTCTACTTGTCTCTCCTGCCAAGAAGAATTGTCTATGACTTGGAAATGAGCAAAAGAGATCACTAAGATTGCTATGTGTCCTTTCAGTGAAGGCCTAGGTATGGTCTACTGGACTCTGTGGAGATTGTCTGATTTTACACAGGTGTGCATTTCTAATTATCTTTCTATTAATCTATTTACAACTCTCTCAGGTTGTGAAAAACTGATAGCAATGCAAATGATTCTTGTCCAAAGCAACGGGAATGAATTTTGCTCAGTTAAGATACAATTTATTTCTGCCTTATAGAAAAGATTGACCCCAAACATAAAATGTTACTGCTCTATAAGAAATTAACCAGCTTTGTATCTATTAGCAAATTCATTTAAGCATTCCTGATTTCATATTTATTGCTTTTCTTCAAATTCTCATTGCAAGTTGTCCTAATATCATAGCTTCCTGCATTATTAATGAGTTGAATAAAATCTTTGGCATATGTTCATTTTGTATTTGCATGAGAGCCATATTATTAACTTAAAAAAATTGCAATATAACATTCTGACCATTTGGGAAATGGACAGTATTTATATTGAAGAAACACAAAGGATTTTAAATTTCATATTAAGCATCCTCCTTAGAAACGCTTTTGGCCGTTTCACCAACTCAGTTTCCAAACTGAACCATGCTGTCTGGCTCCAAGTTCTTTTGTTTTTTCTGCTCTCCCCTACCCTTATGCAAATAACTCTCCTGTATGTACCCTGCCCCCTCAAGCTCCTAACAAGGAGACTTGAAGAATTTGTCTCCAAAACAAAGATCTTTCCTCCTTAAGAATTGTAGTGCCGGGGCTTCCCTGGTGGCGCAGTGGTTGAGAGTCCGCCTGCCGATGCAGGGGACACAGGTTCATGCCCCGGTCTGGGAAGATCCCACATGCCGCGGAGCGGCTGGGCCCGTGAGCCATGGCTGCTGAGCCTGCGCGTCTGGAGCCTGTGCTCCACAACGGGAGAGGCCACAACAGTGAGAGACCCGCATACCACAAAAAAAAAAAAAAAAAAAAAAAGAATTGTAGTGCCAACTTTATCTTGGATGATATCTTGGTAAGCGAGACTGGAGAAGATTGACAAGGAAAGTAAACCAGCAAACCAATTTGTACTTTATAGATGAAAAATCGGACCCCCAGAAATAATTTGCTCACATATATCCAACTACTTAGTTAATTCATTATTAGAGAAAATATGTCTTTTTCTACAATATATAAAATTATTTTAGACTGAACTAGAAAATTTAAATTAAGCATTAAAATGGAGTTATTTCAGTCTCATTAAAACCTCTATAATAGGATCACGGGAAAAGTTTTAATCAAGTAAAACACAAAGTAAATACAGAGTGTGTAGTAATATTTGATCCAATTGTAAACTGGTTCTTCAGAACTGGGAAGATTATCTTCCTATGGAGGAAAATGTCATTAATGTTCACATTAATGGATTAGACGTATCATTTAAAAACTTCAAATTTACTACAAACAATTGTGTAAAACATCATTGTTGCAACATTATTTAGGGAAAAAAACAAAGATATCTAAACCAGGAGAAATGTCCAAAATTTATCTTGAATGTAGTTTCTTTAAAAAATCAATAGGCTTAGGGCTTCCCTGGTGGCGCAGTGGTTGAGAGTCCGCCTGCCGATGCAGGAGACGCGGGTTCGTGCCCTGGTCTGGGAAGATCCCACATGCTGCGGAGCGGCTGGGCCCGTAAGCCATGGCCGCTGAGCCTGTGCGTCCAGAGCCTGTGCTCCACAGCAGGAGAGGCCACAGCGGTGAGAGGCCCACGTACCACAAAAAAAAAAAAAAAAAAAAAAGAATAGGCTTATTTTCAGTTTGATAAAGAAAATATAAACAGTTGTAGTGATGTTGAAAGGAAATTTTAGAAATTTTCAAAAGGCCTTACAAAATAAATGGAATAAATATCTGGTACATATAGCTAATAAAAATAATTGGAATAAAATGCTAATATAATAGCTAAAATTTATTCATTCAACTTCACAAATAGAGGATGGCTTTCTTTCTTTAGTCTTCACTCAAAGTATCCTCAGTAAAGCCATCTTTGAACTAACACTATCAAACTTCACTACCACCACTTCTTACTCTTTTCCTGCTTTATTTTTCCTCTTTAGCACTTAACATTACTGCATATACTATATGTTCCACTTTTAAATTTTAGATTCTATTCCTTCCTCTAAATGTGCTCTCCAAAAAAGCAGTAATTTTTGTCTCTTTGTTTACTTCTGTATCTACATCACCTAGAACAGTGCCTAGCACATAGCAGACCCTCAATAAAATTTTGTTCCCAGAATGAGTGTTGCATCCAGGAATGGAAGAATACATTTTTTTTAAGCAGACATAAAAATTATATAAAAATTGACCATGAACTAGGCCATAAAGCTAGCTTCAAGAAATTTCAAAGATATCAAACACATTACACTTTCTGACCACAGTGGAATTAAGTTAGATTTGCTAACCAAAAGTTAACTAGGGATGCTCCACATGATATGTCAACAGGGAAATGCAATTCAAACAGCAGTGAAATACCACTATGCACCTACTGGAATGCTCAAAATCCAAAACACTGCCAGCACCAAATGCTGGAGAGGATGTGGAGCAACAGGAACTCCCATTCCTTCCTGGTGGGAGTGCACCTTCAAAGGTAGTTCGGCAGATTCTTACAAAACTAAACATGCTCGTATCACATGCGTCATGTCCCAGTAGTCATGTTCCTTGGAATTTATCAAAAGAAGGTGAAAACTTATGTCTACACAAAAACCTGCACATGATGTATACAGCAGTCTTATTCATAATTGCCCAAACTTAGAAACAACCAAGATGTCCTTTAGCAGGTGAATGGATAAATGCACTGTGGTACACCCAAACAATGGAATATAATTCAGAGCTAAAAAGAAACGCGCCATGAAAAGAAAGGAACCACAAATGTATATTACTAAGTGAAAGAAGTCAGTCTGAAAAGGCTACATACTGTATGATTTAAGTTATGTGATATTCTGGAGGAGGCAAAACTATGCAGACAGTAAAAAGATCAGTGGTTGCCAAGGGTAGGGGGAGGGATTAATAGGTAGAGCACAAAGGATTTTTAGGGCAATCAAAGTACTCCATTCGATACTATAATGATGGCTACACGTCATTATACATTTGTCCAAACCTATAGAATGTACAACACCAAGAGTAAACCCTAATGTAAACTGTGGACTTTGGGTAGTTACGATGTGTCCATGTAGCTTTACCAGTTTTAACAAATGTACCACTCTGGTGAAAATGAGGAACTCTATGCATATGTAGGGACAGGTGGTATATGGGAAGTCTCTGTACCTCCCTTTCAAGTTTGCTGTGAATCTAAAACTGTTCTAAAAAATAAAGCCCTCACAGACACAGAGAATGGACTTGAGGACACGGGGAGGGGGAAGGGTAAGCTGGGATGAAGTGAGAGAGTGGCATGTACATATATATACTACCAAATGTAAAAGAGATAGCTAGTGGGAAGCAGCCGCATAGCACAGGGAGATCAGCTCCCTGCTTCGTGACCACCTAGAGGGGTGGGATAGGGAGGGTGGGAGGGAGACACAAGAGGGAGGAGATATGGGGATGTATGTATATGTATAGCTGATTCACTTTGTTATCCAGCAGAAACTAACACACCGTTGTAAAGCAATTATACTCCAATAAAGATGTTAAACAATAAAAAATAAAGCCTTTAAAAAATTAACTAGGAAAAAACAAGCCAACACAAACATAGGAAGGAGCTAGACCTTCTACTTAGTTACGCAACTGACCCACAAAGTAATCCACAGTGAAAGGGCCAGAGGAATAAAGACCCTGAACTTTCTCTCTCTCCTGCTCTCCTTCCTCTACTGCCAGTAGTCCCCAGTGGCTGAACCTAAAAGGAAGCTAACAGAAGGTAAGGAAAACCATTAAAATGGTCCACAGAGGTCAGCCATCCAGGGCACCAATCTGGGTGGGAAAAGTGGAGAGTAATCTAACAAGGTAATGGAAGATATCAAGCACAAAACAATGTCTACAAACAATAACAACAATACTTAAACAAGCATGCATTGTATTTAGTGATAATTAGTTGTAAAGATTTCCTTTATCATCAGGAACAAAACAAGATGCCCATTGTCATCATTCTAATCAAAATTGTTCTTGAGATCTTCTCCAGGATATTATAATAGGGAAATGTTAAAAAAAAAAAAAGTAGAAATATCAAAAAAGGAAGAAAAACAATGTCATTATTTCCAGATGCTATGATGGTCTCAGTATAAAACTCAAATGATTTACAGATAGAGCATTAGAACTGAAAAGAGAGGTTATATATGTAAAATGAGTATTTAAAATACATTAAAACGCATTTTTACACAACAAATGTATAATATCAATAAAACATATAACGTGCCATAAATAAATTCAACAAGTGAGAAGATCTCTGTGGAGAAAATGACTAAACATATTAAGAGACATTAAAGTAGACTTAAATAAAATGGAGAGTTAGACTATTTTCAGGGATAGGAAAACTTTCTATTCTAAAGAAGTCACTCTTCCCAGATTGATCTACAGATTAAATGCAATTCTGATCAAAATCTCCAGAAGTTATTTCTGGGAAATCGTGAAACTCATTCTAAAAATGTATATAAAAGAGCTTAGGACCAAGGTCAAGACATAACTGAAGAAGGAAACCAAGTTGAAGAAACTTCCCCTACCAGATCTCAAGCCTTATTATAAAGCTACATAATTATAACAGTGTGGTATTGGTACAGTGTGATAGACAAACAGACCAAGAGAATTGAACAGAGTCCAGAAAAAGACCCATACAGATAGTATAATACAGTTGGCACTGCAGAAGCGGGAAAAAGTCACTGCAGGAAATAGTTCTGAAATAATTTGGCACAACCATATGGAAAGAATGAAATTTGGCTCCTACTTCACACCATATAAAAATCAATTTCAGATTGATTCATTATAAGGCAAAATATACAACTTTCAAAGGATTATATAAGAGAATATCTTCATGACCTCAGGGTGGAAAGGGATTTCTTAAGCAAGGCCTAAAAATCAACAACCCTAAGGAAGATTAAAATATTAAGAACTTTTGTTCATCAAATGACACTACTAAAGGAGTGAAAAAATTGAACAAGATATTTGTGATTATTTAACTGATGACGGATTACCATCTAGAATACGTAAAGCATACCTATGAGTCAATAAGAAAAAGACAGACTAACTGAAAAATAGTCAAAGGAATGAAAGAATGAATGAAGGAATGAGGAAAGAAGCACAAAAGGCCACTGGAAAAGGGTTTGGCAGTATCTAATAAAATTGGACACGTGCATATACAGTGACACAATACTTCCACTTCTAGGTATATACTCTAAAGCAGTAAGTGTGTATTTCAAACTGGGTTGTGACCCACTCAGTTAAAAATGAAATAGAATTGAACAGAAAAGTCAGAATGCACTATAATTAGTAAAGGTAAATATTATTTTGTAAAATTGTTTTTTCACACATTATGTATGTGTGTGTTAACTGAACTGTGAAGAAAAAAATTTTTTTACCGTGTATCTCAAGCAAAAAAAGTTTGAATGCCATTATCTACAGAAAGTCTTACATTATGTGTACCAGGATACAAGTAGAAAAATGTTTATTACAGCCCTATTAATGCTAGGTTATAATAGCAAAAACCTGAGAGCAACACAAATGTTCATTACTAGTAAAATGGATAAATAAAATGTGGTATATTTATGTAATATAATATAGTACATTAATAAAAATGAACAATCTAGTACAAATATCAACAAGATGATCTAAAAACAGTATGATGATCAAAAAAACAAGCTCTAGGGATTCCCTGGTCGCACAGTGGTTGACAGTCCGCCTGCCGATGCAGGGGACGCGGGTTCGTGCCCCAGTCCGGGAGGATCCCACGTGCCGCGGAGTGGCTGGGCCCGTGAGCCATGGCCGCTGAGCCTGCGCGTCCGGAGCCTGTGCTCCGCAACGGGAGAGGCCACAGCGGTGAGAGGCCCGCGTACCACAAAAAAAAAAAAAAAAAAAAAGCAAGCTCTAAAAGCATATATACTGTATGATGCTACTTTCAGGTGATTCAGGAAGAAGGAAAAGTAAATGTATTATTTAGGAACACATACCTAGGTGCTCCTGTAGCAAAACTAGGTGGTAAAACTATAAAGAAATCCACACGAATTGTTCAGACAAAATTCAATATTGTGGTAACCTGGGGTGGGGGAGGGGAGGGAGGTGATGCAATCAAGGTGGCGCAATGGAAGTCTTTTAAAGTGCTTATCAAGTTTTATTTCTTAACCTGAGTGGTAAGTACATAAGTATTCATTTTATTATGATTCTTTACTTGGTTCATGAATGGTACATACAACTATACACAACAACTGTACATAACATATATGTACAGAAATGTATAATATATCTTACAACGAAAATTTGAAAATTTACAATAAATGTCATCTATTGTTATTTTATTTAATTCTATATCTCACTCAATAATTTGACATTAGAAGAAAATGTAGCACTATGGCTGGTGCATAGAAAGTTTAAATGAATATATAATTTATATTTTAAATATTTCAAAATTTAACAAAAGGTACATAATCAGTACTGCTAAAACTATCAAACCTCTTTGTTACCTCTATCAGGTCAACTAGTGTTTCTAAGAACTCAGTTACAAGACCATGCCAGGTTTGCCTCAGTATTTAATTAGTGCCAAGCCATTGGTATCTAGGCCCACCATCACTCTAAAATCTCTTTTCTAAAGAGATACTTGGGAACGTAAAAATGTTAATTAAATGAATAATTTTAAGAACAGAAAAAATATGTTGTGTTAGTTTCAGATGTACAGCAAAGTGATTCAGCTATACATATACACTAACACAACATTGTAAATCAACTGTACCCCCATATAAAATAAAATTTTTTAGAAAAAGGAAATGGAACAAAGGAAGAAAGAAAAGCTGTGATGGAGCCCCACCCACTGACACCACTTCGCTTTTTGTTTGAGACAAAAGGTGAACATCTTGCATTCACCCCATCCTGGCACCCCAACCCTATCCTGCCATCCCATTGTTTGACTTCTACTCACACCCCACCTGTGTGAGCCACAAGACTTGTGCTTCCTTGTAACTAATAGTACATATATTGTAGCAGACACCCATCAGCCTGTTTGGAATGGGAAAAAAAGGAACCCCCTACTACATACAACATGAACTGAGCCTCCTTTTCTGGCTACATTCAAATTCTGTAGACCCTGCGTATCTTACGTACATATTACATTTACCGAGCACACTTTGTTTAAACACTTTGTTTAAGCATGATCACACTTTCATATGCAGCATCTCAAAGCCTCCCCAAATACTAGGTGGTTATAGCCTGTATATTTAAGAAAATCAAGGCTCAGTGAAGTTAAGAAACTTTTCACATGACATGTTAATAGTAGAATAAGGAGACTCAATTCCCAGTTTCCAAAGTTTCTCCTTTGCATGTATCATTATGATGTTTCTTGTTAGAATGATTCTTGTCCAGTGAAGATGGGCTTGCAAGTTTCAGAGGTTTATGTTAGCTTTACATTAAAAGTTTATACCGCTAAAAAAAAAAAGCACGGTATTTGTACAAAAACAGACACATAGACCAATGGGCCAGAGTAAAGAGCCCAGAAATAAACCATGCACTGACAGTTGATTAATCTATGACAAAGGAGGGAAGAATATACAATGCAGAAAAGACAGTCCCTTCAACAAGTGGTGCTGGGAAAATTAGACAGCCACATGTAAAACAATGAGATTAGAACATTCTCTCACACAAACTCAAAATGGTTGAAAGACCTAAATATAAGACCTGAAACTGTAAAACTCCTAGAAAATAACATAGGTGAAACACTCTTTGACATAAATTGTAGCAGTATTTTCTTTGATCAGTTTCTTAAGGCAAAAGAAATAAAATCAAAAATAAACAAATGGGACCTGATCAAACTTAAAAGCTTTTGTGCAGCAAAGGAAACTATCAACAGAATGAAAAGACAACCTACAAAATGGGAAAAAAATTTGCAAATGATGCAACCAACAAAGGATTAATATCCAGAATATACAAACAGCTCATACAACTCAATATCAAAAAAACCAAACCACCCGATCAAAAATTGGGCAGAAGACCTAAATAGACATTTCTCCAAAGGTATACAGATGGCTGACAGGCACATGAAAAGATACTCAACGTGGCTAATTATCAGAGAAATGCAAATCAAAACTACAATGAGATATCACCTCACACCTGTCAGAATGGCCATCATCAAAAAGTCTACAAATAAGAAATGTTGATGAAGATATGGAGAAAGGGAACCCTTGTATACTGTTGGTGGGAGTATAAATTGGTACAGCTACTATGGAAAACAGTATGGAGGTTCATTAAAAAACTAAAAATAGAGCTACCATACGATCCAGCAATTCCACTCCTGGGCACATATCCAGAAAAAAACTAAAAAACTAATTCAAAAGATACATGTACCCCAATGTTCTTAGCTGCGTTATTTACAACTGCGAAGATAATAGAAGCAATCTAAGTGTCCATCAACAGAATAATGGATAGATGTGATTTATATATATACATATATATATATACATATACAATAGAATATTCAGCTGGAAAAAAAGAATGAAATTCTGCCATTTGCAGCAATATGGATGGACCTAGAGAATATTATGCTTATTAAAATAAGTCAGAGAGAGAAAGACAAATACTGTGTGATATCACTTATATGTGAAATCTAAAAAAATAAAACGAATGTATATAGCAAACAAAAACAGACTCACAGATACAGAAAACAAACCAGTGGTTACCAGTGGGGAGAGGGAAGGGGGGAGGGACAAGATAAGGAATATGGGATTAAGAGATACAAACTACTATGTATAAAATAGATAAGCAACAAGGGTATACTGTACAGCACAGGGAATTATAGCCATTGTTGTGTAATAACTTTTAATGGAGTACAATCTATAGAAGTACTGAATCACTAAGATGTACACCTGAAACTAATATTGTACAGGAAATATGCTTCAATAAAAAATTTAAATTAAAAAAAAACAGGAAAAAAAATGGAGGTGGAGGACAACCTCAGTATAAGATTGCTTATATAATTATACCCAGAATATAGGAAAGGTATCCCTGATATTTTGTTAAAGTGAATAAGTTGCAGAGCAGTTTACATGTTATAAGACCATTTGTGTGTGTGTGTGTGTGTGTGTGTGTGTGTGTGTAGTAATACCAACTGCTAAATAAGGACAATAAAAATTTGGAGTAATCCATTTCCTAATATGAAAATCAAATAGTGACAGAAGACTTCAGTTTAGCACTAATCATGATCAACTAGCAATGTATTTTCTGATCATTAAAGAGCTAGTTCTACTCTGTGAAGAAACAGTTGTTTGTTTTGCCAGGCTTGTAAATGCTGACCCAAATATTTTTCAAAAATAGCAACAGGGACACTACTTACCATCTTGGCATTCCTTGTTGGTGGATAACGCACTGTCCCTCCCTCCACCGCACACACAGTATGGATGCTCCTTTTACATTATTATGTTGACACTTGAATGAACTCGGATTTTTTTTTTTTTTTTTGTGGTACGCGGGCCTCTCACTGTTGTGGCCTCTCCCGTTGCGGAGCACAGGCTCCGGACGCGCAGGCTCAGCGGCCATGGCTCAAGGGCCTAGCCTCTCCGCGGCATGTGGGATCTTCCCGGACCGGGGCACGAACCCGTGTCCCCTGCATCGGCAGGCGGACTCTCAACCACTGAGCCACCAGGGAAGCCCTGAACTCCGATTTGATTCGTTTGCCCAACAGTACCCCTGGGTGAGTTTATAGTCCTCAGGATGTCAATGAAAAAAGTTTTAACTTCACCCCCCGACCATCATTTGTACTTTCAAATTTAGCTCATGTCTGTTATAATTTATTTAAATATAAAATGTAACAAGGTAAAATTATTAAGACTTTTTCTGTCCTTCCTTTATACATTCAGTTTTAGAGATGACAAAAGATACATTTCAGATAGAATCAATTCTATGGATATGCAACAAACATGCAAGCATTTTTCTTAAAAAATTAGAAAATAAAATTCCTGTAAGTAAAATATGTGATGACTGGTCCCAATAAGCCCTACAAACCAAGATTACATTCGAGATTAGAAGGTTGTCTATCTCTAAAGCCCAGATTGCTCCCCAAATTTACAAGTCTATGCTTTTTACACTGAGAGTATCATCCCACCCGTCCTATGCACCCTTGAAACTGAGGACAGAAAGTTTAAATATTAACTCTAAACCCTAGTGGCTTGCTTGTAATCTAAAAAAGGTCACATTTCAAGGACTCTGAAGAAAGTCACGCTGAAAAGGCATTCTGCTCTAACTTCAGGGCAGGCATATTTCAGGAAAATAGGAAAGCTGGGCATGACTTGCCATAAATAGCACTGTTGAGCCATCTCCTACTAGTTTTGTTTAGCCATCTCCTACTTGCTTCACTCCCACTTATCCATTAGTGTTTCTTCTCAGCTATTTCCTCTCTAAGGTGGGTAGATAAGCAAAACTCAGAAAATACCTGATTAATGGATCTAATCAATTCAAATCGATTTCTTGTGCTATTGGTCTTTCCATCACATCTTGGGTCACAAATCAAGCCTCAGTAAATTTAAGAAACCTGAAATCATATCAAGATTCTTTTCTGACCACAACGCTATGAGATTAGAAATCAATTACAGGGAAAAAAACGTAAAAAACACAAACACATAGAGGCTAAACAATACATTACTAAATAACCAAGAGATCACTAAAGAAATCAAAGAGGAAATCAAAAAATACCTAGAGACAAATGGCAATGAAAACATGACGATCCAAAACCTATGGGATGCAGCAAAAGCAGTTCTAAGAGGGAAGTTTATAGTTATACAAGCCTACCTCAAACACGAAAAATCTCAAATAAACAATCTAAACTTACACCTAAAGGAACTAGAGAAAGAAGAACAAACAAAACCCAAAGTTAGCAGAAGGAAAGAAATCATAAAGATCAGAGCAGAAATAAATGAAATAGAAACAAAGAAAACAATAGCAAAGATCAATAAAACTAAAAGCTGGTTCTTTCAGAAGATAAACAAAATTGATAACCCATTAGCCAGACTCATCAAGAAAAAAAGGGAGAGGACTCAAATCAATAAAATTAGAAATGAAAAAGCAGATGTTACAACAGACACCGCAGAAAGACAAAGCATCCTAAGAGACTACCAGAAGCAACTCTATGCCAATAAAATGGACAACCTGGAAGAAACGGACAAATTCTTAGAAAGGTATAACCTTCCAAGACTGAACCAGGAAGAAATAGAAAATATGAACCCACCAATCACAAGTAATGAAATTGAAACTGTGATTAAAAATCTTCCAACACAAAAAAGTCCAGGACCAGATGGCTTCACAGGTGAATTCTACCAAACATTTAGAGAAGAGCTAACACCCATCCTTCTCAAACTCTTCCAAAAAAATGTGGAAGAAGGAACACTCCCAAACTCATTCTATGAGGCCACCATCACCCTGATACCAAAACCAGACAAAGATACTACAAAAAAAGAAAATTACAGACCAATATTACTGATGAATATAGATGCAAAAATCCTCAACAAAATACTAGCAAACAGAATCCAGCAACACATTACCTACCTAGGCAGACAGAAGTCCTGTATGCAGAAAACTATAAGACACTGATGAAAGAAATTAAAGATGATACCAACAGATGGAGAGATATACCATGTTCTTGGATTGGAAGAATCAATATTGTGAAAATGACTATAGTACCCAAAGCAATCTACAGATTCAATGCAATCCCTATCTAATTACCAATGGCATTTTTAAGGAACTAGAACAAAAAAATCTTAAAATTTGTATGGAGACACAAGAGACCCTGAATAGCCAAAGCAGTCTAGAGGGAAAAAAATGGAACAGGAAGAATCAGACTCCCTGACTTCAGACTATACTACAAAGGTACAGTAATCAAGACAATATGGTACTGGCACAAAAATGAAACATAGATCAATGGAACAAGATAGAAAGCCCAGAGATAAACCCACACACCTATGGTCAACTAACCTATGACAAAGGAGGCAAGGATATATACAATGGAGAAAAGACAGTCTCTTCAATAAGTGTTGCTGGGAAAACTGGACAGCTACATGTAAAAGAATGAAATTAGAACACTCCCTAACACCATACACAAAAGTAAACTCAAAATGGATTCAAGACCTAAATGTAAGACCAGACACTATTAAACTCTTAGAGGAAAACATAGGAAGAACACTCTTTGACATAAATCACAGCAAGATCTTTTTTGATCCACCTCCTAGAGTAATGGAAATAAAAACAAAAATAAACAAATGGGACCTAATGAAACTTCAAAGCTTTTGCACAGCAAAGGAAACCATAAACAAGATGAAAAGACAACCCTCAGAATGGGAGAAAATATTTGCAAACGAATCAACGGATAAAAGATTAATCTCCAAAATATATAAACAGCTCATGCAGCTCAATAATAAAAAAACAAACAACCCTATCCAAAAATGGGCAGAAGACCTAAATAGACATTTCTCCAAAGAAGACATACAGATGGACAAGCAGCACATGAAAAGCTGCTCAACATCACTAATTATTAGAGAAATGCAAATCAAAACTACAATGAGGGGGCTTCCCTGGTGGCGCAGTGGTTGAGAGTCCGCCTGCCGATGGCAGGGGACACGGGTTCGTGCCCCGGTCTGGGAAGATCCCACGTGCCATGGAGCAGCTGGGCCCGTGAGCCATGGCCGCAGAGCCTGTGTGTCCGGAGCCTGTGCTCAGCAATGGAAGAGGCCACAACAGTGAGAGGCCCGCATACCGCAAAAAAAAAAAACTACAATGAGGTATCACTTCACACCAGTTAGAAAGGGCATCATCAGAAAATCTACAAACAACAAATGCTGGAGAGGGTGTGGAGAAAAGGGAACCCTCTTGCACTGTTGGTGGGAATGTAAACTGATACAGCCACTATGGAGAACAATATGGAGGTTCTTTAAAAATCTAAAAATAGAATTACCATATGATCCAGCAATCCCACTACTGGGCATATAGCCAGAGAAAACCATAATTCAAAAAGACACATGCACCCCAATGTTCACTGCAGCACTATTTACAATAGCCAGGTCATGGAAGCAACCTAATTGCCCTTCGACAGACGAATGGATAAAGAAGATGTGGTACATATATACAATCAAATGTTACTCAGCCATAAAAAAGAACGATATTGAGTCATTTGTTGAGACGTGGATGGATCTAGAGAAGTCAGAAAGAGAAAAACAAATATCGTATATTAACACATATATGTGGAACCTAGAAAAATGGTACAGATGAACCAGTTTGCAGGGCAGAAAGTGAGACACAGATGTAGAGAACAAACGTATGGACACCAAGGGGGAAAAGCGGTGGTGATGGTGTGATGAATTGGGCGATTGTGATCGACATGTATACACTGATGTGTATAAAATGGATGACTAATAAGGACCTGCTGTATAAAAAAAAAAATAAAATAAAAATTTTTTAAAAAGACACTAATTACTTAATTCAGTATTTACTATGTTTACAATCATGCGTCTGTTGTTGACTGAATGCCCGTGATGTGCTATAGAAGAGACTATAGGAAATTTTCCTGTACGTGGATTTCCCACATGTGAATATTCCAAAGCCTATTTCTATTACAGTCAGCCCTCTGTATGTGTGGATTACACAGGCAGAGACTCAACCAACCTCTGATCAAAAGTATTTGAAAAAAAAATCCAGAAAGTTTCAAAAAGCAAAATTTGAATTTGCTGTGAGCTGGCAACTATTTACATTTACATGGTACTAGACATTGTAAGTATGTTAGAGATGATTTAAACTACACAGGAGGATGTGTGTAGGTTATATGAAAATACTATGCCATTTTATATATGGGACTTGAGCATCTGGGGACTTTGGTATGCTGGGGGTCCTGGAACCAATCCCCCTCAGATACTCAGAGATGACTGCATCTGCAACAAGTATAGCTACTTAAGTTCTCAGATGAGTCTTATTTCCTCTCAACATTAAAAAAAAAACTGCTCTGACTTTCTCAGAGCTCCTTAAGTTTTTTGGTTGGCACCACTCATACAGCTTTTATTACTTCTCTTTTTTTCTCAATAAAAGAATTTCATTTCATTTTTAAGGCCTTTACTTTGATATTTTCCTTCATAGTTTTTTTCCTATTAAAAATGTTTTTTCTCTACAAAATGATAATGAAAGTGGATGGTGGTGGTTGCTTTCTCATATCCTTCTTGTATGTAAATTTCCCCAACATTTTGTTGGTGGTGACATTTTACCACTCTGCATAACATTTTTCGAGAATCTGGGAAATATTGCTCTGTAGCCCTCCTCTCCCTTTGGAGTTCATTTACTGTGTTTTCATGACTTTCTGTGATAGTGTGACCTTGTCTGAGCCTCCACACTGGACCATGTGCTCCTTGAGCCCTGATGGTCATGTTCATCTCCACGTTCCCTACCATATCTAGAATCCAGCATTACACTTACAGTGTTCTCCACGGATGTTAGTTGAATCTAGTTAAGTTCTTAGGTAGGATCGTTGTGATGATTTTTTATAGAAAAGATAAACTTGAAATTGTAGTTAGAAAGTCTTATGAAGGCAAGGTCATGTCTTGTCAACCACTGAAATTAAATTCCTAATTATAATGATGGCCACAGATAAATGTTGTTACTAACACTCACAATATCCAAAATTGTTCTTTCTAATCTAATGTATATGATACATTTTTTAATAATAAATATTAGCAGATGGTATAGAGCTCTGGATGGTATAGAGTTCCTGAATTTTAAATGTTTTATTGTGAAAAATTCAAATTTACAGAAATATTGTGCAAATAGCACAAGTTGCAAGAACAGAGTCAGCAATTGCTAACACTTGGTAACATTTACTTTGTGTGTGTGTGTGTACATTATATGTTTATATACATTTTAGTTTTACTGCATCATTTGAAAGTAAACTGCAACTTTGTGACACTTTACCCCTAAATACTTCAGCATGTATTTCATAAGAACAGGATGTTCTCTTACATAACCATAAAAGAAAAATCTAATTCAGCAAATTTAACATTATTGCCAGACTATTATCTAATATACAGTACATATTCAAATTTCATCAGTTGTCCCAGTAATGTCTTCTATAGCATTTTTTCCTTTTGGATTCAGGATCTAATTCAATATCACACATTGCATTTTGTTTTGTGACTGTTTAGTCTCCTTTAAGCTAAAGTAGGGCCACAGCCTCTTTAAGGGTACAGGAGAATTCAATTTGGGTTTGTCTAAACTGCTTACTCATGACTGGATTCGGATTCTGCATTGTTGGCAGAGAGTCTACATAATCAGATAATCACATTAGGAGGCACAAGATGTCAGTTTATCCTATTATTGAAGATGCGAAGTTGGATCACTTGTTTAAGATGGCGTCTACCAGTCCCTGGTACTGTTTCATCATATTCTGTAATCTTAAGCAGGTCTTCAAAACAGGCCTTCTTCACTCCTAAACAGAAATTAATCTCTTTGATCCAATCTGCTATTTTCCAGAACATACTCTTCAATTCACTCAGTCATAATCATCTTCATCAGGTCTCCCTCAAATCCAGTCCAGTAATAAATTCTGTTCATTCAACCAGGCAAACTGATCTACTTGTCCCTAAATCCACAGCCACCACCTTAATTCCTTAGTCTAAGACAACATTATTTCTCTCCCGGATGACTGTATTAGCCACCTGACTATCTCCCTGCATCCACCCTTGCCCCTGTAACCCATTCTCCAAACTGGGGCCAGAGCTCTCTTTCAATTAGAATCTCTCTCTCTCTCTCTCTCTCTCTCTGTCTCTCTCTCTCTCTCTCTGTCTCCTCTCACACACATGCATGCATGCAATTATACACACATTCACACAGACACACTCATTCTTTATTTAAAGCCTCTGATGTCCTTCTCTGATTTTAGGATGAAGACTTACATCCTTATTTTAGCATGGTTTACAATAATTTGAATAAAATGATGCCTACCTACCTTCCCCAATTTCACTGTAAGCCCCTTTAGGCCTCATTCTCTTTACATGAGTAAAATAATAAACCTGCTTCCATTTTCAGAAAGGTACCATTTTTATTCCTTATCCAGAGAATAAACACATGCTCTTTCTTTGATCTAGTTAACTCCCACCCATGACTCAGAACCTAGCTTAAATATTACTTCCTTCATGAAGCCTCCTAGACTCATCAGACTACATCATATATTCTCACTGTACCAGATTATCTTTTATTCCACACTCACAATTAATTATATCTTTACTTACAGGATTAGCTGAATGTCTAACTTATAGATTCTAAATTCCATGAAGATAAGGGTCTTCTCTTTTTGGCTCGTCATTTTAACCCCAGCATTTTACTCAGTGCCTGCCATACGGTATATATTCAATAATAAGTAAGTATATGCATTTTATTGAATGCATTTCCTTATCAAACACTTGTATAGTGTTTACCATGTACCAGACACCATTCTATTTTTTTTTTTTTTTTTTTTTTTGTGGTTCACAGGCCTCTCACTGTTGTGGCCTCTACTGTTGTGGAGCACAGGCTCCGGACTGGCAGGCTCAGTAGCCATGGCTCACGGACCCAGCCACTCCGCGGCACGTGGGACCCTCCCAGACCGGGGCACGAACCCACGTCCCCTGCATCGGCAGGTGGACTCCCAACCACTGTGCCACCAGGGAAGCCCTCTAAGTATTTTTTAAATGTTAAATTATATAATCTGTAGGTTCTATTGGCCCTTTTCAAACACTCTCAGAGGCTGACTTTGGACTGCATTTTAAACAACACTACTTCATATTTGTGACATGAAGGACACATGTTAAATGGACAGAGTATTTTTCTGGGCCTTTATAAAGGAGAACATTTAGAAGGCTTTCTTGTGAACTTTACACACCATCCTAAAATATGTCACCCAACACCCAAACTGTAATGTGCAGAGAGATGTCATAACTCTGTGAAGTTAGTGGCAATACATCCACCTTGATGAAGATCCATTTGTGAGATGTTCCTCTCTAAACAATATCTGACAATGCCGGGAGGAGTATGCCTTCACTTATTTCACACATTCATTAAATGAACGAATGTTAGGTAATTGAAGAGTAAACAAAAAGACCTTCTGTAATTCTTATGAACTCAGAGACCCATGCGGTAAATTTTAGAGTAGCATTGAGTTCAACAAAACATGGTCCACTAAAAGAAACTTGAAAAATGTTTTAAAATCATTAACTTGAGTTTCTTGAAGAATGCTACAGTGAATCCAATACCCTTAACTCCCACCCTTAAAAAAAAATCTCAAGACTCAACACAACTTCCTGAAGATTCTTACTCCTTAAATCCTAACACATATGTATCCTTTTCTTCTGACAAGTTTCTGTGCCATGTCATCTTGCTTCCTAGAAAACACATCATGTTGGACACTGTAGTTTATTTCAGCTCTCACTGTCTCAGTCTTTTGGGGTTTTATTTTATTTTTTAAAGAATCACAGATCTTATCTTTTCCGTACTTCTCCTACTCTCAAAAAATTTTAAGGGAGGAATGAGGAGAGATTTGGACACTTACATGTTAATATACTTTTACATTATTAGGTGAATCTCAAACTTTAGCATGCAAAAGAATCATCTGGAGAGCTTGTTAAAACAGATTCCTGAGTTCCACCAATCAGAGGTTATAATGCAGTAGGTGTAATCAGGTTTATGAAACTGTATTTCCCTCATGGTTTGTGTTTTCTGTCCTCTTTAAGAAATCTTTGCCCACCTAATGTCACATTGATTATCCTATGTTTATTTATCATGTTTTTTTTCTAGAAGTTTTATAGTTTTAGGACCACTTCAGGTTAATTTTTGGTATAACATCAGGTAAGAACTGAGGATCATTTTTTTCCATATACATATCCAATTGTTTTAGCACCAGTGAATTACTCTAGCATATATGTGAAAATCAACTGGACCCTGTATACGTAAATCTATCTCTGGATTCTCTATCTGTTCCAAACTGTATAAATACTGTAGCTTTACTGTAAGCCTTGAAATCAGGTACTGTTAGTCCTCTAACTTCTTTTTCAAAACTGTGTTGGCTGTTCTGGCTTCTTTGACTTTCCATATAGATTTTAAACTACTTTGTCAATTTCCTTAAAAATTCATTGCCAGGGTTTGATTGGTATTGCATTTATTCATTATGATGAGAACTGCCATCTTAATAATACTGGGACTCTCAATTTATGCATGGCAAGTATCTTCCTTTGTTTAGATTTTCCTTAATTTCCTTTAGCAAAGTTTTATAGCTTTTAGCATATAGTTCTCTATAATTATAAGACTATTCAAGTTTTCTATTTTTTCTTGGGTTCATTTGGAAATTTCTATCTTTTAAGTGAATTTTCCCATTTCCAAGAGAATTTGCTTTTATAAAAAGCTCCCAGACATTGAGATGCTACCAGACAAGAACCACACTTTGATAGCATTGTGCTATAACGCTACAGTCAGGAACATAACAGATTTCTGTTAGGTACTTACTATTTTATTTGCTATAATTTACAGCCAAAATCTCTCAGTATATAAATCTCGGGTAACAGAGTGACAACAAATTCTTAAATATTGTCCCAAATATACACTTTAAGTCACAATTTGTTCGTTATTGAAGTCATGTTTAACTGTCAGTAATAATGTGAGTGACTTTCAGCATTTATTCTTGTCCAGTTAAAAAATATATAAACAGGATTGTATTCTTATACTCAAAAGATATTGTCTCAGAATAGAAATAAAATGATAGGCTATAACTGGTACATTTGAGTAAGTGTTGCTCTGTTTTTAACCTATCCCAGAATATTGCAGCAGCAGTGATTTCTAAGAAGTATCAAATTACCACAGGTTGACATACATACAACTAAAGAACATAAGGAATTAAGTAAAAGGTTAATGAGTAATTAATGGCTAAGTATTAGCCTAGTGGGAATCATTGATATTTTCCCTATAGAGAGAGATCTGTTCTGAATCTTCGTTAGCTTATACTTTACATTAGTCTGATTCTACTATGATTTTAGCTATTTCCTGAGAGAAACTGAATGGACTGCTATTATTATGGCATAAAGATATTAGGTTTGTATATAGTATACATATATATATTTAGGATATATATATGTGTGTGTGTGTGTATATATATATATATATATATATATATATATATATATATATTTAGGATCAGTGACTATTTAATGAGTACAGGCAGGACCCTAGATCTACTGGTCACATGCTGGTAAGAGATCTTCTCTCAGGGCTTCCCTGGTGGTGCAGTGGTTAAGAATCCACCTGCCAACGCAGGGGACACGGGTTCGAGCCCTGGTCCGGGAAGATCCCACACGCCGTGGAGCAACTAAGCCTGTGTGCCACAACTACTGAGCCTGTGCTCTGGAGCCTGCGAGCCACAGCTACTGAGCCCGCGTGCTACAACTACTGAAGCCTGCACGCCTAGAGCCTGTGCTCCGCAACAAGAGAAGCCACCACAATGAGTAGCCCCCGCTTACCACAACTAGAGAAAGCCCGTGTGCAGCAATGAAGACCCAACACAGCCAAAAATAAATAATAAATTTAAAAAAAAAAAAGAAAGAGATCTTCTCTCAGATTTCTCTATATTCCTCCCTCTCCTGACTCCTCCTGACTCTATGTCAATGAGGAAGTAAGGACTGGGGAAAGAAATGCAATACTGTGTTTGAGCCATGTTTACACTGCAGAAAGCATAGAGCAATTGTTGAGGGAGAGAATATTGACATTTTAAATTGGCTGCAAACATAAGAAATTTCTATAGAGTTTAGGAATTGGCAGTGAGGTACTATGTCAGGTCCTGGACATCATGACAGCCCACGAACAGTTGTGTGATGACTGAAATAAGTTTGAGAGGGCTATTTTGCTTTACTCTAGTCAATTAGGGACTTAAGGAAATTCAACTCAATTGCAATTTCCAATGAATAATAAAAAGATAAGTGTAAATAGCTGAAGGGGCAAACTTTTAAATTATCTCTGAAGGAATAAGTTATAAGTAGCCACCAGTATATTCAGAAGCAAATACTAAGAAGAAAAATACTAGAGATACAAGGTAAGATGGATAGTTTAAAATGATGGGTAGCTGATTATTTTAAAGAAGAGGAGGCCAAGGGTCAACTCAGTCTTCACCTTCAGGTTGGATAATTACAGCAGACAAATTCTAACTTCACAGGTGAAATGGGCTTAAATTACAGTAAGAGAAATTTAAGAAGATCCACAAAAGACACCAATGGAAATTTCAGATTTTCTGTTAAAGTTTAAGACTAGAACCCAAAAGGTTCTAGTCTGACGTGGCATTTTAAGAGAACTATAACTTTGAGGTAATAAGGAAAATTATCCAAAATTTGGAAATAAGGCAACGGATACTGCCTGTTATTGCAATGTAATATAAAGCACTGCATAACGGATCCACCCAAGGATTATTTAAATTTCTAGCAGAATGTATCCTTGTTTAATTTACTGTTTTATATTGTTAAGTGCCTAGTCTTTGTGAAATTCGATGTTAAATTTGCAGATTTCATAGAAAGGATAATACCAATGGTTACAATTTTACTTCTGTGTAGCACATCAACCAGTTTGAAATCTAACTGTGCAGTCTTATTCAGCATTCTGTGTTTCACTGACTATAAGTACTTGGACTCTCAAATTCCCCTTTTAATCAGATTTACCGTCCTATTGCTCCCTTTATTAATGAGTTAAATAATTATTTAACGCACTCATCATGACTATATATGAGTCATGTTTTTAACCTTTTGAAAATTATACTTTTACCTAATGCTGTTTGATAATTTCATTAACATGGCAGGCACCTTTGTGACTCAGACAGTAAATGAATGTAAGCAAAGAAAGCTCTTATGGATCTACGTATCACTGAATGAAAGAAAATGAGAATAAAAAAGTCCAAAAAAGAGCTCTCATCAACCAAATCTAAGACAATTTATGCTTTGATTTAAATAATGAAAGAGCATATAACCCAAATAACTAAAATAAGAATCCAAGGATATGCCGATATAAGTAAATGAACAAATGTATGAGGGAGAAAGGAAAGTTCTTCTTTACATTATAATGTAGAAGGAATAAATTATATAGAAAATTACCTTTTAAACAATTAATAATTAATCAAAAAATAATTGATTCAGGCAAGAATCATCAATAGATGCTTAAACCAGTAGATGAAGGTTTCATGAAGAACAGGATGTTTATATAATCTCAAAGTATCTTCCCATAAATTAGTTATAAATCACAAAGTAATATAAATTACAAAGAGATATCTTGATATGGGAATACATATGTCCTGAAAAGGACAAAATTTCCCTTTAAAGGTATTCCTCCCAAGAAATGTAATCTAAATCTAATTGCAAAGAAATCTCAAACTAACTCAAACTGAGGGACAGTCTACAAAATAAATCAGTATTCCTCAAAAATATGCATGTCATTTTATGTGGAGAAAAGGGAACCCTTGTGCACTGTTGGTGGGAATGTAAACTGGTGCACCCACTACGGAAAACAGTGTGGAGGTTCCTCAAAAATTTTTAAATAGAACTACCATATGATCCAGCAATCCCACTTCTGGGTATATATCCAAAGGAAATGAAAACAGGATACAAAGGGATATCTGCACTCCCATGTTCACTGCAGCATTATCGATAATAGCCAAGGTATGAAAACAACCTAAGTGTCCATCAACAGATGAATGGATGTAGAAGATGTGGTATATTCAATGGTATTATTCAGCCATGACAAAGAAGGAAATCCTACCATTTGCAAAAACATGGATGGATCTAGAAATTATGTTATTATTCTTAGAGTATTATGCTTAGTGAAATAAGTCACACAAAGACAAATATTGTATGTTATCACTTTTTATGTGGAATCTAAAAAAATAAAACAAACAAACGAATATACAAAACAGAAACTGACTCAGAGATGTAAAGAACAAATTAGTGGTTACCAGTGGGGAGACAGAAGGGAGGAGGGACAAAATAGGGATATGGGATTAAAAGACACAATCACTATGTATAAAATAAATATTCAACAAGGATATATTATACAGCACATATAGCCATTATTTTGTGATAACTTCAGTATTTTTATAGATTATCATCCTATGAATGAAAAAAACATAGAGTATAATCTACAAAAATATTGAATCACTATGTTGTACACCCAAAACTAATATAATATTGTAAATCAACTACACTTCAATTTAAAAATAAATAAAATTAATATAAACCCAGAAAAAAAATGTATTGTCATTTTTAGACAATGAAAGGCTAAGGTATTGTTCCAGATGAAGGAGACTAAAGAGATTTGACAACCAAATGTAATGTGGCTCCTGGATTGGATCCTAGACTGGTAGGAAAATATATAAAGAATATTATCCCAACTGTTAGTAAAATTGCAACATTTGAAAATGTTTTGTAGATTAGATAATACTATTGGATCCACGTTAAATTTCCTGATTTTGGTCACTGTACTGTGGTTATGTAAGTTAAAGTTCTTATTCTAATGAAATGCACACTGAGGTATTTAGGAGAAAAGATACATGATCCCTACAATCCACTCTCAAATGGTTCATGGAAAGTATTACATCTCTATTGAAGTCTCTCTCTAGATACATATATCTATTTATCTTTCTAGATACATATATATACATTTATATGTGTACATACATACACAAACAACCTTACGTAAGAAATCTAAATTTCTAGAAAAATCAAAAGGGAAGAATGGCCTCAGTAGCACTTTGGAGTATCAATTATTCTCAGAGTAAGAATTATCACCACTAACAATTAAAAATATCAGAAAACTGATGTCAGTTCAAAAATTTCTAGGGAAAAAAATGAGCTTTTCAAATATTACATTTTCCTTAAAACACTGCACCTATTGATATATGAAAATTCTGGAACAACTGTGGTCTAAGATGGTTGAGAAAAAAACAAAATGTTCTCATTTAAAAGAAAATAACAGGGCTTCCCTGGTGGCGCAGTGGTTAAGAGTTCGCCTGCCGATGCAGGGGACACGAGTTCGTGCCCCGGTCCGGGAATGTGCCACATGCCGCAGAGCGGCTGGGCCCGTGAGCCACGGCTGCTGAGACTGTGCGTCCAGAGCCTGTGCTCCGCAACGGGAGAGGCCACAACAGTGAGAGGCCAGCGTACCGCAAAACAAACAAACAAAAAATATATGGGAGTAAAGAAGAAAAGGGAAAAAAGGAAAGGAGGGAGGGAGAATGGATTAATGGGAGAAATGGGATCTGTTAACTGCACGTCAATGCACTACAGTGTGACATACACAAAGCACTCAATTTAATGCCTCATGAATGTCTACAAATTTTATTTAAACTGAAAATATAAGTAAAGTGTAATGGTGACTAAGAATGACTAAATATACTGAATAAATTCCTTCTGTTAGTCAATGTTCAATAAACCAGGATAGTTCCGAGGAGAAAAAAAATATGCTATTGTTTCAATGTTTTGTTTCACACAGAAGATTCAAACGACTAGGAAACCATTCGATCTATGGAAATGCGACGGTTTTGAATATGATGACAGAATAGGTGGCCAAGACTATGCCACTTGCTGTTAGTAAAACATCCTACAAATCTATTAACGTCCTAACTGAAGATAATCAGAATAATCAGACCAACTCATTTCACAGCATGTTTAGGGTTATCTTGTATATATGGAGATTAAATAAGTATCATGAAAACTGACAAAAACACTTCTACTGTTGCCCTACTATCCTTTCATAGCAAAACATTTTTTAAAAATTCATGCATTTTCATACATTTTAAGCAAGGCATTTTTCAGTTTCTACTTAAAGAGCAGAGTAATTTTGATAAGAATCTATTTTTCTCTAGAGAAGAGTCCCAAAATATTCTTCCAACTGAAAAATTGGTAATTTATAGTAACTTCCTTACTCTACACTCCTTCACCTACATTTCGTAAATTTATTGGCAAGTTCATGCTTCTTGAATGGTTTCTGTAATTGGAAACTGACCAATGAATAGAGAAAGCAGAGAGGAAATCATGAGAATAGGAAATTAGACACGAAGTGAGCACTTGTATAATTTCACTTGTTCTGTCACGATAGAAGCTCCCACCCTAGCTCTGAAATATCTTTTTCTCATACAGGAGGATGAAAGACCTCAGCAAGGAGATGACTGGCTGTTTTACACCAGCATTTGGGTGTGGTCTGAAATTACTAATTCATCAAGGGCTCTCTGGAAGGCTTGAAACTGTTTGCTCTTCAACCTCAACTGACAAAGCAATGACTTTAAATCTATGGGCAGTCAGTCCTCATAAAAGATGAGAGAGATTGACTGGAATCAAAAGGAAATTTTTGCTGAGATACCAAAAGACTATTCCCCTTTGACAGTTCACTAACCAAGCATGAAGGAACCCTTTCCTACCTGGAATTTTGTATTTTTTAGCCTAAGTTTCTTTCTTCTGGTTTGAAAATACAGTGTTCCTTTGATTTTTAAGAGTAATCACTATTTACATTAATTCTAAGAAGGGAATTGGCCGCCTAACTATGATATTAATGGTTTCTTTGTCTAATTGGGTAGGTCAAGGCACTAATTTGATTCACAGCTGTGGCATATTTTTATAGACGTTGGTGAACTTTAATTGCTTATAAATATTGGATTATAAGACCATGAGCCTTCAGTAGAATCCTGTTCAGCCCCATATGCTTTCAAATTTGACAATATGTTGTCCATTTCCTGAGTATCCTTCATTCCAAATGTCCCTGAGGGTAAGAAAGAAAGAAAGAACACATATGGCTCACATAGCTGAAGTCCATTAAGATTTTTGCTATTGACAGCACCTATTGAGTTATTGTCAGGAAAAAATATTGTCAATAAGCCCTTTCTTCCATAATAATAAAATTGAAATACAAAGATAGCACAGCTCAAGGCCATTTAGTTTTATTGTGAAAGTTATATTATATTTAAGTGATGCTCATGATTCCACAGCCAGCTCTACAGTAAGTGCAAATGGAAACTTCAGACAGGGCGAAGCTTGCTGTGGAGCAGGCTGAAGCTGATGAAATACCTGAGCTATAGGATAAAAGACCTAACTGGCCTCAGGCAGAACCTGGTCACAGCCACATGACCAGACAATCCCCAGAGTCTATCCTGCACTCCCAGTGCTGCAAATGGGTTATTGTCATTCTCTGCTCCTTCTGTGCCATCCCTAGGCTGCAGGGACTGGGTAGTGTCAACCTTCTGTGGTCTAGTTGAAACTATAATGAGTAATCAGAGCTGGGAAGAGAATCACACTTTTGCCGCCAGACTGGAGCATGGGTTTCTGAAAGGCACTCGTCACCACCACCCACAAACATGCATTCCGATTCCCCCACTGTTGTTCCTAAAGTGCAGCTCTCCCCACTCATCCCACTTCGCTGTGGTGCCTCCCACCAAAGCCACCCTAGAATCTATAATGACCAGCACTAAGTCAGGCCAATGAGACTCTGATTCCTTCTTCTTGCTCAGATCACGACTCTAACACAAAGTCCTGTTCGATAGTCAAGCAGAGTTGGCAAGACTTGACAGAATGGAAGGGTGGATGACCCCCTAGTCAGTTACAAAAGCCCTCTTAAGGAAAGATTAGGGCTGAGTCCCACACAGCAGCAGATAGCAGCAGCCTCAGCAGGCACAGGGATTGGTAAGAGCAGAGAAATTTTGAAAAAGCAAGCGGCAGGATATCCCTACCAGGAGAATGTAAACAGCTGGGGCTTCCCAGAAAGATCTGGTGGAGGAGAGCGGGGAGGAAGAGTAGGAGCTAGTGTTTTTTGTTTTTGTTTTTTTTTTGCGGTACGTGGGCCTCTCACTGTTGTGGCCTCTCCCGTTGTGGAGCACAGGCTCCGGATGCACAGGCTGAGCGGCCATGGCTCACGGGCCCAGCTGCTCCACAGCATGTGGCATATTCCCAGACCGGGGCACGAACCCGTGTCCCCTGCGTCGGCAGGCGGACTCTCAACCACTGCGCCACCAGGGAAGCCCGAAGCTAGTGTTTTTATGGTAAGTGGGCTTAGAGCTACATTCATTTTAATTGGACCCAGTGGTGTGCTGGAGCTGGCTCACACTGGCTCACATGGGGAATTGTTAAATATTCAGGAATTTTACGAGTCCCATTGGTAGCTTGAAATTGCCCACAGCTGGAAATATTTACACCACAGAAATTGGCAAATGCTGGGACTTCCCTGGTGGCGAAGTGGTTAAGAATCAGCCGGCCAATGCAGGGGACATGGGTTCGAGCCCCGGTCCATGAAGATCCCACATGCTGCGGAGCAACTAAGCCTGTGCACCACAACGACCGAGCCTGCGCTCTAGAGCCCGCGAGCCACAACTACTGAAGCCAGCATGCCTAGAACCCATGCTCCACAACAAGAGAAGCCACCGCAATGAGAAGCCCACGCAGCACAATGAAGTGTGGCCCCCGCTCACTGCAAATAGAGAAAGCCCGCACGCAGCAACGAAGACCCAACACAGCCAAAAGGCAGCGGTGGGGGCGGCGGGGGGGGAAGAGTGCACTGCATATGTTAAAAAAAAAAAAAAAAAAGAAATTGGCAAATGCTACAAATCAGCCACCCCACCCCACCCCCACTCCCGTCTTCCCCGCCAAGCCTGGCTGTTAAACGTTTACCAGCACAGCACTGAATGCACTCCACAATGCAGAAGGGCCTTCGAACTCTGGCAGATACTTGATTTACACAATCATCTGGCCTTGTTCTGTCTTCCAGTAAAGCAAAGAATGCTGCTGATACTCCGAAATTTACAAACTTTTGGAAAATTCTTCGAAGTACCACGTCTATTTGTCCTACCAACCAAACTTCCTAATTCCTAATTACGTTTTTTGGGAAGCTAATATTAAAATCATCTTTTATCTGGGAGCACATTTAGTATAGGAAATATTCTGGTCACAGGGAAAGCTGGTCCAGAATTTTTAACATCACAAACAACTAGCCTATACCAGAATATACTCAATACCTGAATAACCAAGTGTTGCCTTTATTTTAATTTATTCTTCTGATAAAACCCAATCCTATTCTGACTGAATTACTAACAGTAGCAATATATCATTCATAATATAAAAATGAAATATAATTAAATGCTTTATCATCATCACATCTTGCATTTCTTTTGGCAACAAAGAACTATCTATGATCTTGCAGAGAAGCAAAAAGAAGAAAGTTAAATCTAGAATTATAGTTCCTAGAGATGAATCACTGTATACAATTATGGATCAGGGGTCAGCAAACTACCAAAGACCATGGACTGGCAAACTACGGCCCAGCAGCTAAATTTGGCCAGGCCCATTCATTTACATATTATGAATGACTGTTTTTGCACAACCACCAAACTACAACAAATAGTTACAACAGAAACTCTGTGGCCCACAAAACCGAAAATATTTATTGTCTGGCCCTTTGTAGAAAATGCTTGCTGACCTCTAGTTTTTTCTCAATATAATTTGCAATAAAAGAGGGTGAGAGCATACATATTGCTTAATAACCTGCTTTCTTCTCTCTCTTATACTACATAGTGGATGTCCTTCCATGTCATTAAATGTTATAGTGCATTATTTTTTAAGTTGTGTAGCCCTCCACTGCCTGTATATGACAAAATTTATTTACGTTGTCTCCAATTTTTTTAGGTAATATATAGTCTTCATTCTAACCCTCTGCTCTTATCTCTATTTCCTTAGGGTAAATATCTAAGTATAGAATTGTTGGGTCAAAACCATACATTCAAAAGTTTTAAGATTTCCTAAGTTTTGCAAAGCCGCCCTACAAAGAGGTTCTCCCTATTTATATTACAACCGCCTTGCTCTAAATTTTAAATGTAAAAGGACTGCATACTTCCTGGGTGAAAATTCCCCAAAGGTTCTTCCTGAATGTTAGGAATAAATATTTTTTAACATATGTCTTTATAAAGTACCCTTGTGAGAGAAAGTTAGATAAAATAGATATTCTTCTTGTAGATACATTATGCTTCAAATTTTAGTCACAGATGCACATTTTAAAAGTATATGCTTTGGGACTTCCCTGCTGGCACAGTGGTTAAGACTCCACACTCCCAATGCAGGGGGCCTGGGTTCCACCCCTGGTCCAGGAACTAGATGCCACATGCATGCCACAACTAAGGAGCCCACCTGCTGCAACTAAGACCCAACACAACCAAATAAATAAATAATTTTTTTTTAAAGTATACCCTTTATGGAAATCAAATATACTATGTCAAAAAAATAGTTACAGAGCTTCCCTGGTGGCACAGTGGTTGAGAGTCCGCCTGCCAATGCAGGGGACACGGGTTCGTGCCCTGGTCCAGGAAGATCCCACATGCCGCGGAGCGGCTGGGCCCGTGAGCCATGGCCACTGAGCCTGCGCGTCCGGAGCCTGTGCTCCGCAACGGGTGGCCACAACAGTGAGAGGCCCGCGTACAGCAATAAAAAAAAAAAGTAGTTACAGTAAGTAATGTTTCTAAGCCTCAGTCTTTTGCACCTATGAAATGGGATAATACAAAGCATTCTAATCTGAGAGAGATTGAAACAACTGAAGTAAATAACACATGCATAAGAAGTATAAAATTGTATAAAATGCAGAGTCATTATCTCAGAAGTAAGACCTCATAATTTAAATTATTTCAACAAGTTTCTATTTGCTGCATTTTATTCTTAGATAATAAAATTTAATTGATACTAAAATTAAAAAAAATAAAGCAAAAGTGTAAACGAGGGGGAAAAAAGACAGCAGGAATAAGATAAAATCTCCGTCTCTGTTTTCCTTGAGAGGAAAATTTCCATGCTCCGAGGCCCCTTAAGAATTCCTCTGGGTGGGAAAAGGCATGAGAGCTGCAGAGTCTAGAGGAGGAGCTCAGTAGGCAGCTGCACTTCCTTCTTCACGAGGACACTAGACTCTCTTGGTTGCCCTACATCACCGCTCACTCCTTTTCTGTCTCCTTTGCTGCCTCCTCCTCTTCAGCTTGTCCTCTTGACACTGGAGTAACCAGGAATAGGGTCTTGGTGCTCTTCTCTCCCCAGTGACACCCAGTCCCATGCCTTCAACACTGATGGCTCTTACACCTAGTCCAGGCCAGACCTCTCTCCTGAACTCTGAGCTCCCACATCTCACCACCTAATCAACTTCTCCACTCCATGCCTAATTACATCTTAAAGTGAATATATTCAGATCTGAACTCCTGATCTACCCACCTCAACCCATCAAGCTGTTCCCCTCACAGCACTGTAGGCTGATGGCAACTACAACTTCCTGGTTGCTCAGGTGCAAACTTGGAAGCCATTATTACCTTCTGTTTCACTCGCATCATGGTCAGTCATCAGGAAGTTGGGTTGGCTCTACCTTGAAAGTGTATCCAGAAGCAGACCACTTCTCACCCCTCCACCACCAGTGCCCTGGTCCGAGCCCATCACCTTTGATCTGGATTGCTATAACTGTAGCAATATAACTGTATATGTCTTCTTTTACACTTAACCTCTCCCCTGACTCACACATACAGACTATTCTCCGTATGGCAGCTGGAGAGATCCAGTTAAAATATTTGCTCTGATCATGTCCTTCCACTCTATGACCACCCACTTCACTCAGAGTGAGTCAAAGCCCGTACAGCAGCCCACAAAGTCTTACCATGGGCAGCCCTGCATCGTACCTCTCTGACCACCTCCCTTCGTATTTTCCCCTCCACTCCCTCCACATCCCAACCATGCTGGTCTCCTCCTTTAAGACCCTCAACGAGCCAGGTTTTCTCTGAGCTGAGAGACTGTTTTTTAGCTATTTTGCCTGTCTTCTTCTAGACATTCACAGGGTTAGCTCCCTCATCTCCTTCTCAGGAAGGCCCACCTACTTAAAAATGCAAACTCCACCCCTGATTCTCCATTCTCCTTATTCTGCTCTGTTTGTCATTTTTCTATAGCACCTAGCACCTTCTAACAAATGATGTAATTTACTTGTTATGTGTCCTCCTCCCTCTAGAATGTAAGCTCCATTTGTATGGGGACCTTTACTTTGTTCAACAGATTAAATGAATTAATAAGCAGCAACGCTCTCACTAGATAATTCTGAGACTCTCAAAATAATGGTTAAAATAGAATTCAAGATTTTGGGGGAAATGCAGAACAAAATAAAGAAAGTGGGTTTAATAACATTATTTTTTAAAGACTCCACACTATAGATTAATTAAACCTCAAAAAGAAATGTATTCAAAACAAGTAAGGAAAGGAATAGATACATGAGTATAGAAAAGACTCCTAGCTGACTAGAAATCAGAAAATCTCCAGAGAAGACGCTACTCTTGCACTTATTAACCATAAGGGCAAACAAGGTCAAGAATAGTCCACAGCATTAAACACATTAGGAACATTAGTTTCCTAATCCATAAAATGGGAAAAACCATATATTACTTTCTTGTATCAAGAAACTATTGTCAGGCTTGCAGGCAAACATTCCTTGTAAATTGTAAAGCGCTTTATAAACATGAGTTATCTTAATGTTCTGGTGTTGAAATACTTGCTTAGATTGGCTTTTCTTGGCAATTCTCTTAATTGACAATTGGCAGTTAGAACATAAAAATCCCTGAGTAGTTCTCATTTAGGGGAAGGAAAATTGATCCCTGCCCATCTTAGCTCTTCAGCAGAGACAAAGAAAGGAAAGTGGGTGATGGGCAGGCAGGGTCTCTGGTGAAATAACTGCTTTCTGCCAGAGTTCCAGCCGTACAGCCTTAAGGATGCAAAATGCCCACAGCCACCTTCTTCACTGGCAAAAGAAAGATAGGGAATGTTCCCAAAGAGTGAATATGTAGGAAGGTTGTAAAGTCTTAAATGAAGATGCTGTTTTTTCTATGTAAATTTCTAAATCATGTTATTTATTTTTATCAATAAAGATATCAATTATCTGGCCAGTAACTGGTGTCTCAAAAATTCAGCAATGACTAGATAAGTAGCCAGAATCTAGCTGTAGTGTTCTTCATTTATTTAAAGTCTCGCTTTCAGGCCTGCTTTAAATTTGTTTTATGAGACTGATAACACTAAAATAGCTTGAACATGAAAGTTTTAGAACAATATTAGAAGTTCGATGTAGAAATCTGTAAATAGAGATAAGTAAATATGTGAAGATCTTGCAAGCAACTCCTCTGTACTTGTAATTTTTTTACGCCAAAAAGTTGCCTTCTCAGTTTTTAGTTGTGCTAGTGCCCTCTAGCGGTCAGTATGGTAACTGCAGTTTTATTAAATCATTCCCTTCCTTCAAAATGCGCTTGACCACCCCCCCAAAAAAAGAAAAAATTTATAT
This sequence comes from Delphinus delphis, assembly GCF_949987515.2. Taxonomy (NCBI): domain Eukaryota; kingdom Metazoa; phylum Chordata; class Mammalia; order Artiodactyla; family Delphinidae; genus Delphinus; species Delphinus delphis. The sequence goes on along the minus strand of NC_082689.1, from coordinate 22,124,278 downwards.
GTGTATGTATATGTGTGTATATATATATATACACACACACACAATAGAATCATCAATTTTTTAAAATGCTGCACCAGAATAGAACCTATAGAACAAAACAAAGAAAATTAGTTATACATCACAGTTAGAAAAAAGCTTTGTACATTAATGGAATCTCAAAAATTTGAAGAAAGGTTTAGGAGGTCAAAGATGGAGCTGAGGGGGGCTTCCCTGGTGGCGCAGTGGTTGAGAGTCCGCCTGCCGATGCAGGGGACACGGGTTCGTGGCCCTGTCCAGGAAGATCCCACATGCCGCGGAGCGGCTGGGCCCGTGAGCCATGGCCGCTGAGCCTGCGCATTTGTGAAAGCTATGGACTTACTTCTTAGAAAAATGTGCATGCACCTATAATTTCAGGAGTTCATGTAGTACCTGAAGAGTCTGCATTCCAAGTTAAAGGCTTGGGGTTTATCTACTTCTATACACATCCCAGGTTCTCCAGCTTTAAAATTCTATCTGAGGGCTTCCCTGGAGGTCCAGTGGTTAAGACTCCACACTTCCAACGCAGGGGGCTCGGGTTCAATTCCTGGTTGGGAAACTGAGATCCCACATGCTGCGGCCAAAAAAAAAAAAAAAAAATCTATCTGAAATGTTGAGTTTAAAAATTAAGTTGGAGAAAGATATGTATAGTATGATTGTACACAAAATGAGTCTGTATAGTTTCTATGTATACACAGTAAAAATATACAAGCTATGGGAATGATGAACATTGATTTCATAATAGTGGTTACCTCTCAGAGCAAGGGAGGGTAATGGAATGGGGGAAAAACAAAGGTGGCCACAGTTATACCTGTAGTATATCATTTCTTTAGAAACTATTCAGGTATATATAGCGTAATATTATTTTAATAAAGTTTGGTAGATAAGTAGATAATGGATTTCCATAATTTTATTTTTCATTCTTGCCTATGTATTTGATATACTTCCCAACTTAATTTCCTAAGTTAAATTTTAAAAGTAATTATATTTTAATAATACATGACCTAATTTCATTGTCATGTATAACAGGTTAATTTTCAAAAATATCCAAGTGTAAGTTCATGTTCTGAGAAACATATTTAATTCTATATTGTATAAAATCACCCAAGCTTATTTTAAAACAATAAGGGAAAATATTAATATTAAAATGGAAACCCTTGTTCTCTTCACAGAGTCCTTAAGTAGAAAGCCTGCATTTTAATGGTTATAATTTCTTTTTTTTTTTCTTTTTTTGCGGTACAAGGGCCTCTCACTGTTGTGGCCTCTCCCGTTGCGGAGCACAGGCTCCGGACGCGCAGGCTCAGCGGCCATGGCTCACGGGCCCAGCCGCTCCGCGGCATGTGGGATCTTCCCAGACCGGGGCACGAACCCGTGTCCCCTGCATCGGCAGGTGGACTCTCAACCACTGCGCCACCAGGGAAGCCCTAATCTGATTTCTTGATGAAGAGGAAAGGGGGAAAATTCTTCTGAAACTAATGTTATATTGGAACGGAGTTTATTATTGATCCATATTCACTGTACTACAAAATATAATAAAAGTTTAGATAAGGTATTATTCTCTTTGGGGCTTTCATATATTAACAAAGTCAGTGTGAAGCCGACTACGCCATTGCCTAGAGTCTGAGCCTAATAGTCGCTTAATTGATTCATGCTTGTTGCTGCACAGCCACGTAGCACCCCAGAGCATTCAGAGGCTGTGATCAGATACACCTCGTCATAATGCAAACCAGCAAGATCTGTGCCTCCCTCGATTTAAATGGAGGGCGGGAGGAAAGAGGCAGCACAGGCACTGTGGAAGGCTGGTAGGCAAGAGCCCCAGTTTCTGGTTCACCTCTCCACTGATAGAGGTGATAGACCCTAGACATGCCTGGGGAGATAAATCTTGACCAGGCATTAACCATCTGTTGGACAATATACATCGTTGGCCTCTGTGGTCAAATCAAGGCTCCAGTCCCCCCCCACCGCCCTCCAATCTTAAGGAGAAGCAGTATTAATTTTTGAGGATCTTCATTGGGCCATGGTTTTGGGGCAGAGGGAAGAACTCCCAGTGTTAGGGTAAGGAAAAGGCACAAAATCTTCTGCCAGTGCTCCCTAGCTGGAATTGGTTTCTCAGAGGTCCTGTCCTTTCTGACTCATCTCATTAAAATGACTTTCCCATCAGCTCTAGAAAGAGACCCTGCTTTCCACCTACTAATCAATTCCTTCTACTGCCTCCTCTGACCACCCACCCAAACTCTGCTTCCTGGCTTGTGAAAGAAAGGCCTGGCCTGGGGTAGAGCACTGGACCACTTCACCCTAGGTCCTAGGGGGGAAAAGAAATCATCCCATACACCCCCGTTTTTTCTTTGGGTTTATCCTTTTTTTGCCACTAATGTGAGATCTGAAGAAATCTCTTTTAGTTAGGCCTTTAACAAAAGACACATAGGAATGTCTTCAGCCCTACGTAGTCCAGCACAGCTCATTAGGCCGAGGAATTCCACATAGGATGTTGGCACCAAACCTATATAGTAATAAACAGTACTCATGGGCTTGGCCTCATCCTCAGTGCATGCATCTCCCATGGGGGATCTAGAAGTAGCTGTGATAACAATAGGTAGCTGTTTAGGGATTTGGTGATCTTGAGTCCTGGCCTAATTATCAACTCAGAAATGAATGACATACACTCTTGGAACAGTTTGGAAAGGAGTAGGGAGAAAGCAAAGATTAAGGCAAAATGAAGATGGAGATATCCTGTATGATACCACCATCTTAAGACATGGGCCTATCAGTGTGGCTTCTCCAAATATATGGTATTTCTGAAGCACCTAAATTATATTTCTGAATATTTGGATATTTTGAGCTTTTTTCTTGTTTTTACCACGTTTACAGTTAAGCTACCTCCCAAAGCAAGCTCCATCCATCCTAAACCATTTGTTTTAAAACCAATCCCATCTTTAAAATATTCCTACAGAGAAGCTGGTAGTAAATATCAATATGATAGGTAAAAGGGTAGCCCCCACTCGCTGCAACTAGAGAAAGCCTGTGCACAGCAACGAAGACCCAACGCAGCCAAAACAATAAGTTAAAAAAATTATTTAAAAAATAAATAAATAAATAAAAATTTTACTGAAAGTATAGCATAAACACAAAAAAGTATACAAATCGTTAGTGTACAGCTCAGTAAAATTATAAAATTCAAAATTTCAAAAAATGAACACAACTATATAACCAATATCCTGATCAAGAAACGACGTTATCAGCACCTCAGGAAGCCCCCCAGACTCTACTCCTGACAAAGGTACCCACTATCTTGATTTCTAAACACCGTACGTTATTTTCATCAGATGTGGTTTCCATGGATGCTTCCAAGTTTCCTGGCTGGATGATCCAATGAAAATCATTCCTACTTTGGGAAAAGAGCCATGAGAGCAACTAGATTCTGGCCTGGGGCCCAAGTGACTTGGGTAGCAGGGTGCCTCTCTTTCCTCATCCCTCACTCTCTCCCCAGCAATTCAACCCATATACCCCTGCTCCTAGTTAAGAGATTCCTGGTGGCTAGAGCTTCACTGGATGTATTTCTTGGCCTTTACAAAGGTAAGGTTTGTAAGGAGAAAAAGAGCAGAGGGGTCAAGGCCAAGCTCCAAAGTCGGAAAACCTGGTGTTGACGTTTCCAATAGTACCCTGAGCAAAGGGCAGAAGTTATCCAAGAAAGAGAACCTAGATGCCAGCTAAGAGAAGTTCCTGCCCCACAGAGGGATGTACCTGGACCCTAGCATGGTGAGGGGATGCAGTTGCATCTGGGGGATCTTCACGCCAGTGAATTATTCAAGAGAAGCAGGAACAGCTGCAGAAATGCCAATTCCCCATCTCTTGAAGCAACTGCCATGCTGACTGTGCTGAGAACAGCATGGCAGCCAGTGTCACCTACCTCTGGCAGAAAAGACCAAGCAAGAGGATCCCACCCCTTCCCTGCAGACTTGGGCTGTAGGCTGCATTCATTCCCTGAGGTGTCAGAATCAACCAGTGAGGAGGGGGGAAGAAGTTTTGAAATGCTGAATGAATTCTAAATCCTGAGCTGACCTGAAAACTCACTGTTGTGAAGCGGGAGAAAATTAAATGAATTAGATTAAATTGTTTACATGAGCCACAGCAAGGGACTCAGTGTCAGCAGTTACACTGGGTTCTAACAATTTTTTAAAACCTCATTGTTGTGGCCATGATTGTCATACACACGGCAGAGGCTATTAACCATTTCATCTATATAGATGTAAAACACTCAGTAATATTTTCCCCTGGTTGAGCCAGGTTTGCTGTTTTGGGGATCCCCTGACATTGGCCCATTTGCTAGTTGGAGTGATCATGTGAAACCACAGGCAACTGAACCTTGGGAACACCTGCCTCAGTGTTTATAAATACAGGGATAACATCAGGACACTACAGTTGATAGATCCTGGCACCACACAGACATAATTACAGTCTGCAGGCCTTCTCAAGGGGAGGTGGAAGTGAGAATAATGAAGTCAGCCGCATTCCACTCCCTAATCCGATTCCCAGTCCAAGCCAAGTGGCAAGTGTGGGGCTGAGAAAAGAGCAGAGGAACCCACAGAAGAGCTAAAGTGTGGTCAGTACACTGCAGCAGGTCCAAGGATTATTTGTTATTGGTTTATGGCAAGATAAGTACAGAAATTGAGAGTAACGATTTAAAACTTTTGGAAAAATTTGATGATAATTGTACAGCTGCTGAAACTAATAATTTAAAATGTGTGTTTCTATTTTGTATGGCTTTATTTTCATTTTTCCATTGTTCTAGTACATCAATATTACTGTAGTTTATAAAAGTATTGGTCAGCAACAAATTGGAGGGGGCCGGGGATCTGGTCCATCATCTGGTTCAAAGCCAATTTGTAAAGCACTGATCTAGACGTTAAGGCCCTTAGGTCTATTGATTAAAATCTAATAACTTACCTTTTTATGCAAAAGTACTGATTCCACATAGATAATGTCTTTTAAAAAATTTTCCTCCAGTTTGGTTAATCTCAGTAAGTAAAACATGAAGTCTAAATTTAATGTCAAGATTTAGATTTGACAACTTCGGGCTACGTAAACTAGCAATCATTATGCTCATCAGATATAAGTCAATTTAATAACATTTCTTTCGTCTGGTTCAATGGTTTATAGGCTTCCAAGATTTAGATTTGACAACTTCGGGCTAGTAAACTAGCAATCATTATGCTCATCAGATATAAGTCAATTTAATAACATTTCTTTCGCCTGGTTCAATGGTTTATAGGCTTCCAAGAAGCAATACTATTTAATCAAATACCAAAGGCATGCTTATTTCATGAGATGCTACATTCCATAGACAATAATAAAAATGTTATCAAAAGTCAGGAGAAATGACTCTAGTCTAGATAAATGAAAAACAATTTAACTGAAAATATGAATCAGAAGACAATATTTTAAAAAGCAATTTTCTCCTTTGGCTTTGTCCTATCTTTATAGTTCTATGAAGATTTTTAATACAGATCAATCTCCAATACAGATCTCATAGTGTTATTATTGAAGCTCACAGTTGAAAATGCTTGCTTACAAATGTTTATCTTGCCAAACAGATAAACATTAAGGTGCTTTGTAATGGGTTTTTGTTTTGAGTTTATCCATTGATTTGTAAAATTCACAGTGCGCAGATCCCCTGTGTTAGGCTTTTAAATTTGCAAGCACTGGAGTTCAATCAATTCCAATTGTTGGAGTGGGACCAACATCCTTAAGTGAAAGAAAACATTACTTGATAACTCCTTTTATCTTCTTTAAGCTGAGGAAAGCAATGGTTTCATTCAAATGCCAGCTTCCCAATGAGAAACACACACTTTCAGCTTTATCTCCAACATAAGGCAGAAAGAGAATACAGCTAGCAGAATACTACATTGTGTCTGAACATCTGATAGCCACACACAACAAAAACAGATCTTAAATTGAATCGTTGCACCTTTAAATGGATCCAGCAGTTATTAAATGGAATCATTCCTTTAATCATAAAAAACAAGTCTTTATATTTTCTCTCTCACATTGCAAGTATTAAAGATTTTTAATATCTTTTTCCTGATTATAAAAGTAATAACATTCATTATAGAAATGCATAATAAGAAAGCAAAAAGCATTCATAGTCTTACCACATTTCGAGATAAACATTACTAATGCTTAGATATACTACTGCCCTTCTTTTCTATGGATATTCACACATAATTAATTTTCTATACAGCTGAGATAATAATATGTATATCACAACATATCAGTGTGTGTCTTATTCTTCTATTTGCTATTAAAATATACTTTCCAAACTCAACAGAAATTAGAGTACACAATTTCCAATGAATGCATAATATTATATTGTATTGAAGTTAATAATGCACATGGGCATTCTCCTATTGTTGAACACAATTTTTTTTAGAGGTTACAAAGATGGTTTTAAAATCAGACTTGGTTCAACTGCTGGCTGGCTCTGCCATTTATTAGGTATGTGACCTTAGTCAAGTTACTTAATCTCTCTAAACAGCAATTTTCTCAGCTATAAAAAATTAAAATGATAATAATACAAGTTACTCTACAGGGTTGCAATAGTAAACAAGATGATGCATACAAAAGAGTTAAGCACAGTGCCTGGCCTTTCTAAGTAAATGTTAATTATTTTCATACTGGGATGAACACCTTAGGTCATACAGCTTTGGTCTAGTTTTTTATTTAGCTTAGACATATGCCAAGAAGACCAGGAATAGAAAAGTATATTTTAATGAGTACTTTTCAGCTTAGAGTACAACCAAGAGAAACTCCTGGACAGTGACCAGACTTTGTCATAATATGCTCCATTACTATAAGCAAACTTATAAATATACACCAAGTCTGTTTACTCCGTAAGTCATCAAATACGAGAAAGAAGAAAAGAAATGAGAGAAGTGGTAAAAAGAACTACCAAAAGTATCCAAACTCATTTACTCCCACAAATCTCTTAAACACTTATAAAAAATAGAAGTTAGTTACCCATCAATTAACTTATTATATTTGTCAAAAGAATACACACGTGTTAACTAATTTTTTTCTCCATTTACATTTTTGAAAGACCTTGGGCAATTGAGTTTATAAGAACAACTGTGGCAGCCAACCTCAAAGATGACCCTCATGCAGTCACATCAAATAAAACTAACGTGTATACCCAACAGGATACTATGGAAATGATTGAGTGTGACTTCCAAGGCCAGATCATCAAATACGTTGCAGTGTCCACCTTGCTCTCTCTTGGATCACTCACTCTGGTGGAAGCCAACCACCAACCATTAAGTGGGACACTTAGTCTTCCCTATGGAGAGGTCCATGTTGTGAGGAGCCGAGCCCTCCTGCCACTAGCCAGCATCAGCTCACCAGCCTTACGAGTGAGACACCTTGATGCAGTGATAAATAGATAACACAACTGAAGTTGCTGCACCTACAGCACTATTGTTATTAGAGTGCTCATTTAGTTCTTACTGACCAACTAAAATTTTACACCATGATGTATAAAAAGAGTTTAGAATAACAACTTAAAAAAATCAATTTTGAGGTCAGATGGGGAAAATTAAACTCCAGCATCCCCAAATACATCCCAAAAGTGGTTATTCAAGTGGTCTATAAATATATGAAAAGGTTCTCAGATTCACTAGTCATCAGGGTAATTCAAATTAAAAGCACAATGAGATACAACTATATACCCATTAGAGAGACTAGAATTAAAAATAATAACACCAAGTATTAGTAATGATAGGAAGCAACTGCAACTCTCATACACTGCTGAAGAGTGTACAGTCACGTTGGTAAACTATTTGGTAGTATGTACTAAAAGTTAACTTATGCATACCCTATGACCTAACAATTCCACTCCTAGTAACAAACCCAACAGAAATGTACCCATATACGCACCAAAAGACATGTACAAAAATGTTAACAGTCAAACACTAAGAACAATCCACATGTCCAATGGCAGTAAAATGGGTAAGCTGGAATGTATCCATACAAGGAAATACTATACAGCAATAAGAAATAAACAAATTACAGATATACCCACCAACGAGAATGAACCTCACATACGTAACATTGAGTGAAAGAAGTCAGTCTTTTAAATCAAAAAAAGAGAAAAGGACAGCTATGTAATTCCATTTATATAAAGTTCAAAAGCAGGCAAAACTAATCCATGGTGATAAAAGTCCAAAAGTCTTTGGGGAAGAGAAGGAGGCAGATGAGAAGCAGGAAGTGACTGGGAAGGGACACAGGGTGGGGAGCTTTTGGGTGCTAACAGTGATCTATTTCCTGACCTGTCTGGTAGTTACAAAGATGTGTTCACTTGGTGGAAATTCACTAAGTTGTGTATCTATGATTTGTGCACTTTTCTGTATGTATGTCATTGTTAGATAAAACTGTTCAATTAAAAAAATACCCAACATGGTAATGTATCAACCATAATTTCCTGATTTTCATGATTGAACTTTCATTAGACAGGAGAGTGCTCTTGTTAGGAACTGCATATTAAAGTATTAAGAGGTAATAGAGCACATGTCTGTACTTCTCAAGGGAATAAAATATAAAATATATAAACTATAGGGCTTCCCTGGTGGCGCAGTGGTTGAGAGTCTGCCTGCCAATGCAGGGGACACGGGTTCGTGCCCCAGTCCGGGAAGATCCCACATGCAGCGGAGCGGCTGGGCCCGTGAGCCATGGCCGCTGAGCCTGCGCGTCCGGAGCCTGTGCTCCGCAATGGGAGAGGCCACACAGTGAGAGGCCCGTGTACCACAAAAAAAAAAAAAAAAAATATATATATATATATATATAAAAACTATATAGAGACAAAGCTAACAATGAGGCAAATGTGGTAAAAAAAGTTAACACCTGGGGAGTCTGAGTGAACAGTATGTGAGAGTTCTTTGTGTTATTCTTGTAATTTTTCTATGAATTTGAAATTATTTCAAAGTATTATAAAAAGTTTTAAAATATATCCAACTTCATTTCTCTATGCCTCAGAAGGCTCTACTGTTACATGGGCTATTAATATCTACCTTTTAAGGTTATTATAATGATTTGAGAAAATAATAGAAATAATAAGTGACAGTTACATAACTTGCCTTAGTTAGTGTGAGCCAGAATTTGAACTCACAGACTCTGACTCCAGAACCTACATTTCCATCTAGCACACGACTCAGTCAAGCAAATGGCACACTGAATGACACACAGCAGATGTCATGAACAGCACCTACGATGATGATGACAATGATACTTCTGTTAGTTTGCTAGGGCCACCATACAAAGTAACACAGATTGAGAGGTTTAAAACAACAGAAACTGGGAATACCCTGGCTATCCAGTGGTTAGGACTCTGCGCTCTCACTTCCGAGGGCCTGGATTCAATCCCTGGTCGGAGAACTAAAATCCCACAAGCTGTGTGGCATGGCCAAAAAAACAAAACAAAACACACACACACACACACACACACACACATACACACAACAGAAATTTATTCCCCCACATTTCTGGAGGCTAGAAGTCCAAAATCAAGGGGTTGGCAGGGCCATGGTCCCTCTGAAGTCTCCAGGGGAGGATCCGTCCTCGCCTCTCTCACCTTATGGTAGTCCTAGGCACTCCTTAGCTTTTGGCAGCATAACTCCATTCTCTGACTCCATCTTCACCTGGCCATCTCTCTGTGTATGTGTCTGTGTGTCTTCTCCTCTTCTTATTATAAGGACACCAGTCATATTGGATTAGGGCCCGATCTAATTTTAATTTGATTACATCTACAAAGACCCTCTTTCAAAATAAGGTCACATTAATAGGTACTGGGAGTTAGGACCTCAAAATATAATTTAAGGGGACACAGTTCAACCCATAACAATGATTAAAAACGTTCTGCCATGTTCTTTCCAAAAAGAGTAAGCTTAACTAGAAGAACTCCCTTGCTGATTCCTGGGCACAGAAGAGATGATGCTCGGGCATGAGGAAAAGAAATCCTCTATGACTCTTCCTTCTGCTTCAAAAGAAAGTGAAATGGGGATGCTCTACTCTACTCTCACTAATGTGGTCATTTCAAAGTTTATTCAATTCCCTCTATATTAAAGGGTACAGAACAAGGGCAGATGGCCAAGAGTGCCTGGAAAAGGCATAGTTTGGAAGAAACTATGTTAAAGGGTAACAATTACCCCTCAGGGTAATAAATATAAAGTGATACATATATAAGAGAGCAGAGACCCTGGCCAATTGTCATATTTAGCTAAAGATTTCTATTCCTCTCTACAAAGTACCTTTCCCCTTGGGAAATAGGTGTGTCTGTGTGTATTAGACTTAATAATGGGAGGCTTCCAATGAGATGGTGTATCTCTATTTAACACTGAAGGAGGAGTAGGAAAGAGAGAATGGAGAAGGGGGTTTGCCATGGAGACTAGTGCCCACCTTAGACTATCATGGTGAAGCTCCCAGGGGTGATATTCTAGCTTGAATAATTCAGATATTCAGGCAAGTCATGCTGTGGATAATTATGTCTAGAGATTACATGGAAGAGGAAGATCAAACAAATCCCGGTGAATAGAGAGGGTTTCCCAAAAGGGAATCAGAGGTTCACACAGCATAGGTATGAAGAAGAAAGCAGGTACCAAGAAATGCGGAATTGAGGGCAGGAGATCAAGGAAGGAACCTGAATTGTGTCCACAAAGGCAATCCTTCACAAAGGTTCGAGCCTTTGGGAGCTTTTCCCTTGGGAAATGGGAATAGTGACATGCAACACACGGTTTAAAATTTTTCTCTATGTCCTAATTCTCTTTCTTCCCAACACAATAGGTGAAACGGACACATCTGCACAGCCTAGTGTAGCAAAGGATGAAACTAAGGAATGGAGTAATGAAAGGAAGTACAGCCAGTTGCTCATCTACCCCTCTGCATGCAATCATGGGAGGCCTAGTTTCCAGAATATGTAAGCACTGTTAGCATCAAAAAGAGTACTGATCAGTCCCAAAGTAGAACAACATGAGATGGGAAGCACAGTGAGCCAAGAAAGGCAAGAGGCAAGAGGATCGCTCAGGAGCTGGTGAAGGATGAGCAAAATTTCCAAAATACTCTAGGAAAAAGTGATTTGGGGAGATGGACGGGGAAAGGTGGCGTGGTATTACACAATCACTGGAAAAGCTTGCGCCCAAAACCCCACCACTTCATCATTTACTATTTGTATCATATGCTTACATTTTTATAACTTGTATTTTAAAAAGTTACCAGAAATTTGGAGAAAACATGGTTCTGTTATCTTTTAATATCACTACTCATTAGGGTCTAAGTTCTGTGAAGTTAGATGTGTAACTTACAGAAACCGATCAACTGCAAATGATTTTCGTCCTGAAGAGAAGCGACTCTGAAGGTTATGGTTTATTGCCATGTAGAACATTAGTAGCCAGATTTACATATAATTTAGCAATCTAATTTCAGGATTCCTTTTTGTTTACTTTTTTACTTATTACACGTATCAATCTCATATTCTTATTTAGCCTGGTGTTTTTAACCTACTAATTAAAGTTTGATCCATGCTATCTACTTATATACAAATTATATATATATTTTGAAATTATACATTAAATCTGCATACGTTTGCAGAAAAATCACATCAAAGGATATATGTTTATAATTTTGAGCCTGGTTGGTTAGAGATAAAACAGGCAGAAGAAGAACAAGAAAGGACATGTCAGACATTTCAGGAAGTATATTTGTAGTTTGTAAAAGCAAACAATATTATAATATTTTATATCTGACTACATAAAGCATCATAGATTTATTTTGGTTGGTGGGAATGTGTAGGTGATAGCAATGATTTGCAAATGGAGCATGACAATTTTATGTTTATTAACAAAGGGGTTACGGATTCAAAAGAAGTAAAAAACATTCCTTTAGGAAATTGTTCAGTATTGCAAACTTCATGTCCGGGAAGTATGACATACGATTCCATTTACTATCGCTCTTATTTTTAAATTTTACAAATAAACTGAAGTGTCCTTGATATAAACATGCTTTAAGACTGTATCTTTGGCATACCATAAATGATCATGTTGTAAGTTACCGCAGTGTGTGACCAATTAGCTCAGCTTGTTAGTTCCTATGCTAATGAGCCCAAAGCCTCCTTATGATCCCCAGATGATGAAGCAAGTCTTGCAAATTCATGATGGATTATTAGTCACAAGAGGGATCTATTGATTAGTAAGAATCTGGATGAAGCAGCACAAATGCATTGGCCCCCAAATAACTCCAATTGTACAAGCCATATTTCACAGTTTGGCAGCATCCTTTATCATGGTACAGGGGCTCAGAAACACGTCAAACCTAGAGCTGACTCTAGCCAATGACTTTTTTTTTTTAAACTAATGAAAGACAAGAAGAATATCGATCATAAAATATTGATCACCCTTAGTTTTAATAATTCATTCACCAAACTATTAATAGCTAGGGCTTCTCTTGTACAGAAAAATGTATTTTGCTTTAATCATCAGTTGTTATACTGGAGCCTTCATCTGAGGCTGACCTATCCTCAGCTTATATTTAATTCACTCCGACTTATTTGGCTTCTCCAGGGAATGTGTATTCCCTTTCACCAAACCAGTTCTAAGAGTGATAAAAACCCCTACAGCCCTTCTTCCTCTGCCAGAGGCTTTTGGTGGTTTTTAAAAAAAGAACGTACTCTCCTTTCAGTATCTAAGGACTCAACCTTCCTTGGTCTCTGTACATAAAGAAGAAATTGGTTTTTCTGTTCCATGTGACAAAACCTGAGAGAGGAAGGAAGAGAGAAAGAGAGAGAGAGAATCCTCTCTTGAATGTCATGAAGAATTCTTACATCTAATCAGGTATTTTTATAGACTGATTTCCTACACCAAGTCCAACAGGATTTCATATCAAAGGAAACAAGTTCCCTAAAGTCTATTTGATACTTGATTTTTGCAAAAGTCCGTCCTCTCTAAAAGATCATAGTTTTTCAAGCAACATTTTACACATATTCAAATGAGGAAGGCTTCTCTCAGAGGCTTATCAGAAGCTAATTTTATCCCATTATTTAATTATGGAAGATATAATACATTAATAAAATCACCTCATTTATCTGTAAAATTATAGTATATTAGATGGCAGTAATATTACATAGAGAGAAAACTGGAAGAGGAAGGAAGTATAGAAGGATGTGAAGGGTTCTGTAAATACCTGAGTAGCTAACTCCCTCTTCTCCCTCAAGTTTTTCCTTAAACATCATTTTCTTAGTGAGGCCTGCCTTGATCACTGAAGCATGTCATTTTTGATCCTCTGTAAAGGATTCTATACTTTCTTTTTCTATAAGATTTAAGGTTGAATTTACGTCTTTATTTTGTGCATTGCTTATTATCTGCAACCTCTCTTACTCCATGAAGGCAGGAATTTTTGTCTATCTGAGTCACTATTGTACCCCAAGATTTTAGAACATTGCATGACACAGAATAGGTGCTCAGTAAATAGATATGGAATGAATGAAAAGTGCAGTTACGGATGGCCTCTCTGAAAAGTTGACAATGAGGAAAGATGTGAGACTGGAGAGGGAGTGAGCCCTAAAAGTGGATGCATGCCTGGAATGTTGAAGCAGCAGCAGAGATTCCACTGTGGTTGCAGTGGAACAGACAAAAATGTGAATAGTGGAAGAGGAAGAAAAGTAAGAGGCCAGATTGTATAGGTCTGTGGCTCATTATAAATACTTCTGCTTTTACTCAAAGTGAGAGTGGAAGCCATTGGAAGGGTTAGAGCAGAGATGAATGATGATTGTACACGCTTTTGAAAGGATTTCTCCACCTGGTCACACTGTTGAGAATAAGCTGCAGGGGGAAGGGTAGAAAATGGGAAAACCAGTTACAAGGATGTTGCAATAATCCAGGAAGGAGATGACAATAACTTGGCCACATAGGTAGTTGTAAAAAGTGGTTAGATTCTGTACACATTTGAAGATAGAGTTGATGGGATTTACTGTGTTGATGGGATTTCTCATACTGTGGGGTATGAGAAGAAAAAAAGAAATTCAGGGCAACTTCAAGGTGTTTGACCACAAGTGGTCAGATACAGATGCACTGATGAGACGTAAAGACTACGTGAGGCATTCTTGGGGGTGGGGGGAAGTGCAGGGATGGAAAAAAGCTTTGGGAATCAATGCTTTTCTGCCAAATTTTGATTTTGATGTTCAAAGCAGTTCAAATTTCTTGTCCTAATTTATTTTCCCAAGTCCCCCAGCAGTTTATACTGTGGACTTACCTTGAGGCGTTATTGAGTCCCTTAATGGCTACCACTTTTGGGGGCTCCCAATACTACTACCCTGGAGTCTTTCTAGAAACCCAGGAACTTTCTGGGAGAGAGAGATATATATATATAGAGAGTGTTTGTGTTGTAGAACTTCACTCAAGGGAGTGGAGCTCCAATTTGAGAGTCACTTACCCACAGCTGTTAAGGATGAGAGGGGCAGAGAACTCAAAGGGTATACAGCAGGCGCCTCGCTTGTGTCTCGCTGTCCCATAGGCTGTTAGCAGTCAGCTTCGGATCTCATTCCTTGTTGCCAAAAGCTGTTAAGAAGTGATCAAAGAAGACAACTGAGGTGATAGCAACACCTTTATCTAACACTTCATGAGGCGGACAGTCTCCTCTCAGAGAACTGCAAAATGGGGTGGAAGGGGCTTCCCTGGTGGCGCAGTGATTGAGAGTCCTCCTGCCGACGCAGGGGACACGGGTTCGTGCCCCGGTCCGGGAAGATCCCACATGCCGTGGAGCGGCTAGGCCCGTGAGCCATGGCCGCTGAGCCTACGCATCCGGAGCCTGTGCTCCGCAGCGGGAGGGGCCGCAACAGTGAGAGGCCCACGTACCCGAAAAAAAAAAAAAAAAAAGGAGTGGAAGGCAGGACGCTTTTCTAGGACAAAGAATAAAGAACCAGAAAGAGACGAACAGAAAATACCTGACTGGCTGGGGCCACAGAGCCAAGCGGGTTTGGGGTGAGTGGGAACAAGGACGCGAGAACAGAGCCCAGCGGTGGCCCGCTCGAGGGGACTGGCTGACCGCCTAGACTGCGTTTCTGGTGAAGCCGGGCACTGACAGGGACCTGAAAGTGACCCTTTTAAGTTTCTGTTTGCTCACGTGGCACCCGGGCAGGAGCGGCTCTCTTGGGGGCCTAGAAAGTTATTTCCGCTCTGTTAGTGTGTTAACAAACTACTCCCCAATTTTTAGCAGCTTCAAACAACGGACGTTCATTACCATTTGTGGGTCCACATCCGGCGGGGGCTGAGGATCAGGGTCCCTCGCGGAGGCCGCAGTCCCCCGAAGGCGCGGTCACCGCCCGAGAAGGAGCCGCAGCTCAGCGCCTCGCCGCTGGCCTCTCCACAGGGCCGCTCGCAGCACGGGCCGGCCTCAGCCGGCTCGCCGTCTGAGGGAGGAGAAGCCAGACAGTCCCGGATGGAAGCGGCCCCGTCACTTCTGCCGCGTCCTGTCGCCAGGCCAACCCTGCTAGTGTGGGATGGGACCCCACACAGGTGAGGAGAGCGGGTGGTGGGCATCCTCTGGGACTACGTGGGAGGCTGACAACTGCAAACCCACTCTGATCAGTTCCCATGTTTTTCGGCACAACACGCTGTGGATCGTCGAGAGGCTGGATAACGCACTATTTGTTAAAGCAGCGCTTTGCTAGTACAGTCAACCCTCGCGTAAAGGCGGGGGATTGGTTCCAGAAGGCCCGGGCACCAAAATCTGCGCATGTTCAGGGCCCACAGGCCGGTCTCTCTATTCACGGGTTTCGCATCCGCGGATTCAACCCACTGTGGATGGAAATTTCGAATCTGCGGATGCGAATGCCAACCGGAGAATATGGAGGGCCAACAAGTCTTGGTGAAAGTGGACCCGTGCAATTTAAACCCGAGTTGTTCAAGGGTCAAAGGTATTTCCTTACGTAAGGAAGCTGGGAGAAAGGATTTTCTGCGGAGCCGCTGACGCCCATTTTGCGTTTGATGTTGGTACTGTCTGGATCTTACCATGTGTCGCTGGAAAGTTTTGGATTTTTGTTTGTTTTGTCTGAAAACTATTTCCTTACCTTAATGCTCCCAGTAGCAATCTAGTACGGCACATAGTAGGTATTCTTTACATGTTTGTCGCATCAATGAACCTGTCAAATGATCTAATCCAGTTTCTTCATTTCAATATTAGCCCACGGCCTCTCAATCTTTCAAAAATCCTGGTGACAAAGCAGCCATATTTGCTGCATACTGAAAATTGGTCAACGTTAGCAGACGGAAATAACGTGGAAGGCAAGAAAGAGGTGGGCCTTCTTAAGAATGCAAAATAAGGGTGGAGAATACATCCACTCCCGCAGTGTTAATGAACCGTGCTGCAAATTCCACTTAAGCAAAATATTTTCTCTTTTGACACCAACCACTACTACTACCCCGCCTGAAATTGGGCGTTGCTTTTTTTTTTTTAAAGGAGTCAATGCTTTTGAGAAGGGAAGGAAACCTTAGGATCCTTCTCTAACTTTGCTAATGAGTCAGGAATCATCTGGTATGCATCACTTTGAAATTTCAGTGAGAACTAGCCCTATAGCAATGACATACAGTATTAACACACTTTAGTATGAAACAAGAGGAGAGAGAATTAGGAAGACATGACCAAGAATAAGAAGAGTACAGACTCATTGTACCACTTTATTTTTTTAATTAATTTTTATTAGAGTATAGTTGATTTACAATGTTGTGTTAGTTTCTGCTGTACAGCAAAGTGAATCAGTTATACATATACATATATCCACTCTTTTTCTATATTCTTTTCTCATATAGGCCATTACAGAACACTGAATAGCATTCCCTGTGCTTTACGGTAGGTCCTTCCTAGTTATCTATTTTATTTATAGTAGTGTGTATATGTTAATCCCAATTTATCCCTCCCCCCTCTCCTCCTTGGTAACCATAAGTTTGTTTTCTACACCTGTGACCCTATTTCTGTTTTGTAAATAAGTTCATTTGTATCATTTTTTTTTGGATTCCACGTATAAGGGGTATCATATCATATTTGTCTTTGTCTGACTTACTTCACTCAACATGACAATCTCTAGGGCCAACCATGTTATTGCAAATGGCATTATTTCATTCTTTTTTTTTTAAATAAATTTATTTATTTTATTTATTTATTTTTGGCTGTATTGGGTCTTCATTGCTGCTCACAGGCTTTCTCTACCTGCGGTGAGTGGGAGCTACTCTTTGTTGTGTTGCACGGGCTTCTCATTGCAGTGGCTTCTCTTACTTCAGACCACAGACTCTAGGCACACAGGCTTCAGTAGTTGCAGCACGTGGGCTCAGTATTTGTGGCATGTGGGCTCTAGAGTGCAGGCTCAGTAGTTGTGGTACACAGGCTTAGTTGCTCCACGGCATGTGGGATCTTCCCTGGCCAAGAATCGAACCCATGGCCCCTTGCACCGGCAGGCGGATTCTTAACCACTGCGCCACCAGGGAAGTCCCTACTTCGTTATTTTTTATGGCTGAGTAATATTCTATGGTATATATATACCACATCTTCTTTATCCATTTCTCTGTTGACGGACATTTAGGTTGCTTCCATGTCCTGGCTGTTATAAATAGTGCTGCAATGAACATTGCGGTGCATGTATCTTTTCGAATTATGATTTTCTCTGGGTATATGCCCAGGAGTGGGATTGCTGGATCATATGGTAGCTCTATTTTTAGTTTTTTAAGGAATCTCCATACTGTTCTCCATAGTAGCTGTACCAATTTACATTTCCACCAACAGTGTAGGAGGGTTCCCTTTTCTCCACACCCTCTCCAGCATTTATTATTTGTAGATTTTTGGATGCTAGCCATTCTGACTGCTGTGAGGTGATACCTCATTGTAGTTTTGATTTGCATTTCTCTAATAATTAGTGATATTGAGCATTTTTTCATGTGCTGTACCACTTTCTTTAAGAGGTTATCAACATACATGTGCACACATGCACACACACAAACATGAGTTTATGACACACTTTATTTTAATTTTCTAAAATTGGAATGCAACTTAAAATTAATGTGGAGTGTTATACCTCTCCTCCTACCTAACAGCAAAAAAAAAAAAAAAAAACATATAAAATCAATGGTACACCTGAAAAATTCAGTGGTTGCTCCTTTTTGGCTATAATTCATGCTCCCACGAGGGTGTCTTTTATCATTAACTCTCTGTACTATTAGCCCAAGCACAGACTTTAGAGTAGAAAACATAGTTTCAACTCTATCACTTTCTAGCACCGTGACCTTGAGCTTCTGACCTTGAGGCCTTCACACTCTACATCTGAAAAATGGGGATAAGAATAGAATGCCCCTCATTGTGTTATAAGGAAAATGAGCTATAGGAGCACTTTTTAAACCTGAAAACATTATGCAAATATAGTTGATTATCTTTGACTTTGAGATTGCAAGTTGATGTTGATGTCCCAGGGAACAACCTTTGCTGCTCACTAGTGGTGGCATGTTCTCCTGGGAGCACTGTTCTAGAAATAAATCATCTTTGCTTTCATTACTCTTTGAGGTGATGCTTTTCTTTTGATATGCTTAATATTCTGTGTAGAACTGCGTGAACTCATTGCATAAATATTATGTAGAAAATAATCTGAGCAGAGAATGTTTTAATTATTCTTCTGTGATTGCACTTTCTTAGATTTCTCCATTTCTCTGCGCTTGTTAAGCTTAAATGTCTTAAATGCCCTTCTTTTATCCATTCCCATCTCCTTGTCCTTAACATTTTAGCAAACATGAATTTTTAGTGGGAAGGAGGAAGCCTGTAAATGAATTTGCACCATGAGTACTTTGTCCACTTACATTTGTGCTCTGTTAACCGTAGGTCTTCTGGCCCCTTTCTAGTTTGCATTATCCTTCAAAATGAAAACTGATCATTTTATTTAAACATAGCTTTTTCTAGATTCCTTTCATTTTTGGCCAAAACAAGTTAAAAATTTTTTCTGAAGACAAAAATCATACTTATTCTTTATTATGTTGCTTCAAGGACCTAGTCCTTGCCCTCTGCTCTCCTGCTATTATATCCATCCAAAAAACAAATAAAGGAGATACGTTCCTAAATGCTTATCGAAAACTTGCTATCAAAGAGCCCAAGTAGATTATGTTTGGATTAAGCAAAACAAACTTAAAAATTATATTAATTTACAGTTGACATCCCTTAATATTTAATGACAAAAAAGTGAAAATAAATTATATTGATGCTATGCTGAAGTAATTCTTCTGCTTGGAAGTTCTTTTGACATTCAGATTCAATAATAAATAGAGGCACTGTTGGATCTCTTGGGTCTGATATTTAATCTTAATCCTAAACTAGATGCTTTGGTGGGGAAAGGAGACAGATGACAATTGTGTTTCACCTTATAATTGAGCACATGGAGTCTTTTCTCTACTGTTTTTTTTTTTAATTTTTTAATTTTATTTTATTTATTTTTTTATACAGCAGGTTCTTATTAGTCATCAATTTTAAACACATCAGTGTGCACATGTCAATCCCAATCGCCCAATTCAGCACACCACCATCCCCACCCCCACGCGACTTTCCCCCCTTGGTGTCCATATGTTTGTTCTATACATCTGTGTCTCAACTTCTGCCCTGCAAACCGGTTCATCTGTACCATTTTTCTAGGTTCCATACACATGGGTTAACGTACTATATTTCTTTTTCTCTTTCTGACTTACTTCACTCTGTATGACAGTCTCTAGATCCATCCACGTCTCAACAAATGACTCAATTTTGTTCCTTTTTATGGCTGAGTAATATTCCATTGTATATATGTACCACATCTTCTTTATGCATTCGTCTGTCGATCGGCATGTAGGTTGCTTCCATGACCTGGCTATTGTAAACAGTGCTGCAATGAACATTGGGGTGCATGTGTCTTTTTGAATTATGGTTTTCTCTGGCTATATGCCCAGAAGTGGGATTGCTGGATCATATGGTAATTCTATTTTTAGTTTTTTAAGGAACCTCCATACTGTCCTCCATAGTGGCTGTATCAATTTGCATTCCCACCAACAGTACAAGAGGGTTCCCTTTTCTCCACACCCTCTCCAGCATTTGTTGTTCGTAGATTTTCTGATGATGCCCATTCTAACTGGTGTGAGGTGATACCTCATTGTAGTTTTGACTTGCATTTCTCTAATAATTAGTGACATTGAGCAGCTTTTAATTTGCTTCTTGTCCATCTGTATGTCTTCTTTGGAGAAATGTCTATTTAGGTCTTCTGCCCATTTTTGGATTGGGTTGTTTGTTTCTTTATTATTGAGCTGCATGAGCTGTTTATATATTTCGTAGATTAATCCTTTGTCCGTTGACTCATTTGCAAATATTTTCTCCCATTCTGAGGGTTGTCTTTTCATCTTGTTTATGGTTTCCTTTGCTGTGCAAAAACTTTGAAGTTTCATTAGGTCCCATTTGTTTATTTTTGTTTTTATTTCCATTACTCTAGGAGGTGGATCAAAAAAGATCTTGCTGTGATTTATGTCAAAGAGTGTTCTTCCTATCGTTTCCTTTAAGAGTTTTATAGTGTCCGGTCAAATGCATTTTGAGTTTATTTTTGTATATGGTGTTAGGGAGTGTTCTAGTTTCATTCTTTTACATGTAGCTGTCCAGTTTTCCTAGCACCACTTATTGAAGAGACTGTCTTTTCTCCATTGTATATCCTTGCCTCCTTTGCCATAGATTAGGTGACCATAGGTGCATGGGTTTATGTCTGGGCTTTCTATCTTGTTCCATTGATCTATGTTTCTGTTTTTGTGCCAGTGCCATATTGTCTTGATTACTGTAGATTTGTAGTATAGTCTGAAGTCAGAGAGTCTGATTCCTTCCGCTCTGTTATTTTCCCTCAAGACTGCTTTGGCTATTCGGTGTCTTTTGTGTCTCCATACAAATTTTAAAATGATTTGTTCTAGTTCTGTAAAAAATGCCATTGTTAATTTGATAGGGATTGCATTGAATCTGTAGATTGCTTTGGGTAGTATAGTCATTTTCACAATATTGATTCTTCCAATCCAAGAACATAGTACATCTCTCCATCTGTTGGTATCATCTTTAATTTTTTTCATCAGTGTCTTATAGTTTTCTGCATACAGGTCTTTTGTCTCCCTAGGTAGGTTTATTCCTAGGTATTTTATTCTTTTTGTTGCAGTGGTAAATGGGAGTGTTTCCTTAATTTCTCTTTCAGATTTTTCATCATTAGTGTGTAGGACTGCAAGAGATTTCTGTGCATTAATTGTGTATCCTGCCACTTTACCACATTCATTGATTAGCTCTAGTAGTTTTCTGGTGGCATCTTTAGCATTCTCTATGTATAGTATCACATCATCTGCAACAGTGACAGTTTTACTTCTTCTTTTCCAATTTGTATTCCTTTTATTTCTTTTTCTTTTGTGATTGCCGTGGCTAGGACTTTCAAAACTATGTTGAATAATAGTGGTGAGATTGGACATCCTTGTCTTGTTCCTGATCTTAGAGGAAATGCTTTCAGTTTTTCACCATTGAGAATGATGTTTGCTGTGGGTTTGTCGTATATGCCCTTTATTATGTTGAGGTAGGTTCCCTCTATGCCCACTTTCTGGAGAGTTTTTATCATAAATATGTGTTGAATTTTGTCAGAAGGTTTTTCTGCATCTATTGAGATGATCATATGGTTTTTATTCTTCAGTTTGTTAATATGGTGTAGCACATTGATTGATTTGCATATATTGAAGAATCCTTGCATCCCTGGGATAAATCCCACTTGATCATGGTGTATGATCCTTTTAATGTGTTGTTGGATTCTCTTTGCTAGTATTTTGTTGAGGATTTTTGCATCTATGTTCATCAGTGATATTGGCCTGCAGTTTTCTCTCTTTGTGACATCTTTGGTTTTGGTATCAGGGTGATGGTGGCCTCATAGAATGAGTTTTGGAGTGTTCCTTCCTCTGCAATTTTTTGGAAGAATTTGAGAAGTATGGGTGTTAGCTCTTCTCTAAATGTTTTAAAGAATTCAGCTGTGAAGCCATCTGGTCCTGGACTTTTGTTTGTTGGAAGATTTTTAATCACAGTTTCAATTTCATTACTTGTGATTGGTGGGTTCATATTTTCTATTTCTTCCTGGTTTAGTCTTGGAAGGTTATACCTTTCTAAGAATTTGTCCATTTCTTCCAGGTTGTCCATTTTATTGGCATAGAGTTGCTTGTAGTAGTCTCTTAGGATGCTTTGGATTTCTGCGGTGTCTGTTGTAACTTCTCCTTTTTCATTTCTAATTTTATTAATTTGTGTCCTCTCCCTCTTTTTCTTGATGAGTCTGGCTAATGGTTTATCAATTTTGTTTATCTTCTCAAAGAACCAGGTTTTAGTTTTATTGATCTTTGCTATTGTTTTCTTTGTTTCTATTTCATTTATTTCTGCTCTGATCTTTATGATTTCTTTCCCTCTGCTAACTTTGGGTTTTGTTTGTTCTTCTTTCTCTAGTTCCTTTAGGTGTAAGTTTAGATTGTTTATTTGAGATTTTTCTTGTTTCTTGAGGTAGGCCTTTATAGCTATAAACTTCCCTCTTAGAACTGCTTTTGCTGCATCCCATAGGTTTTGGATCGTTGTGTTTTCTTTGTCATTTGTCTCTAGGTATTTTTTGATTTCCTCTTTGATTTCTTCAGTGATCTCTTGGTTATTTAGTAACGTGTTGTTTAGCCTCCATGTGTTTGTGTTTTTTACATTTTTTTCCATATAATTCATTTGTAATCTCATAGCATTGTGGTCAGAAAAGATGCTTGATATGATTTCAATTTTCTTCAAATTACTGAGGCTTGATTTGTGACCCAAGATGTGATCTATCCTGGAGAATGTTCCATGCACACTTGAGAAGAATGTGTAATCTGCTGTTTTTGGATAGAATGAATAACCTATAAATATCAATTAAATCTACCTGGTCTATTATGTCATTTAAAGCTTCTGTTTCCTTATTTATTTTCATTTTGGATGATCTGTCCATTGGTGTAAGTGAGGTGTTAAAACTCCCCCACTATTACTGTGTTACTGTTGATTTCCTCTTTTATAGCTGTTAGCAGTTGCCTTATGTATTGGGGTGCTCCATGTAGGGTGCATATATATTTATAATTGTTATATCTTCTTCTAGGATTGATCCCTTGATCATTATGTAGTGTCCTTCCTTGTCTCTTGTAACATTCTTTATTTTAAAGTCTATTTTATCTTATATGAGTATTGCTACTCCATCTTTCTTTTGATTTCCATTTGCATGGAATGTCTTTTTCCATCCCCTCACTTTCAGTCTGTATGTGTCCCTAGGTCTAATGTGGTTCTCTTGTAGACAGCATACATATGGGTCTTGTTTTTGTATCCATTCAGCAAGCCTGTGTCTTTTTTTTTTTTTTTTTTTTTTTGCGGTACGTGGGCCTCTCACTGTGGTGGCCTCTCCCGTTGCGGAGCACAGGCTCCGGACGCGCAGGCTCAGCAGCCATTGCTCACGGGCCCAGCCGCTCCGTGGCATGTGGGATCTTCCCAGACAGGGACACAAACCTGTGTCCCCTGCATCGGCAGGCGGACTCTCAACCACTGCACCACTAGGGAAGCCCTGAGTTCGGGCTTTTTGAGCATGAGCCATCCGTTTTCCTTGCTTGGCCCTGCAATAAACCTTTCTCTGCTCCAAACTCCAACATTTCAGTTTGTTTGGCCTCACTGTGCATCAGACACACAAACTTGTGTTCAGTAACATATATTCAACTATTTTATTTCCAAATTTAAAAACTGGCATGTTGGCAAGCAACCCTGAAAGGAAACAACACTTTCACATGATGATCACTTTTCAGCATGAGAAAAAAAGGCACTTCCTTTAAGTCCTATAGGAACATAAGGAGAGTCTCTATCAAGCTGTGTTCTATTTCTATTTTTTTCTAATGAAGACTAGGTTTTTAAAGTCAAATTTTAATTTAGCTTTTTCTGTTGTTAGAAACATTCCTTATCACAGAACTCAAAATCTAGGATTTTAGACTCAGAGGAACTTAGATTTCTGATCTAGAGAATTGAAGTAATACAACATACATTTTCCCTGAACATTATTTAATATCTCAGAGACAGGAGGAAGATATGAAGAATACATCTGAAAGATATGGTACCTAAATCCTGAATTTAGGTAGACTAGATTTTCTATAATCAATCCTAAGTCTCTGGAAATTCTAAGAATTCTGACAAAATCAAGTATACCACATTTCTAATTTCAGATAATTCCTAAAATTTGCAATTTATGTTTGAATGTTGCTATATAAATTGTATATAAAGCTTCAAGTATAATGCATGTCAAGGAATTCTGTACCTTACCCCAATTGGCAAGTGATGTGACAATTCTTTGATTTTGTCTAGATCAGTGCTGTTCAGTAGAAATATAATGGAAACTACATAAGTTTTTTCAATTTTCTAATAGTCACATTAAAAACAGGAAAAAGAGGGACTTCCCTGGTGGTCCAGTGGTTAAGACTTTGCCTTCCAATGCAGGAGGCGTGGGTTCCATCCCTGGTGGGGGAGCTAAGATCCCATATGCCTCGTGGCCAAAAAACCAAAACATAATACAGAAGCAATATTTTAACGAATTCAATAAACAGTTTAAAAATGGTCCACATCAAAAAGTATCCTGAAAATAAAGTAAAAAGGAAAAAAAGTAAAATTAATTTAAATAATATATTTTATTTAACCCAATATGTCCTAAATATTGTCATTTAAACATGTAATCTATTAAAATTATTAGACATATTTTATATGTCTTATTATTTTTGTTCTAAGTCTTCAAATGATGGTGTTTATTTTACACTTACAGACCTCTTAGTTCAGACTAGGCACATTTCAAGTGCTCAATAGTCATATGTAGCTAGTGGCTACCATATTGGACAGACCAGGATGAGACAGTTCAAGTCAACCACACACTGTGTTAAGTGTGAATGAGTCCTATCCTTTGCTAGTCTCTTTCTGAAACAAATTTTTAATTTTTAAAAATCTCTTAGAACATTTTAAAATACTTGTATAGAAGACTTGAAATCAACTGGCTTAAAAAAAAAAGACATTGACTTACTCAATAAGAAGTTTGAATGTGGGAGTGGCTCAAGATTTGCTTAATTCAGAGGCGTCATGATGGCATCAAAAGCGCAGACTACTCTCATCTTTCTTTGGCCTCAAGGTAGATCTTATAGTTAAAAGAGGTAGTTAAAAGGTTGTTGCCATGCTCTAAGAGTCCTATCCCACAGAAGAAAAGGGGTTACGTCTTCCTTGAGCCTCTAAGAGATTTTTAAAAAGACCCTCCAATAGATCTTCTGCATGTCTTATTATCCCCAAAATTGATCATATATGCACCCATAAACCCATCACTGCCAAGGGAAATGTGATTATAATTAAAAGCTCCTTCCATAAGTATATGATCTTCTTAAAGGGGTAAACTGGAATAAAATTGAGGTTCTGCCAATAAGAAGTAGGGGGAAGTGAAATTTTGAGTAGGAAACCAAGGATGTGCCACACGCAGTAACTGTAAGCACGCTTTCTAATTTTTGACTTTTAGGATTTTCCCCAATAGAAAGTATCAAGGTATTTATCTATATCAAGTCAAGTTCCTAAACTTATATATTCCTTTCTGAACAAAGATTTATGTGTCTCAGAAATACATCATTTCTGGATATAGAAATCCAGAAGGAAATA
Source organism: Delphinus delphis (assembly GCF_949987515.2). NCBI lineage: Eukaryota > Metazoa > Chordata > Mammalia > Artiodactyla > Delphinidae > Delphinus > Delphinus delphis. The sequence continues at coordinate 22,098,523 of NC_082689.1, read as the reverse complement.
TTGGTAATCTCAATTTGTCAAGTTTATCAAGTGTCACATTGCATTTTAAGTGTAACCTTACATCCCAGTTTTACCAGGACCATGAGAGTTTATTCATTTTGCCCCAGTGTATTTATTAAATAACAATGACTTTCACTCACAAAAGTGTCCTAGTTTAAAAAACAAAACAAAACAGACAACAGAAATTACCTTTGAGGAAGCCCAAATTTGGGATAGCAGGCAAAACTTTAAAGTAGTTATTGTAAATATGTTCAAAGAACTAAAAGAAATCATGTTTAAAGAATTAAAGTATGATGAAAATTCATTGAAATAATAATATTAATAAAAAGATAGAAATTATTTTAAAAAGAATGAAATGAAAATTCTAGAGTTGAAAAATACAATAATGGAAATGATATATTCACTAGAGGCATTCAACAGTAGATAAGAGCTGGCAGAGAAACAATGAGTGCACTTAAAGATAGATCCATACAGATTATACAATCTGAAGAACAGAAAGAAAAGAGAATGAAAAAAATAAACAGAACCTTAGAAAATATGGGGCACCATTATACATGCCAACATGTGTATAATGGACATACTAGAGGAAGGGGAGAGAGAGATGGGTACAGAAATAAATATCTGAAGAAATAATGTCTGAAAACTTCCCAAATTTGATGAAAACGTTAATTTACACATGAACTCTAAGTAGGGTAAAACCAAAGGCATCCACAGCTAGGCATATCATAGTCAAATGTTAAAATCCAAAGACAATGAGAAAAATCTTAAAGGCAGCAAAAGAAAATGATTCATCATGTACAAGAGAATTCCAATAGGATTAGTAGTTGATTTATCAAAAACAAGGGGGACCAGAGGACAGTTAGGACATATTCAAAGTACTTAAAGAAAAAAAAAAAGTTGCCAAGCAAGAATCCTACATGTAGGAAAACTACCATCTGAAAATGAAGACAGAAAGAAAGATATTCCCAGATAAACAGACTGAAAAAATTTGCTGCTAGCAGACCCGCCTTGCAAAAAATACGAAATGAATTTCTTTAGACAGAAAGGAAGTAACATCAGAGTGTAATCCGAATGCACATGAAAAAACAAAGAGTACCAGTAAAAGCAATTATGTAGTAACTACAAAAGATAGTATAATTTAATTTGTCTTCTCCTAATTGATTTTTTTTTTAAATAGCATAAAATAATTCCTAAAAAATTGAATTTGGGGGCTGATAGCATATAAAGATATAGTATATTTAACAATAACAAGACAAAGAAGTGAGGAAGAAGGAAGCTATAGTGAGGAAAGGAGGTGAAATCAGACAGTGACTCAAATCCACAAAAAGAAATAAAAGTACTGGAAATGGCTAATAAGATTGTTAACATAAAAACTTGGTAAATATATTTTTTCTTAATTTCTTCAAAGGTCATATGATTACATAAAACCATGATTATTACACTGCATTGTTGGATTTGTAACAAGAAAAGGAACTATAATGGAGCAAGTCTTCTATATCTCATTGGAATTAAGTTAGTATAAATCTGAAGTAATTTCTGATAAATTAAGAGGTGCGTCATAATCCCTAGAGCAAGCACTGAGGAAAATGACTTTAAAATATAACTAAAAGTCAATAAAGGAATTAAAATTGTACATTAGAAAATATCCACTTAATCCAAAAGAACACAGTAATGAAAGAGCAGAGGAACAAAACAAGACATGAGACATAGAAAACAAATATCAAAATGGCAGACATAAATTCAAACATATCAATAATAACATTAAATGTGAATGGGCTAAACAATCCAATTCAAAAGGCAGAGATTGTCAGGTCTGTGCTGATTTGGGCAGTAAGCTATGATTCACCTAAGAATATTTTTCACTTGGCTCCAATGCCATTAGTAAGTAGAATTCACGTTGGAATACCAGTTTTAATAATATCTTGTTAGGAGTTAATCCAGGAAAATTCCAAGGAATTTTACCCAGAAAATTTTGCCCACAAAATTAGTATTGATTTAGAGTTTTTAAAATATCTTTTTTTTAATTTATTTTTATTTTTGGCTGCATTGGGTCTTCGTTGCTGCATGAAGGCTTTCTCTAGTTGCAGCGAGCGGGGGGCTACTCTTTCTTGCAGTGTGCAGGCTTCTCGTTGTGGCTTCTCTTGTTGCAGAGCATGGCCCCTAGGTGCACAGGCTTCAGTAGCTGTGGCAAGGGGACTCAGTAGCTCACAGGCTCAGTAGTTGTGGCACACAGGCTTAGTTGCTCCATGGCATGTGGGATCTTCCTGGACCGGGGTCAAACCTGTGTCCCCTGCATTGGCAGGCGGATTCTTAACCACTGAGCCACCAGGGAAGCCCAAGATATCTTTTTTATACTTAGAGTCAAGGACCTCAAAGACCAAGACATTGAATGGGTCATTGATGGGGATATTGATGTCACCAAGATAATCATAGGAGTTGAGGTAGAAAGACTGTAAGCCTGGTGCCAAGATCTCTGTGAATGAGTGATGGTGTCTATGAATTTGAGATGACAAAGATTAAGCATAGAGGGTCGTAGAGCCCCATCTTTTAAGCTCGATGGTTAATGCCTATTGTTTACTAGTTATTTTATTAGGCATTCAGGTAAAGACAGAAAAATAAAACATAGTCCCTGTCTATCAAATGTAATGAGGTAGACAGTTTTACAAAGAAATTAATGCAGTATAATGTTAAAGGTGTTATAATTAAAGTAAGCTCCAGGATCAGAGAAGAAAGAATTAAACTACGTGGGAAAGGGAGTGATCAAGAAAGCCTTTAGAAGAAAAAAATAACATAAAAACTATTTGTTTTATCTTGGGATTAATTCATTATTGATATCTTATTTTTGAAAACATAGGATAGCAGCAGTTCAGGTACTGAGAAAACTGTATAAAATCTACAAAAACTGATGGTGACTATTTAGCCAAGGGTAAAATATCATGGAGGCTGAGGTTAAGTGGTAATCTTCAGCCCCAGTTCTGACAAATGTGTGACACCAGTAATCAAAGATAAGTGGCAGAGGAACTCAGTAGTTGGATGGGATGACCAGAAAGACCCAGGGCATTAGCAGACACTTGAAAATCCAGGCAGTTATATCTGGGAGGAATAAGATAGGAAGACTGACAAGGAAAAGGCCAATTCCAACTGTGGACTGGTCTACTCAGCAGGTGATTGGAAAAGGAACTTCGAGCATCAAAACTAAATAAAAACTAAAGGGCTTTTTTGTAAATCTTAGCCCAGAATGTCCATTATCTAAAAAGGCACTGCATAGTAGCTGGAGCCCCGTTTTTGCTGTTGATTCTTGTCTGAATCAATTCTTAGTATCAATATTGAAAATAATAATTTGACTTCAATTTTAAATTCCTTAAATATCTAGAGGAGCTAAAGTAACTGCCAAAATGATAAAAGATACCTGAAAATGTTAAATGTAATACGAATTTATGAACATAATCGATTATAACTGCCTTTAAGAAATTCCTACCTAATACTAGAATTGCTATTTCTTATAGAGTTACATATTATTCAGTTATTATCAAAATGATAAAACTTCATTTGGACCATACAATTTACTGTCCAAATAGGCATGCTTTTGAAAGTAAAAGTTGGTGGTATTAACAAGTACCCTAGGAGAAGAGACATAAACTGGCACAGTCCTGGGCATCCCAATGACCTTCCCCACACTCCACTTTAACTTCCCACTCCCATGGTAACACTCTGAATATTGTCAATACCCAAGACTGCTCCACCCTATAACTCCACTCTCTAAAACAGTGCTTCCATCCTTCCAGGTTTCCATGACCCCTAACTGTTCTTCATCTTCACATGCTACAGCCTTCCTCTTGGCTTTTACTTCTCTCCCTACCCAGCTTATATTTCATGGCCCATCAAGTCAGTCACACTTACCAAAATGCCAAAGTCCATTGACTCCTGTTCTTTTCTCATCCTCCTGTCAAAACCCCAATCCTGGATGAAATGAACCATCTGCCTTCTTTGTGTCTGTATGAGGACTACCAAGCTGCTAGAGGAAAATCACGTATTTCAACAATCTCTATAAATTCACCATCATCAACATCGGACGCATTTCAGTATTGCCTGGCATTCTTCCTCCTGCCTGGCTTCTGCTACCACCACTCCACTGAAGCTGATCTTACCAACACCACGATTGACCTTGACTATGACAACAATGCTAATCGCAACAGTCACTTTTAGGTCTTCGTGTTGCTTTCCAACAATAGTTAAAATATTTGACAGCTTTTTTTACTTTCTGTCCTTGGCTTTCATGACATCTTAAGCTTTGTCCTGAACACTTTGTCCAAAGTCCTCTTTTCACTCAGCAATCCCCTTCCCCAAATTTCCTCATCCAGGGAAATTTCACTACCATTGATATGCTGAGGGGCCAGACTGACATCTCCAAGCCAGACTTCTCTTTGTCATTTCCATTAACTTTGTCAGAAACCTCCAATGTAATATGTCCTAAACAGAATTCCTTATCTCCCACCCTCTCCCACCACAACCACCCCCCCACTGTCACCTGTCCTTTTATCAGTGTCCCCATCTCAGTTAATGGCAGTTACTCAAAAGAGAAAACTGTAGTTATCTAAGATTCTTTCTTCTCTCATTTGCCACATCCTGTCATTCACTGATGCTATTGATTCTACCTCCTAAACATTACTTGAGTCTATTCACTTTTCTCCATCACTATTGTCACTACCTTAATCTAAATTACTATCAATTTCTCTTTGTCATTGCCTACATCCCCTCCAGTTTCCTTCCAAACTATTTTCCACACAGCAAACAGAAGGTTTTTTTTTTAAATTCAAATCTGTTGAGTTGATTCCTTACTTAAAACTCTTCAGTTGCTTATTATCATTACCCTTAGAAATAAGACTAAAATTCACTATTCCAATAGACCCATTCCAATACCCCAGCTATACCTCTGCCCCTTACTTTCTACATTTGAGATATACAAGGCTTCTTCCACTTTTGTCCGTAGATGGTAATCTTCCCTTCTTGACCTTTGCACATACTGGTTTCTCCTCTCTTGAATACAGTCTCTACTCCCCTATCTCTTCTTCTAGCAAACACTTACTTATTTAAAAGGTATTAGTTCATCGACAGATGAATAGATAAAGAAGATGTGGCACATATATACAATGAAATATTATTCAGCCATAAAAAGAAATGTAACTGAGTTATTTGTGGTGAGGTGGATGGACCTAGAGTCAATCATACAGAGTGAAGTAAGTCAGAAAGAGAAAAACAAATACCATATGCTAACACATATGTATGGAATCTCAAAAAAAAAAAATGGTACTGATGAACCTAGAGGCAGGTCAGGAATAAAGACGTAGACATAGAGAATGGACTTAAGGACACGAGGGGAGGGGGAAGCTGGGGCAAAGTGAGAGTAGCATCGACATATATACACTACCAAATGTAGAATAGTTAGCTAGTGGGAAACAGCCGCATAGCACAGGGAGTCTCTCTAGGGAACTCCTTGCTTTCACCTTCACTCTTGCACAACTAGAGTGAACATGTTAAAACACAAGCTAGACCTCACTCCTGCTCAAAGCTCTCCAGCAGCTTCCCGTCTCGTTGTAAAAGCCAAAGTCTTTACAGTGGCCCAGAAAGCCCTGTACAATCTGACTGCTGACATTGCTCCTTCTTTCTTAGTATTGCTCCCTCTGTTGCAGCCACACTGCCCTCCCTGCCATTCCTTAAACCTGACAGGCCCACCCTTACGCAGGGCCGCTGCACTTGCTATTCTCTCTGCCTGGAATAGTCTCTGCCAAATACCTTATGACTTCCTACCCCTCCCCCATCATCAGTTCTTTAGTCAAATGTACCTTCTCAGTATGAAATTCTCTGATGAGACCACTTAACATTGCAGGTCTCTTCTGTCCTACCCTCTTCCCTGCTTTATTTTTTCCCGCAGGGATGAAGTGTCTCCGTATCCAACACACTGTACATTTTATGCATTTCTGTTGTTTATTGACTATCATCTCCTCCTCTGAGATATAAACTCTGTGATGGCAGAGATTTCTTTTTTTTAATCTGTTTGGTCCACCTTTGCATCCTCCTTGCATAGTAAGCCACCAGTAAATATTTTTTGAATGAATTTGTGAGTGAATGACTATCATCTTCAATAAGTATTCACCAGATGAACACTTGCCGTAATACCAATTTTGTATTACTCTATCAGCCATTGTATTAATTATACGAAGGCTAAATGGTTAAAATCCACATGCGCTCTAGGGCATTAAGTGTTTGCTTATTTTCTTTCTTTGGCCTTCTGACTTAAGCTATTTGCTGGGCCTAAGTAAGCCAGTTTATCATCTTTCAGACTTCAACTGCTACTTCAGTGGCATTAAATTTCCAAATCTATTTATCTTTAGCCTCAGGTCCATTCCTGATTTGCATTTGTATTCCCAAAAACTTACTGTATATTTTCATTTTGTTATTTATACTTCAAAATCAACATCTAGATATGTTACCAAATTGGTCAACTAGACACATGCCAGGGTCCTAGCCCCAAGCCAAGACCCCTTGTCTCGGCCAGGGAAGTTGTTTTTCCAATTCACGCAGCCAACAGCAAATGCTGAGACTGGAACAGTACAAGCTTTTATTCAATAGCCAAAGAATAGAGAAGCAGGAACCTAGTTCACAAATCAACTTCTCAACCCAATTCGGGCGGAGACACCAAATATGTAGGAAGGTTGAGGTAAAAGCAAGGGAATTGGAAAAAAATGGGAGGAATATTCATGAGTTATCCAAGAACAGGGGTGTGGTTTGGAATGATGCAACACTCCTTTTCAGTCTTTGTATGGGCTTTTGGGGTTGTTGTCATGGCAATGGTGGATGTGTCACTTAGCATACTAATGTGTTACAATGGTCGTATAATGAGGCTCAAGGTCTACTGGAAGTCAAATCTTCCACCATCTGCGGTGTAGATGGTTCTAACTAGTTCTTGTTTTTCTTCTCTTTTCAGCTTCCTCCTGAAACTTAGAATATAATTGAATATAATTATATAAGAATATATGAATAATTGGTTTCCATTCGAGGGAGGGGCTGCGGTAGGATCTGGCGCAACAGCCTTGGTAACAGAAACGCAGATTTACCCAAATGCTCACGTTGACCTCAAATAAAAATAGACACACACCCAAACTGTTCTTTCTCTCTCTCTGTCTTTTAATGTTAGTGATTTGCTTCACCAGCAACTCAGATGGCCAAGCTAGAAACAGTGGAGCCTCCCTTATTTCTTTCCACTTCATGTTTCCCTTATGCAGTTCATCTCCATGCGCTGTAGGTTTTACCCCTGATTTTCTCTCCAATCAATCTCTCCTTTTCCATGCTTTCAAGTCTTTGATTAGGGTTTGTGTGATTTCTTAAGTGGTTTTTCTGATTACAGCTCTTCTAATTCATTCTTTGTATGTTTGCCAGCTTTACATTTCAGAACACCCCTAGTGAAACCGTGCAACTCAGATTGGGACTTGAACCCACGGTCTTTTAACTGAGATCACACACCTGGTCTCAGGACTTAATGAAGCTCAGGTTCTTGATGTCTTGTCCCAGAAGGAATTCAGTGAGACACAAAGTAATAGGTAAGAAGTGGATTTGTTTAGAGAGAAACACACTCCATAGACAGAGTGTGGGCCATGTCAGAAGGTGAGAGATGGCACCAGGGCATGGGGGTTGTCAGCTTTTATAGGGGTGGGTAATTTCACAGGCTGAGTGGGAGGAGTATTCCATCTATTTTGGGAAAGGAGTGGGGATTTCTAGGAATTAGGCCACCGCCCACTTTTTGACCTTTATGGTCTGCCTTGGAACTGTCATGGCACCTATGGGTGTGTCATTTTGCTTCCTGATGTGTTACAATGAGCTCAAGCTCTAGCCATCTAGACTGAGGCTCAAGGTCTAGCCATCTTGGATCTATTTGGTTCTAATCAGTTTATGTCATGTCCTCAAGCTATGTCATTCTTTTAAAGGTTGTGCCCTGCCCCCGCTTCCCTCCTGTTTCACTAGAACCTTCAAGGAAAATGTTCAAATTCATTAATATGTCATAAGATAGTTTAACCTCTAGATTAGAGAGAAATTTTATTTATAATCCTTAATGCATTAATCCGATTATCCAAGCTCCTGGGAATCACTTTATATGGCAGACTATATCCATGTGAGTGGTAAACCCTTAGAGCAAGTTGGCCCCAAATGAGCAGCCTTACTAATCCTTAGAGTCTAGTAGGAGTTCACAGATTTGGGAGTAGAATGGAGGCTTTTTGGAGGAAATGATAAGTTTACACAAAGAATAAACAACATAGAAGAAAAACAGATAATAGCACACTTGAGAAATTGAAATTACTTATAAACATATCAAATGTTTTTAGATATATAAAGATGATTTCAGATTCTTTAAGCTTCCTTTGGGAGGGTTGTGAAGTAAGAAGAGAAGAAATGAAAATATAATCATTATAGTGCACGCATGTTCTTTTCTGTCTGTCTGGAACAGGAATGCTAGTGATAGACCCTTAGAAGGTGAGTCCACATCTTTATGAAAATATCTGTCGTTTCATTTCTGACACACTAGCTTGCTTGCGACTAGCATTTTTAAGGAGGGCATACTATGAAATCCAGAGAGATACACACTTAGTCAACTATATCAAGGGAATGAACCAAGAAGGAAATATGCTTCTTTGTTACCCTTATTAGTCACTTTATAGTTTCACTATAAAGTCACTTTGTACTTTCAATAAATTAATTTGCATCTTACAATCTAAAGCTTACAGAACAAATATTATGCCTTTATTACACACAAGGCAACTAAGGTCCTCAAAGATGTAGTGATGTGGTCAGGATCACAAAGCTAGTAAATTCATTTACTCCTCTTGCCATTAACATATGAGATAGTTATCAAGTCTGAACTTTAATACTATGGCAGGATTAGTTAGAACTAATCTTAGCAAACATCATTAAATGAAGAGTTGTGTCTTGGTCTGGAACCCACAGTTCATTCTTTTTTAGTATATATGGCAGCATTCCAAAGGACCTCTACAAAATTCAGTTTAATCCCATGTTTTCTCTTTCTATTAGTATTTTCTAGTTGTACCTAACTATGTTGCTACACTTACATTCCATCATGAGCTCCTTGAGAACAGTGATTAATTGATATTCATCTTTGTCTTTCTGACACTGTATTTCTGCCATTCAGGAAGACAGGGATCAATAAATATTTATTACATTGAATACTTGAAATTCACATGCAGGAAAAATGCCCAGTGCCTAAGTGCTGTTTATTTTCCTCTTATCACTAAATCTCTGCATTATTTTCTGCTTTTTGTATCCTATAAAAACCTACAGTGACTGGCCAGGGAAATTTCCTTTATTACAAGCTATGAACTTTTGTCTTCCCGTTGGGGAACTAAGATCCCTCCAGCCTCAAGGCACGGCCAAAATAAAAAATGGCATTCCCCTCGCCCCCACCCCAACCATTATCATTCCTCTCATCCAGGCTTGAGTTAAATATTTACCGATTTGCCAGAAGACACCACCTTTCATAAGCAGATTTCAGGCTATTGTATAAGGTGGAATCTCAAATGAATGTCAATTTCACTTCATTTTGCCTCTGGGAACTGTGGAGTCACTTAATCTTTAGGCCTTCGTTTTACTTTTTTTAATATATTGAAACGGGAGGAAAGCAGATGATTGCCAAGATGCTTTCCAGCTTTGCTGCTCTAAGAACTTTTCCTTGTGTTTTTCTTGATTCCTCCGTCAGGGCTTCTGACGCTTTGATCAGCCTCCGGGACAGGCTGCCCTGGGCAACAGGAGTTAGCTCCTGAGGCTTGGGGCGACCACATTTTGAGGGCAGGGACAAATCACTCTCGGAGTGTGAGACTGTAGGCGGTGATCCCTTCCAGTTCTGGATTTAGGAAGCCAGCTGCACCGCACCCCACCCCGCATTCCCTTACAACCCTGAGGCTCCAATTTCGCGTCTGAAATTGAACAGGGGGCGGGTTGGGTCACGTGACGGATCAGGCGCCCACCGGGTCCGCCCCGCCTCCTTCCGGCGTAAATTCTGGCCGCACCGCCCCTCCTTCCGCACGTGGCGTCTCCGCTTTTGTGCCCCGCGCTCCCCGGGGCCTTGCCGCCTGCAGCCATGGCACCCGGCCAGCTCGGTGAGCCCCTTGGCGCCCTGGAGGTGCCGCGCCATCGGCATCCGTGCTCCGCGGCACCCTCACCCCGGCAATGGCGGCGGCCGGGCGGGAGCTGCGGGAGCCCGGCAGGGTGGGAGGCGGCGCTGCGGTCTGCTAGGCCCCGGCCCGCGGAAGTGCGGTTCGCTGGCGGCAGGCCCGGCCCCGGGTCAAGGTCTGGGTAGTGAGGGCCTTGAGATTCCCGACTGCCCACCCGCCCCCTCCCCGGCCTTGAGGAATGTAATGTGTACAGCGAGTGATGAGAAATGTTTTCTGTTTCAGCCTTATTGAGTGTCTCTGACAAAACCGGCCTTGTGGAATTTGCCAGGAACCTAGCTTCTGTGGGTTTGCGTCTGATCGCTTCTGGAGGGACTGCAAAAGCTCTCAGAGATGCTGGTCTGGCAGTCAGGTAAGGCACAACTTGCTTTCTAAGTTAAGTCCAATCAGAACCTAGTGTGATGACGTTGACCAGAATGTATTGTATTCCAAGCACTGAGTAAAATAACGTTATTTACTCCTCCTAGCCAGGCTGTGAGATTGGTAAACTACTTAACGACCTTTGTGGAAGAGGGAGATGAGGCCCAGAGAAATTTAGTAACTTCTGTTCATATTTACAGAGTAAGGAGTTGGGACCCCCAGAGTCCTCATTTCAGAGCCCTCCTCAGCCACAACAGATTAATTTAGGTGGAGTGTCTGTTGGGCAAGAAGGAAGTTGTGATTTGCAGGATGCATATGATCTGTTTTGACTGGCTCGTTAGTGAAACTGTTGACATCATTAAAATTCAACTCTGAAGATTCAGTCTCTCTTCCCTTAGCATTTCTGGTAACCATGTTCAACATGTTGATGTGTTTCCTTCCAGTGTTTTTATAAGCTTATTTTTTTAAATTTCATGGCTCATACAGAAGATAGATGGTCTTGCTTGTTGCTTTTTTCACATATTGTGGGTTTTTAAAAATTTGCTTGTAAATTCAGGCAGAGAGGGTTCAGGTCAGTTTGGTGTTATGGATTGATATTGAAATGCTGTCTTTTATGTGTCCCTTTGTCATGTTTTGTGATTATCTTTTTCCAGCTTTTTCTTTTCATGTATTGAGTAAAAACTTTTTAAATTTACATAGCTCAGTCCTTTGTTCAATGTTTTGAAAGCATTCCTCACATACTTAATTTTGGTACTTTTATTAAAGAGCTCAAACTTTTGATTCGGAATCTGTATTTGCATAGTGTTAACCAGTTATTCTAATACCAACACCACTTTACTAAACAATCTTTTATTGCCCCACTCATTTACTTTGCTGTCTTTATGCTTAAAGTTTAATCGTAAAAATAAATCCTTGCTTTCTCTTTAGTCTGTTTCTGAGATAAGAATATTAATACTTTGTTGTATATTACCAAATTACTTGTGAGTTGGATTTATTTCTTAATATTTCATTGGTATGGCTTATGATTCATTTTCTGAATTCTGAAAATCCAGGCTCTGAAAAAATGTTGGCAGATGCTTTGGAATGGTGTAAAATGTAAAATGACAACTCAGCAGAAGCACCAGCAATATTCTGTTTATCTGTTTTCAGAGATGTCTCTGAGGTAACTGGATTTCCTGAAATGTTAGGGGGGCGTGTGAAAACCTTGCATCCTGCAGTCCATGCTGGTAAGTGGTTTATACCTTCAGTATTTTTTTTTTTTTTTTTTTTTTGCAGTACACGGGCCTCTCACTGTTGTGGCCTCTCCCGTTGCGGAGCACACGCTCCGGACGCGCAGGCCCAGCGGCCATGGCTCACGGGCCCAGCCGCTCCACGGCATGTGGGATCTTCCCGGACTGGGGCACGAACCCACGTCCCCTGCATCGGCAGGTGGACTCTCAACCACTGTGCCACCAGGGAAGCCCCGATACTTTCAGTTTAAAACAATCAGTTACTTTGTAGAACAAGCAAAGGAATAAGGAAAAAGGCAGGTCATAGCTTAAAAAAAAATTATCTGTGAGGTTATGCTGGTTTTGTCACATGTGCTGCTAAAGTTCATAATACATTAGAACCTGTTTAAAATCTGGTTTGCTTTATTGCTTGATGGATCCCTCTGCTTGCTATTAGTCCTGGCCTGATAAATAAGTTAGAGTATGATATTTCCTGCTGGAGTTAATGAAAATACTTAGATTTTAGAGTGTGAAAAAACTTTTATGATGATTCCAAACTTAGAATAAAGCATCACAGTGTAACTGACTTTCAAAGGAATTCTTTCAAAATGCTTCAGTATTTATGGGAGTACATGGAGTGATGGAACTGACAACAGTTATATGAAAATTCCTTTTATGTTTTGTTGCTCAAGAGAAAGGGAATCAGGAACTGATGCAAACAGTTTTTTAAGTATACCCACTAATCTGAGATTTGTACTGTCTGGTATTCTTAATTAGGCAATGCTAGGGGCTTTAACTTGATTGATGGGATTGTGTTGGAAAGAAGTACCTTATTCTGACTTGTTTTTTGAACCTAATACTCTAACTTTGTTAAATTAGGCATCTTGGCTCGTAATATCCCAGAAGATAATGCTGACATGGCCAGACTTGATTTCAGTCTTATAAGGTAAAAATTCAAAGTTGAACTTTTAATACATTAGGGATCAAAGACAAAGAAGCCAAATCTGGTGTCTCTTTTTAAAGATCAAGGTTAGCATTAGGTTTAGTTTCCTGATCACTTACTATAAACATTTATTGAGGACATTTGTGACATTGTATGTGGGTAAATAAGCATTTTGATTTTGCCAAATTTATATTACTAAAATAAATAATTATGCTTAAACAACCTTTGCTTTTTTAGGAAGTTGTGATCTAAATTGTCATACATATAAGTAACTTAGTTATTTGCATAATGATATTCAGTCTTTCTTTTTAATACATATGTATAATGGCTTTATTCAGCTTAATTCATGTACCATACAATTCCCCAGTTTAAAGTAGATAATCCAGTAGTTTAGTGATTTAGTATATTTAGAGTTGTACAATTATTACCACAGTTAATGTCAGAATATATTCATCACCCCACCTCCCACCCTGACCCTCCCCCCCAAAACAACTCTACCCATTAACTTTCATTCTTCATTTCCTCCAACAACCTAGGCAACCACCAGTGTATTTTCTATTCTGGATTTACACGAACATTGCATATCAGTGTAATTGTATAATACATGGTCCTCTGTGACTAGCTTCTTAGCATGTTTTCGGTGTTCATCCATGTTACAGCATATATCAATCCACTTTTTTATTGCTGAAAAGTAATTTATCGTATGGATATGCTCCCATTTACCAGTTCATCCGTTGATGGACATTTGGATTGTTTGCACTTTTGGATGTTGTGAATAATGCAGCTATGGACATTCACGTACAAATTTTTGTGTGCACATATATTTTCATTTCTCTTGGGTATAGACCTGGGAATGGAATTTCTTGGTCATCTGGTAACTGTTTAAACTTTTGAGGAGCTGCCAGACTATTTTCCAAAGTGCTTCATCAGTGTACATTCCCACCGGCAGTGTACAGAAGTTCTCACTTCTACATACTCAGCAACATTTGTTATTGATTTTTTTTGATTCTAACCATCCTATGATGTGGTATCTCATTGTGATTATGATTTGCATGTCCTAATGAGGTTGAGCATCTTTTCACGAGCATAAGCCATTTGTATACCTTTGGAGAAATGTCTGTTCAGATGCCCATTTTAATTGAGTTACTTATTTTTTATTATTGAGTTGTAAGAATTCATTTTATCCCATTCTGTGGATTGTTTTCACTTTCTTAATGGTATCCTTTGACCATCATAAAAGTTTTAAATTTTGGTAATATCCAACTTACCTATACTTTTTCTTTTGTTGCCTGTGCCTTTGGTGTTATTTCTAAGAAACCATTTCATAATTCAAAATAATGAAGATTCATGCCTATGTTTTCTTTTAAGAGTTTTAGTTTCAGCTTTTATGCTTAGGTCTTTGATTCCTTTTAAGCTACTTTTTTTATATGTGGGTGTGAGGTAGCGGTCCAGCTTTATTTAGTATGTGGCTATCCAGTTGTCTCAGCATCAATTGTGGGAGAGACTATTCTTTCCCCATTGAATGATCTTGGTACACTTGATCTATACCTCCTTTATGCCAGCACCACGCCATTATCTTTGCGGTAAATTGTGAAAGTGATAAGTGTGAGTCTTTTAGCTTTGTTCTTCTTTTTCAAGATTGTTCTGGGTATTCAGGGTCCCTTGCATTTCCATATGAATTTTAGGGTCAGCTTGCCCATTTCTGCAAAAAGGGGCATTGGAATTTTTGTAGGAATTATCTTGAGTCTGTAGATCAATTTGGGGAATATTGCCATCCTAACAATATTAAGTCTTCCAGTCCATAAACATGGCATCTCTTTCTAAAGATTTATTTATTTATTTATTTATTTATTTATTTTATTTATTTATTTGTTTATTTTTATTTTTTTGCTGTACGTGGGCCTCTCACTGTTGTGGCCTCTCCCGCTGCGGAGCACAGGCTCTGGACGTGCAGGCTCAGCGGCCATGGCTCACAGGCCCAGCCACTCCGTGGCATGTGGGATCTTCCCGGACCGGGGCACGAACCCGCGTCCCCTGCATCGGCAGGCAGACTCTCAACCACTGCGCCACCAGGGAAGCCCCTAAAGATTTTTTAAAAATTTCTTTCAACATTGTTTTGTACTTTTTAAGATACAAGTCATATTCTTTTTTTAAATTTACTCATAAATTTGTTTGTTTGTTTTTGTTTTTGACGCTATTGTACGTAGAACTGTTTTCTTAATTTTACTTTTGGATTGTTCCTCGCTAGTGTGTATAAGTTCAATTGATTATATCCTACAACTCTGCTGAACTTATTTACTGATTAGTGCTAATGATTTTTCTGTGTGAATTCCTTAGGATTTTCTAGATACAAGATCATGTCACCTGCTAATAGAGATAGCATCACTTTTTTCCAATCTTGGTGCCTTTTATTTCATTTTCTTTGCTAATTGACCAGGCTAGAACCTCCAGTACAGGGTTGAGTAGAAATGGTGAGAGTGGACATCCTTGTCTTGTTCCAGATCTTAAGGTAGACCTTTCAGTCTTTCACCTTGAAGTATGATGTTAGCTGTGGGTTGTTGTTTTTAAATATCCTGTATCGTGTTGAGCAAGTTCTATTCTTAATTTTTGACTGTTTTCATCATGAATGAGTTCAGTTTTATCAGATGCTTTCTGTGCATCTATTGAGATAATCAGGTGGTTTTTGTCCTTTATTTTATTGACATAGCTATTACAATAATTGACTTTTAGATATTAAACCAACCTTACAGTCGTGGGATAAACCATACTTTGCTGTGGTGTGTACTTCTTTTTATATTTTACTGGATTCAATTTGGTAGTATGTTAAGGACTTTTTGGTCCGTATTCATAAGATACTGTTCTGGTTGTTTTTTTATGTGTGTGTGACATTTTGTCTGGTTTTAGTATCAGGCATTGGGAAGTGTTGCCCACCACCCCCCCTTCTGTTTTTCTTTTTTTGTTAGTTTTTACCAGTTGTGCTTATTTCACTGGGGAACCTGCCCACATATCTCCTCACATTGCAGCCCTAGGGGTGGATCTCTGTTTCACTGGTGGTGAATTTTAGATCAGGTCTGTCCTTTAAATTACTCTTTTGTCCTTTTACCATTATTGTGTATGACCTTTCTGAAGACAAAACAAATATTTCCCCTTTAGAATGACCTATCATTTTTCATCATTTTACACAATCCACTGGAAATAGAGTGTAAAATCCAATGTCGTAGATAATGGTGATCACATTCCAAATTGAGGATATTATCGGTAGCTTTGTATTTTATTTCAGTTAAAATTTTGTTTTTAAATTTTGATGGCTTGCTAGGACAGTGGGAAGCTAAGGTGACCCAAGCAGCAACATTGCAATATGATTTGGAGGGAATAATGTGTATTGAGAGCATTTGCTGACTACAGCCCCTTCTGTATACCTATGCTCTTGCAAATGTGGGAGGTCCTGATGTTTCAGAGTAACTTTAGAACTTTAAAACGTCAGGCTCACAGTTGATATTTTAGGTCTTAAGGGGTTTGGTCATGTTAACAGCTACTGACTGAGGTGTGTAAACCACGGAAGTTTGAGTTTTTAGTGACAGCTGAATTCCTCTTTGTTTTTAGAGTTGTCGTTTGTAATCTGTATCCCTTTGCAAAGACGGTGGCTTCTCCGGCTGTAACTGTTGAAGTGGCGGTTGAGCAAATTGATATTGGTAAGTCAGAAAAACCATATTTGAAGACTGCTGGAGGAGACACTTCTTTACACTGTAAACAAGATGACTCTTGGACGTTCCCTATTGAGGGCCTAGCAGATAGTCGCCCCCCCAGATTGTGTTCTGGGATGACCGATTCATCGATATTTTCTGAGCTCTTTCTCTGTTTAGAGATTCATCTGGCTTATTTTTCTCTTATTTTTAAGGCAAGAATTATAGTAGAAAGTACCTATGCGTACAGTGACTTGATTTGAAAGAGGTGAAACTGATAAGAAAATGCAAATCGTCTTTTGTTCTTCAAAGGGGGAGTAACCCTGCTGAGAGCGGCAGCCAAAAACCACACTCGAGTGACAGTAGTGTGTGAACCAGAGGACTACGCGGCTGTGTCCTCAGAGATGCAGGGCTCCGACAGCAAAGACACATCTTTGGAGACAAGACGCCAGTTAGCCTTGAAGGTGCGGACATGCTTTTATCTAGTTCAGTGCTTGCAAGACCAACAGTACTCAGTTCTCACCAGATTACATCACCCTCCAGGGTTCTGCTTGGAGCTGCTGTCCTTTTGCTGTAAATGCAAAGACCAACTATGAGAGAGGTAGTCTGTCAAAAGATTGAAAGAGAAATGGAAAGGGAATAATTCTTTGTGCTATTTATTATTATTTGGTGTCTTTCCTGCACAGGCATGTGTGCGGGCTGTGGGTTGTAGTTTGATATATACTACTTATAACCATTTTTACCTCACTTTCAGAAATACTGCAGCTATTTTCACAAATCTTAACTCTTATTCTAGGCTTTCACTCATACGGCACGATATGATGAAGCAATTTCAGATTACTTCAGGAAAGAGTATAGTAAAGGAATATCTCAGATGCCCTTGAGGTATGGAATGAACCCTCATCAAACTCCTGCCCAGTTATATACCCTGAAGCCCAAGCTCCCAATCACAGGTAAAAGCTGAGCGTTAACGTGGCACAGTTTGCCGTGTCTGGATGTGTGTGTCTTTCTCTCTATTGTATCAGGTGTGATTCACTTTTTAGAAGATAAAGTAAATTACATAGTACCTCTTATAGTTGCTTGAAGTTTGAGCTGTCAGTGGGACTTGTGAACAAAAAATATTGAGATAATCAAGGGTTCTGGAGAGAAGTCAAGTTGAAGATACAGATTCGAATGTCTGGTGTGTAGATGGTTTTGAAGATGTAGTACAGGATGGGGTGGCTGAATTTTGGAGAAGACGGTCAAGACCAAACCTTGACGTGGCAGTGGAGAACCATCAGAGAACCTATAGAGTTTCAACCAGTCGGAATGCTGCTGAGAGCAGTAGCTATTTGATTTGGGAATGTTACAAACACAGTTTCCTTGGAATGATGGATCTGGAAGCCCAGTTACAATGGGCCAAAATAGGAATGTGAGGTTAGGAAAGAAGAATGATAAAGATAATTCTTTGAACAGAGAAATTAGTCAGGGCTTAAGGATTTGTAGAGTTATAAGAGGGATTTTACAGTTTTTGGTTCTGTTTTGTTGTTAAGGTGGACCATTTAATGAGCAAGCACGTCCTACTCCCTGGTAGAAGGGAAGAGTGGGTCCAGTGGGCAGAGGAGAGACTTGTAGGTGTGAAGACTTCGGAGGGTTGAAGTTGGTGGGGGGCTGCCCTGGGTGAGAGCACGGACAGCTTCCTTCAGGCACTGAGAAGGCAAGCTCAGAGCGCACATTGGTAGATTGGTGCTGTTTACTCCCTGTTACCAGCGGAGAGAGGGGAGGAGAGAGAAGCGGTGCAGGAAGTTTAAGGAGCATTTAAAATACTCTTTTCTTTGCTCTTGACAGTCGGTAAATTCTATTACTACTTTGCCTCAGGTATATTTTGAATCTTTTCTAATGCTGCCCAAGCCCGTGTGCTCAGCCCTAGAGTTGTGTGTGTGTGTGTGTGTGTGTGTGTGTGTGTGTGTGTGTGTGAGAGAGAGTGATGTTGATGACTGGTTTTCTTGTGATTGGAAACGAGAAGAGTTCTGTTTTGTTTCAACTGTTTAATAAATTAAACAACTTTAAACATTTCTCTATAGCATTTTCTCTTGTGTCTAAAGAGTTGTGAGTGTCTTTGGAAATTTGATAATTTGAAGGGGTTATTCTAACTAACTGAAATGTTTCAGAAGCCAAGTTTTCTCCCACTTACCACAATTAGTCTAAAGTATAAAAAAAGGGAGATGGGGGAGTTTTATAAAAGATGTCTCGTTTAATTTTTGCATGTTGTATGTCTTATAGGATATTTTACTTTTGTTGTTTACTGTTTATTGCCTATTTTGTTTCTTCTATGCCTCTTGCATAAGCTCCATGAGAACAGTAATTTTTTTGGCCACACCGCACGGCATGTGGGATCTTGGTTCTCCAACCAGGGATTGAACCCATGCCCCTGCAGTGGAAGTGCAGAGGCTTAACCACTGGACCATCAGGGAGGTCCCCTAAAAGAGCAGTTTCAGATTTACAGAAACATTTCCCAGAAGTACAAAGAATTCTCATATGTCCACCTTCCCCCAGTTTCCCCTGTTAACAACTTTGCATTAGTGTGGTACGTTTGTTACAGTTAATCAATATTGGTTCATTATCATTAACTAAGATCGATAGTTTAGATTCAGAATATGTTGTACATTCTACAGGTGTGGGCAAATGTATAATGTATTCGCTGTGAAATTTTCCTACATAATAGTTTTACCACCCTAAAAACTCCTCCCCTTCCGCCCCCCTAACCCCTAGCAACCACTGTCTCTATACGTTTGCTGTGTTCCAGTATCATATAGTTGGAAACATACAGTATGTAGCCTTTTCAGACTGATTCTTTAACTTAGCAATATGCATTTAAGTTTCCTCCTGTGTCTTCTGGTAGCTTATTACCTCTTATTGCTGAATAATATTTCCTTGTGTGTGGCTGTACCGCAGTTTATCCATTCACCTTTTGAAGACATCAAGAATCTCAGGATGCTGTTTGGCAGTTTATGAATAAAGCTGTTATAAACACTTGTGTGCATGTTTTTGTATAGACACAAGTTTTCAACTCATTTGGGTAAATACCTAATATTTTCTATTGTATAATTCTGTTGTGCATTTTGTTTCCTTTCTAACTCCACCCGTAAGCTCCATGATGACAGTAACTTGGGTTTTTTTTGTTTTTTTTTTTTAAATTCAAAGAGCATTTTATTGTTTGGAAGAAGTATAGAGAAACAGATTAATGTTTGAATTTTTTTTAAATTTTTTTATACAGCAGGTTCTTATTAGTTATCCATTTTATACATATTAGTGTATATATGTCAATCCCAGTCTCCCATTTCATCCCCTGCAGCTCGCTTTTCCCTCTTGGTGTCCATACATTTGTTCTCTACATCTGTGTCTCTATTTCTGTCCTGAAAACCAGTTCATCTGTACCATTTTTCTAGGTTCCACATACATGCGTTAATATACGATATTTGTTTTTCTCTTTCTGACTTACTTCACTCTGTGTGACAGTCTCTAGATCGATCCAGGTCTCTACAGATGACCCAATTTCATTCCTTTTTATGGCTGAGTAATAATTGTATATATGTACCACATCTTCTTTATCCATTCATCTGGGCATTTAGGTTCCTTCCATGACCTGACTATTGTAAATAGTGCTGCAGTGAACATTGGGGTGCATGTGTCTTTTTGAATTGTGGTTTTCTTTAGGTATATGTCCAGTAGTGGGATTACTGGGTCATATGGTAATTCTATTTTCAGTTTTTTAAGGAAAGTCCATACTGTTCTCCATAGTGGCTGTATCAGTTTACATTCCCACCAACAGTACAAGAGGGTTCCCTTTTCTCCACACCCTCTCCAGCATTTGTTGTTCGTAGATTTTCTGATGATGCCCATTCTAACTGGTGTGAGGTGATACCTCATTGTAGTTTTGATTTGCATTTCTCTAATAATTAGTGATGTTGAGCAGCTTTTAATGTGCTTCTTGTCCATCTGTATGTCTTCTTTGGAGAAATGTCTATTTAGGTCTTCTGCCCATTTTTGGATAGGGTTTTTTGTTTTTTTATTATTGAGCTGCATGAGCTGTTTATATATTTTGGAGATTAATCCTTTGTCCGTTGATTCGTTTGCAAATATTTTCTCCCATTCTGAGGGTTGTCTTTTCGTCTTGTTTATGGTTTCCTTTGCTGTGCAAAAGCTTTGAAGTTTCATTAGGTCCCATTTGTTTATTTTTATTTCCATTACTCTAGGAGGTGGATCAAAAAAGGTCTTGCTGTGATTTATGTCAAAGAGTGTTCTTCCTATGTTTTCCTCTAAGAGTTTAATAGTGTCTGGTCTTACATTTAGGTCTCGAATCCATTTTGAGTTTATTTTTGTGTATGGTGTTAGGGAGTGTTCTAATTTCATTCTTTTACATGTAGCTGTCCAGTTTTCCCAGCAACACTTATTGAAGAGACTGTCTTTTCTCCATCATATATCCTTGCCTTCTTTGTCTTAGATTAGTTGACCATAGGTGCGTGGGTTTATGGCTGGGCTTTCTATCCTGTTCCATTGGTCTATATTTCTGTTTTTGTGCCAGTACCGTATTGTCTTGATTACTGTAGCTTTGTAGTATAGTCCAAAGTCAGGGAGTCTGATTCCTCCAGCTGTTTTTTTCCTTCAGGAATGCTTTGGCTATTTGGGGTTTTTTTGTGTCTCCATACAAATTTTAAGATTTGTTTGTTCTAGTTCTGTAAAAAATGCCAGTGGTAGTTTGGTAGGGATTGCACTGAATCTGTAGATTGCTTTGGGTAGTATAGTCATTTTCACAATATTGATTCTTCCAGTCCAAGAACATGGTATATCTCTCCATCTGTTGGTATCATCTTTAATTTCTCTTATCAGTGTCTTATAGTTTTCTGCATACAGGTCTTTTGTCTCCCTAGGTAGGTTTATTCCTAGGTATTTTATTCTTTTTGTTGCAGTGGTAAATGGGAGTGTTTCCTTAATTTCTCTTTCAGATTTTTCATCATTAGTGTGTAGGAATGCAAGAGATTTCTGTGCATTAATTGTGTATCCTGCCACTTTACCACATTCATTGATAAGCTCTAGTAGTTTTCTGGTGGCATCTTTAGGATTCTCTATACGTAGTTTTATGTTATCTGGAAACCGTGACAGTTTTACTACTTCTTTTCCAATTTGTGTGCCTTTTATTTCTTTTTCTTTTGTGATTGCCGTGGCTAGGACTTCCAAAACTATGTTGAATAATAGTGGCGAGAGTGGATATCCTTGTCTTGTTCCTGATCTTAGAGGAAATGCTTTCAGTTTTTCACCATTGAGAATGATGTCTGCTGTGGGTTTGTCATATATGGCTTTTATTATGTTGAGGTAGGTTCCCTCTATGCCCACTTTCTGGAGAGTTTTTATTATAAATGGGTGTTGAAATTTGTCAAAAGCTCTTTCTGCATCTGTTGAGATGAGCATATGGTTTTTATTCTTCAATTTGTTAATATGGTGTATCACATTGATTGATGTGCGTATATTGAAGAAATGCATCCCTGGGATAAATCCCACTTGATCATGGTGTAGGATCCTTTTAATGTGTTGTTGGATTCTGTTTGCTAGTATTTTGCTGAGGATTTTTGCATCTATATTCATCAATGTTATTTGGTCTGTAGTTTTCTTTTTCTGTAGTATATTTGTCTGGTTTTGGTATCAGGGTGATGATGGATGGTGGTGAGTTTGGGAGTGTCCCTTCTTCCACAATTTTTTGGAAGAGTTTGAGAAGGATGGGTGTTAGCTCTTCTCTAAATGTTTGATAGAATTCACCTGTGAAGCCATCTGGTCTTGGACTTTTGTTTGTTGGAAGAGTTTTAATCACAGTTTCAATTTCATTGCTTGTGATTGGTCTGTTCATATTTTCTATTTCTTCCTGGCTCAGTCTTGGAAGGTTATATCTTTCTAAGAATTTGTCCATTTCTTCCAGATTGTCCATTTTATTGGCATAGAGTTGCTTCTGGTAGTCTCTTAGGATGCTTTGTATTTCTGCAGTATGTCACTTCTTTTTCATTTCTAATTTTATTGATTTGCGTCCTCTCCCTCTTTTTCTTGATGAGTCTGGCTAATGGTTTATCAATTTTGTTTATCTTCTCAAAGAGCCAGCGTTTTTTGTTTTATGTCAAATTACCTTATTTATAGCATTCACTGGTATGTTTGTAGAATACAGATTTTTTAAAATGCAAAAAACCCCAAAAAGAACCAGCATTTAGTTTTATTGATCTTTGCTCTTGTTTTCTTTGTTTCTATTTCATTTATTTCTTCTCCGATCTTTATGATTTCTTTCCTTCTACTAACTTTGGGTTTTATTTGTTCTTCTTTCTCTAGTTCCTTTAGGTGTTAGGTACATTGTTTGAGATTTTTCTTGTTTCTTGAAGTAGGCTTGTATTGCTCTAAACTTCCCTCTTAGAAATGCTTTTGCTGCATCCCATAGGTTTTGGATCGTTCGTGTTTTCGTTGTAATTTGTCTCTAGGTATTCTTTGATTTCCTCTTTCATTTCTTCAGTGATCTCTTGGCTATTTAGTAATGTATTGTTTAGCCTCCATGTGTTTGTGTTTTTTACGTTTTTTCCCCCTGTAATTGATTTCTAATCTCATAGCATTATGGTCAGAAAAGATGCTTGATGTGTTTTCAATTTTCTTAAATTTACTGAGTCTTGATTTGTGACCCAAGATGTGATCTATCCTGGAGAATGTTCCGTGTGCACTTGAGAAAAAAGTGTATTCTGTTGTTTTTGGATGGAATGTGCTGTAAACATCAATTAAGTCCATCTTGTTTAATGTGTCATTAAAGCTTGCATTTCCTTATTTATTTTCATTTTGGATGATCTGTCCATTGGTGAAAGTGGGTGTTAAGGTCCCCTACTATTATTGTGTTACTGTCAGTTTCCCTTTTTATGGCTGTTAGCATTTGCCTTATGTATTGAGGTGCTCCTATGTTGGATGCATAAATATTTACAGTTGTTACATCTTCTTCTTGGATCGATCCCTTGATCATTCTGTAGTGTCCTTCTTTGTCTCTTGTAATAGTCTTTATTTTAAAGTCTATTTTGTCTGATATGAGAGTTGCTACTCCATCTTTCTTTTGATTTCCATTTGTGTGGAGTATCTTTTTCCATCCCCTCACTTTCAGTCTGTATGTGTCCCTAGGTCTGAAGTGGATCTCTTGTAGACAGCATATATGTGGGTCTTGTTTTTGTATCCATTCAGCGAGCCTGTGTCTTTTGGTTGGAGCATTTAATCCATTCACATTTAAGGTAATTATCGATATGTATGTTCCTATGACCTTTTTCTTAATTGTTTGAGTTTGTTTTTATAGGTCCTTTTCTGTTTCCTGCTTAGAGAAGTTCCTTTAGCACTTGTTGAAGAACTGGTTTGGTGGTGCTGAATTGTCTTAGCTTTTGCTTGTCTGTAAAGTTTTTGATTTCTCTGTCAAATCTGAATGAGATCTTTGCTGGGTAGAGTATTCTTGGTTGTAGGTTCTTCCCTTTCATCACTTTAAGTATATCATGCAACTGCCTTCTGGCTTGTAGAGTTTCTGCTGAGAAATCAGCTGTTAACCTTATGGGAGTTCCCTTGTATGTTATTTGTCTTTTTTCCCTGTTGCTTTCAATAATTTTTCTTTGTCTTTAATTTTTATCAATTTGATAACTGTGTGTCTCCGTGTGTTTCTCCTTGGGTTTATCCTGCCTGGGACTCTCTGCGCTTCCTGGACTTGGGTGGCTATTGCCTTTCCCATGTTAGGGAAGTTTTTGACTATAATCTCTTCAGGTAGTCTCTCGGGTCCTTTCTCTCTCTCTTCTCCTTCTGGAACCCCTATAATGCGAATTTTGTTGCGTTTAATGTTGTCCCAGAGGTCTCTTAGGCTGTCTTCATTTCTTTTCAATCTTCTTTCTTCATTCCGTGATAGTGAATTCCACCATTTGGTCTTTCAGGTCAGTATTCTGTTCCTCTGCCTCAGTTATTCTGCTATTGATTCCTTCTAATGTATTTTTCATTTCAGTTATTGTATTGTTCATCTTTGTTTGTTTGTTCTTTAATTCTTCTGGGTCTTTGTTAAGCATTTCTTGCGTCTTCTCGATCTTTGCCTCCATTCTTTTTCCAAGGTCCTGGATCATCTTCACGATCATTATTCTGAATTCTTTTTCTGGAAGGTTGCCTATCTCCACTTAATTTAGTTGTTTTTCTGGGGTTTGATGTTGTTCCTTCATCTGGTACAAGTCCTCTGACTTTTCATTTTGTTTGTCTTTCTGTGAATGTGTTTTTCGTTCCACCGGCTGCAGAAGTTTAGTTCCTCTTGCTTCTGCTGTCTGCCCTCTTGGATGAGTCTATCTAAGCAGGTTGTCGATGACAGTAATTTGGGAGGGACTGTTTTATTCACTGATAGTATCCCAAGTTCCTAGAACAGTGCTTAACATTGTAGTAGGCACTCAGTAGATGTTTGGCAAGGTTTTGCTTTTAAAAGTATGTGCTATCCAAAATAACACAAAGGAAGTGAAATTATAAAGTTGTTTTTAATTAGTGGCCCACTAGTTTTGTGCGTGCACTGAACTTCTTATAAATGTTTATTCACAAGATTTTGGCTTTTAAAAATCCTGCCACTGTTAAGAGAATAGGCAGTGAAAAAAGTTGTAGTCTCCTTTTGAACTGCATTTCAACTTTAGACTGAGTGTACCGAGTCTGGTATAAAAGAGGAGAAACCCAACACACGCTTTTCCCTCCATCTCTCCCACCCACTAAACTCTTGCTTTAGTTTGTAACATTATTTGTTAAACTGACAGGACTTACAATTGAAATTTTATACTATAAATTGTACAGTAAAGTTGCCACAGTTGTTTGATCTTATTTCTGTACTGAAGTGGATCCCTGATGATCACTAGTCTAGTCGTACTTTTTTCCTGTTCCTGAATTCTTTGTTGATTTATTTGTGGATTGGCTGGCTTTGGTCCACCAGTGGTGTGGGCACACGTATGTGTTCATGCACCTCTGTGGTGTGTGTGTGTTTGTTGAGATGGGCTCAGACTCGGGTGCTTTATTCAGTCTCAGCAAGTTCTTGTATGTTCATGTATATCTGTTTGCCTCTTCGTTATACTTTATTTGCAACATATTTGTGCAATCTTTATATATGTGTTTTTAAAATTTTTCTAGGAAATGTACACATATCTGATCTTATTGACCTGGCTTGTTAATGTGTATTTATATTTTTATATGTAGTTTTGAATGGAGCCCCTGGATTTATCAACTTGTGTGATGCTTTGAATGCCTGGCAGCTGGTGAAGGAACTCAAAGAAGCTTTAGGCATTCCAGCCGCTGCCTCTTTCAAACATGTCAGCCCGGCAGGTAAAGCACTGCCCTCTGGGATTCTCTGGAACTGTTCAAAGTACACTTTTTAAAAAATTTTTGGAAGTTTGACAAGACTCAAAAGCAAATATAGATACTCTGTGAAGTCCGAAACCACTTTTGTTAATAACAGTATCAGTGTAGTAACTGGATAAAATCTGATAACAATACCATGCGCACATGTCTTTTACATATATATAATATGTAACACTATTATGAGATAGGAAGGTCAGATAATAGTTGTATTTGTAGTGGAAACATGTTTTAGAAAATAAAAGTGATGTTGCTGAATGCAGTATGACTAAACCAAACATTTTTCCACATGGTTGAGAAGTTAACTGAGTGGAGACACAAGTTGTTCTTACGGCACTCTAACTTTTTATGGCCATTGTATGAGAGACCTTTGTTCTTCTGTGTTTAAGTCAGCTGTACAGCTTAGTTATTTGTGTCACCTACTGACAATTCAACACATAATTAGTTCTCAGATAGTTTTTGGATATGAAAACAATGGGAGTGGCAGAGAAATAAACGGTGTGTGATATCAAGCAGGACAGAGAGTCAGCAATGAATTAAAGTAGCTTCATACACGCCTAGTGTTGGCAGACTCAAGACAGTGGCTCTGTTTTCAGAGGCTGGAGAAGAGATTCCCCCCGCCTCACCCTCCCCTGCAGTTATATTTTTGGCATTTAATTATCTGGCCAAACAGGTTTTTGTTTAATTTGGCCCAAGCACTAGAAATTATGCTGTATAGACTAGATGATGTTTAGAAAAATGTCCTGATTTAGGAATTAATAAGTAGTCACTTGAGATTTTTGGCTTATTTATGGTTTTCTATACCAGGCGCTGCTGTTGGAGTTCCACTCAGTGAAGATGAAGCTAAAGTCTGCATGGTGTATGATATGTACGAAACGCTCACACCCATATCCACTGCATATGCAAGAGCAAGAGGTCAGAAGAATAATAGCGCTTTTTCTGTTGTTTTTTTTTGAGAGGAAAAGCAATATTTTATCTTAAAGTAGTAATATCCTTTGTTTCGTTATAGGATTTCAAATTACCTTAATCTGTTTTTCATTAATACTTCAGAATGACTATATGAGAGCCTTGGAATAAATTTGTTTATAAAAGTGTGTGTTAGTTTTAGTATTTAATGTAATAAAGGGAAGCACAATTGGAATTTGGTGCGTGAAGTTTCAGATGAGGCTATTGAATGTATTTGTATTGCTAAATTTAAGTTGTATGGTTATTTAAGTACACTGAACTTTGTTAAAGTTATATTTTATATAATTCACAAGTATCTAATGCATGAGCTTAATAACCTGTGAATATTATTGTAAAATTAATGGGAGATGATTGAGACACTTTCTCATGGTTTACTTTCTACCACAGGGGTTGGCAAAGAGTGGCTCATTGGCTAAATCCAGCCCACCACCTAGCTTTGTAAATATAGTCTGGTTGGAATAGGGCCACATAGTATTGTCGGTGGCTGATTGCTAACCACAGTCTTGGAGGTGGAACAGGGTCACGTGGCCGCAAAGCTTAAAAAATATTTACTTTCAGGCCCTTTACAGAAAAAGTTTGCTGAATGTTGCTCTAGGAGGTAAAATGAAAGAATATTTCTTATTGATTATTTCAGTTAAATGACTTATTAATCTATTGTTTAAATCTTAGTGAAGTTAGATTTTATATGATCACATTGGGGTTTGTTGAACATTACCTTTTTCTGTATAAGGATGGATAATCTGTTTTAAATACTGCGTTTTAATTTTTATTTACAGGGGCTGATAGGATGTCTTCCTTTGGTGATTTTGTTGCATTATCTGATATTTGTGATGTCCCTACTGCCAAAATTATCTCTAGAGAGGTTAGTGGACATTCTGCATCTTGTCCCATGCATAACTAAGTAGAGCTTAATTTGTTCATAGTGTTTATTGAAACCATAACCTGTAATATTGGTATTTGGCTATTGTGATCAAGTTTTATGTATTTAATTCTTTAAAATTTTCTAGTAGTCATTGTCTTAATGCCAGAGTTACTGTTTCTGAAGAATAGAGGATGCTATCTTGGATGGTGACGTAATAGTGAACCTGGCTGTAAACTTTCATTCGGTCTGTAATGAAAGAGACTGTATAGTGAGGGGAATTATAAACTACTCTAAAAAACTAACCCCCATCAATTGAGTACCAAACAGGCATTCCGGAAAGGTGGGGGTGGGGCTGGGGAGATAGAGAAGAAGATGAAGGAGATCAGATGCCTCGGAGGGAAACAAACAGTTAGCAGTTAAGGCTAACAGGGCCTGTGACTTGACAATATTTAGTTGCTTTAGGGATCCTTACCATCACCCCTGCCATCCCCAGCTGCCGTGGAGCTGGTGTGCTGCGTTACAGGTTACAGCACGAGGCTTTGGGGCGTGATCTATGACTTTCGTATCTTTATGATGTGTTAAATGTGATTTCCTCTGACCTCTTTTCTTGCTGTTGAGGAGCCTGCCTTGCCTCGGGTCATTTAGCCAGGTTTTGGCAGAGCCAGAATTAGAAGAACATGCTCTTTCTAGTACAAAACCTCCCTGTGAACAGAAGAGTAAAAAATCATTTTTCTTCCTAAGATATGTGTATTACAGCGAATCACTCATATATTCTTGGTTAAAATTGAAACAGACAACCAGAAGGACAGCCAATGAGATAAGATCAGCTGTAGAAAGTTGAATTCTAACATAGACTTACCTTTTCCAAGTATAGTATTTGTATTATCTGGTGGAGGCAGAAACCAGAAACTGCTACTGCATTATTTACAACAGATAATTATCTCTAGATTGTTTAAGAGGTGTTCTCTAATTTTTTAAAATAGAAATTAATATTTAATACACATATAGGTATCTGATGGTATTATTGCCCCGGGATATGAAGATGAAGCTTTGAAATTACTTTCTAAGAAGAAAAATGGGAACTACTGTGTTCTTCAGGTTAGTGCAATTCATGTTTGAAACAGTAATTTGCTCTTCTCTTTTCTCTCTTTTTCCCCATATTTAATCTTTCCTTTATACTGGCACCCTTCTGATTTATCCTTCTTTACTATGGTTTTTTTATCCTTAACCCTGCAAATTTTTTCTTCCTATTAATTTTTTGGGTTTAAGATTAAGATAGCTTTCCCGCTCTTACTTTTCATTTCTTTAAAAATAATATATTTAATGTGGTTTCCTATTCAAAAGGTATTGAAGGTTATTTGATGAAGTCTCCTCATCCTTCCCTTCTGCCGCTCTGTTACCTTTTTTAAAAGTAATAGTCTCAATTTCTTGCTCACCTTCCCTGAAATATGTAGTCTGTACATACTCAGCAAATATTTGCGTTTGCATTTCTTCTTTTTCTCCCCACTGACACAAATGCACACTGCTTCATCATCTTGGAAGTTTGTCCTGTATCTGTGTATCTTATCTAGCCAGTCACCAGTCTTTAGCTATTACACATACCCTGCAGTGAAATAAGCTAGAGGGAAAGTCCTGAGAATAAAATTAGGACTGGGTTGCAGACTGTCTGTATTGGTGACTTTGATAGATGCTGCTCATTTTAAGGTTGTACAACCAATTTTATGTCTTAATGGGAATGTGTAAGGGTGCCTGTTTCCTAACACCTTTGCTAGCATCAAGTTTTTAAACATTTTTATCTTAGCAGTTAGACAGATGAAGATGGCATCTCATTGCAGTTTTAGTTTCTCATTGTGTGTGGGTGAACATCTTTTCACATTTAAGTGTTTTTACTTCCCTTTTATGAACTGTCTGCCCGTGTTCTTTGCCTGTCTTTCTAATAGATTGTTGAGTTTTTTCCTTACTGATTTTTACAAGTTCTTATACATTAGGGAAATTAGCCCACAGTCTGATCATAAATGGATAAAGCAAAAAGTTATTTGAATTGAAAGTTAAAATTCATAATACTGTTTTTCAGAAGGTATTAATGTAAAAAAAAATTTGTGGAATCCAAATTCCATATATTGAAAGTTATTATTCTTCGTTTTAAGAAACCAATAATTACCTGGTTCACCATAGACTCCATGTAAGCTTTTCAAGGAAAGAAAACAAAAATACCACATTAAATGTAATACTTTTTAAAAAGCTACTTGACAGAAGTAGCTTTTTTAAAAGGTACTTAATCATTCAGTTAGCTGCCACTGTATTTTCACTCTTAACTGTTTTTTGTTGTTGTTGTCATTAAGAGTAGTAAGTACTTCTGGCTATTAGCAGTTACTTGTAGCATCATGAAGAATGTTTTCCAAATGCTGAGCCTGACCCTGTTCACGACCTCTTTAGCACCGGACAGTATCATGTTTCAGGGTGTCAAAAGAACACCAGGGCTTCCTCAATATTCTGTTTATTTGAGAGGTTTTTTTATGACATCAGTTAATAGGCGGGCACATCTCAGTTTTAGAAATTTTATAATATAAAGGGAAAAGGACCATTTTAGAATTCAGGAAAATGCAGTTTAAGCAGAATTAGTATGAGGTCTTGCTTATAAGTTACAGATATCAGTGCTTTCTAAATCAAAGATCATGCAAAGGTTAAATGAAGAAATACTGTCAAATTTGGAAAAATGTCTAGGGAGAGAGTGGTCTTATGCAGGTTATTCCCATGTCTTATTATCATTTCAGTTAAAAATTTGGGAGAGGAAGAAAGCAATGAATGACATATTCCTTTTCAAATAACAAAGACACAGACTACAAATGCTGTTCTCTCTCTTTTAACTTTTTTTTGTTTTGTTTTAGTTTTGGCTGTGTTGGGTCTTCCTTGCTGCATGCGTGCATTCTCTAGTTGCGGCGAGCGGGGGCTACTCTTTGTTGCCGTGCGTGGGCTTCTCATTGCGTTGGCTTTTCTTGTTGCAGAGCATGGCCTCTAGGCACGCGGGCTTCCATAGTTGTGGCTCGCGGGCTCTAGAGCGCAGACTTAGTAGTTGTGGCGCACGGGCTTCGTTGCTCCGCGGCATGTGGAAACTTCCCGGACTAGGGCTTGAACCCTTGTCCCCTGCATTGGCAGGCGGATTCTTAACCACTGCGCCACCAGGGAAGCCCACTCTTTTAACTTTTAATCTAAGTCTTAATTAAGTATTTGTAATAGATTCTTAGAAAAAAATTAGAGGTTAGTTTTTGTGCCACTGCCTATTTGTTAGCATATCTGTTTTAGTTTTTTTTTTTTTTTAAGAAAAAACCATATGTATAGTGCTTTCAGTTACTGAAACCAGAAATGCTCTGTTGGAACCATTGGTTCTAATGTTTGGTATAAGTTACAAAACCCTATAAGATTATAAAACCTATAAAAAATTTTGGAGCAAAATATTGGTGCCTGACCATTCTATTACACCCATCCTGAAATGATCTTGTACCTGCCTAAGTTAGAAAAAATGAATATAGCCTTGCTTATAATGAAATATCTTGAACATAAATTAAGTGAAAAATTTTGAGGGATGTAGACATATTTTTTACTCTTTTAACTCCTTAACTTTGTTTTATTTAGATGGACCAGTCTTACAGTCCAGATGAAAACGAAATTCGAACTCTCTTTGGTCTTCGTTTAAGCCAGAAGAGAAATAATAGTGTCATCGACAGGTCATTATTTAGCAACATTGTTACCAAGAATAAAGATGTAAGTCTGAAAATATCTGAACTGAATACTAGTAATTCAGTAGATCTGTTTTTTGTTTGTTTGTTTGTTTGTTTGCGGTACGTGGGTCTCTCACTGTGGCGGCCTCTCCCGTTGCGGAGCACAGGCTCTGGACATGCAGGCTCAGCCGCTCCACAGCATGTGGGATCCTCCCAGACCGGGGCAGGAACCCGTGTCCCCTGCATCGGCAGGCAGACTCTCAACCACTGTGCCACCAGGGAAGCCCAGTAGATCTGTTTTTAATATTTATATGCTTATGCATTTATTAAGGCCCATATTTAAAACTGGTCGATATGCAAAGAGCTAGCTCATCTCTGAGTTGTCAAGTAAGTTTGAGAACTCAAAAGATGAACAGAAGGCCATATTAGAAACTTCTGTGCATATGTATATATGTAGTTATCTGCCTTCAATTCTACATATATGGGATCATGTCTTTTATAAATCTGTTCTGTAACTTGCCTTTTTTTCTATGCACTGAGCTACAAATGTGTTTATATATCAAGAAAGATCGATCCACATCTTCATCTGAAAGGCCATGTGGCAATCCACGTACTATGATGGATATTTAAGTTGTTTCCATTTTCAGTGATGTGATGGGTGTTTTCACATAGTCACGATTTTGCTATTGTCCTGTTGTCATCTTTTAGAAGGACATATTCCTAGGATAAAAATGGTTTTCTTTTTGTATTTACATGTATTATATCAATTAATATGCACAGCTCCCTCTGGGTGGGGTGTGACTACTGTCAACTCTATTGTAAAGGTTACAAAATTCTGACAGAGAGGACAGTTAAGACATTTGCCCAAGGTTATGCTATAAGGAAGTGGATGAGCTAGTAGTACTTGTTTTTCTGAAATCCCTTAATTGGGCCTTCAGTTTTAAAGGATATTTTTGCTGGGTCTAATGTTGGCTGTACTTTCCTTTCAGTACTTCAGATGTGTAACTGACTTCTTTGTTTTCTGGTCTTACCTGCTGGTGTGGCTGGTGTTTTTGATTGCATGCTGGGCATTGGATATTGATGAAATAAAAATTCATATTTTAAGGCAAGGCAAGAAAAATTTAAACATGAAACTTTTTCTTTGGCCTCCTCCTTCCCCTCTAGCGTGCACTGTGCATCTGCATTATGTGTTAACCAGGCTTCCCCAGTGGCAGAAATACCTGCTCGACCATAAAGCTCAATTTTTCTTCTTCTGGTGCCAGCCACATAACTCCTTAGAAGATAACATTCCTTTCTCAATCCTGTGAGGGGTCACGATGAGCCACCACTCTGCCTTGTGTATGCAGACATCTTTGGTGAACTTTATGTACAGTGCCAATATATCAGTTCCCTTAAAGATAGTGATTGGTACAGAGCACACTGGTCAGACAACGTGGGGAGATTCTGGGCTGCACCTAGTGGAAGTTCTTAGCTTAAATACTTATGACCTTATTAATATTACTAGCTATTTTATTTCTATTCTGCCTATTTTACAAGATTATTGTTTCTTCCAAATATGTGACTGAGCGTTTGATAAAAATAACGATGACTAGGGGAGTTGAAATGATTGACCAAATACATCTTTCTATAAGATCAGTGATTATAATAGTGTAACTATAGATATGGGAAGAAGCAACAAGAGGGAACCATTTCCTGGACCATAATAGACTAGTAAATCAGGTGGTCCAGAGGCTTTCGGTTACTGCCAAGAGGGCCTAGTCCTGTAATGGCCCATCGAGTCCAGTAATGGCCCATCGAGTGGCTTATCAGCGAAATCCTTGCCTGAACTGAATGAGCATTCCTAGCACCATGGGACAAATTAGTCACAAAATGCCTCCCAAACTTTGGTTGAAATTAAGACCAAAAGGGAGGGGATCGTAAAATAAAGAATGTCGCCCACCATCCAGTTTTGCAAGAATCAAGTCTTTAGCCACTGCAGTCACTGAAAGGCATTCAGGGTGAGGTGCTTACTGTGCTCTGGGAAAACTGACAAAACCGGCCCTCAGATAGTTATATATTTTCAGGAGATTTTGTGAACCCAGTTTCTTGTATCTTCCCGTACTTAGGAAAGCACTTACAACCATTAATTAGGATGTCTGTTCCTCGAGAATAGCAGTAACCTTCTGCCGAGAAGTGTGGTTGATTGCACGTGCCCCTTCATCGAAATCACGTATATACTGGCCACCCCCCTTACCTATTTGGAACAGTTCTCAGATCTTTCTGAGAGACTGTCTCCTGGGTTCCTCAGGTTGCCTCAAATAAAATTTTCCATATCTTTTGTAGGTTGACTATTGGATCAGTTTTTTGGTCTGCAATATGAAAGAACCATATAGATATTTTGAGGGTCTGGATGGTGTTTTTTTCCCTTCATAGAGTTGACTTAATGCGGGGCTTAGCTCATTTACCTCTTAGTTACTGCCTTGCAACTTGGAAAATGCCTTGAGGGGAAAAGCATCATCACATTCATTTCTTCCAGCTTCCTTTATCTCTGGGGTCTTTGCCTCTTGCCTCTCAGTACTTGATATTTTATGAGCTCTGTATTCAGGTTTTCTATTTGTTCTTAGAAAAGGATTAGTCTCTTAAGAAGTCATTTTGTAACAAGTGGACGAGTTGGCTATTGTTTCCCGGTCTGAATCCTGCGACTTTAAGTAGAATGCTGAAAATAGGCTTTAAAATCTTTATCAGGATAGTTCTGTTAATAAACATATAGTGATTAAGACATGATCTTTGTTGGTTTACTGGTTATTCTTTCATTTTTATCTTTGAAACTTAATGGTGCCCTGAAGTGAAGGAACATGTAGGAATCATATACAGAAAGATCTTTCAGTCCTTTGGAATCCACTCCTTTGGTCAAGGCCCTGAGGTACTGGGGTAGCAATGTTTTTAAGCAGCTCACAGTAAAATGAGACTTTTTTTTTTTTTTAAACTTTATTAATCTGGCTGGTTAATGTATTTTTTAAAATACCAAAAGGGTATTGAGCTAGATTCCATGGTACCCATGCTGACAACTGTGTCTACCTATTGAGACTCTTACTTTTGTAAGTTTTCCTTGTAGTTTTATAGGTATTGGACTGATTAATTTAGTAGCACTTGATAGGTTTTGTGCCTCTGGCTGTGCTAGCTTGGATATTTTTACAAGGGTTTGATTTTAAATCTTTTATCTACATTCTTTTGTATTTGTTCCTATGTATTTTTAATGGAAATTTGGAAACCTAACGAAGAATGAGAATGATGGTATTATCCTCCTTTATATTCCTCTCCCTTCTTTTAAAACAGGGTTTTATTAATATTCCAGCCTCAAAATCATCAGATTATACTATCAGGTCTAGACTGGTTTCAGTCCTGAGGAAGCCGGAGAAGTGTAATGAGTGTGTGTTAAATATTAACAAACATGCTTGAATTTTTCTGTCTTCTCCCATTTTTCTTGAATAATGCTTCAATTTGTTTTAACTATATGTGCCATGTTTATTACACTGGATTCTCTCACTCCCACCCCTTGACATGTCTCATAGTCCTTGATCCTAACTCGGGATACTAGGGTTATATTTGAAGGTAGGCAGCTAAGAAGGCTGGCTTTTGTTTTTAATCTTTCTTAGAACCAAAGGAATAAAATGTATAGTTGGCAAAGAGCAAATACAGATAGAAAAGGATATACTATCAATGCATCAGTAGTACCTTAGTATAATAAATTCTTAAAAAATTCTAACAGTGGTTTTTAAGCTTTTAATTTTGAGTTTAAAAAGTAAAAATTATAGATACACATGCAGTTTTAAGAGTTCCCATGTATCTTTTACTCCATTTCCCCTAATGGACAGTGTCTTGCAAAACTGTTAATACAGCATCACAACCTTGATAATTGACATTGATGCAGTCAAGACACAGAACATGCCCCTCACTGCAAGGAGGCTTCTGTTGCCTTTTATAGCCACACTCACTTCTCTCCTGCCTCTGCCTCCTCTGTAACCTCGGGCAACTACTAATCTGTTCCCCTTTCTGTAACTTTCATTCATTGTACATTCATGAACAGGTTTTTGTATGAACATAGTTTTCATTTCTCTGTTCTAAAGACACAGGAGTGTATTTGCTGGCTGGCATCATAGTTGCATATTTAGTTTAAGAAACTGCCAAACTGTTTTCCAAAGAGGCTGCATCATTTTATATGTTACACCAGCAACATACGCACGATCCCAGTTTCTCTGCATCCTTACCAGGTTTCGGTGTTGTCGCTTTCTTATTAGATAGGTGTGTAGCAATACCTCATAATTTTAATTTGCCTTCCCTAATGCCTAGTGATGGACATTTTTTCATGTGTTTATTTGCCATCTGTATATCCTTTTTCTTCAAATGTCTCTTCATGTCTTTTGCCCATTTTCTAATTATATTTTTATTCTTGTAGCTGAATTTTGAGAGGTCTTTATATATTGTGAATACTAGTTCTTTGTTGGATATGTGGTTTGCAAAATATTTTCTCATGGTCTGTAACTTGTCTTTTTATCCTCTTAATATAGGATCTTTTCTAAGAGCAGAAGCTTTAGTTTTGATGAAGTCTGACTTAACAGTTTTTCAGTTAGATAATTTATCAATTAGCTGTGCTTATATTTTTTGTCCGCTTAGCATACCAACATAGATCATTATTATTCTTTTCAATTTGTATTTGCTCTTTATATTAAAGATAGTGACATTTTTAGTTATAGTAGTTGTTTCATTCTGTTTGAACCGGTAGTACATAATACATTTTTGAATACTTTCTATGTAGAATATTCTAGGCAAACCAAAAAATGATCCTAATTTGGTTTTTCCTGAGCAGTCTTGGCTGTATGTGCATCACAGTTATTTGTAGAGTCTGTGAAAATTACTCTCAGTGTTTTTTTGTTTTGTTTCGTTTTGCGGTACGCGGGCCTCTCACTGTTGTGGCCTCTCCCATCGCGGAGCACAGGCTCCGGATGCGCAGGCTCAGCGGCCATGGCTCACAGTCCCAGCCGCTCTGCGGCATGTGGGTTCTCCCCGGACGGGGGCACAAACCCGTGTCCCCCGCATCGGCAGGCAGACTCTCAACCACTGCGCCACCAGGGAATGTGTTTTTTTTAACATAAATTTTATCACATCCCCAGTTATTCGGTGCTACTGTGATAGAGAAAATACTGTTTGTCAGTTTTGGAGTGGTTATAGTATTTCATATCTAGTGTGATACGTAAAGAGGCTTAAGCCAAAGTTTTTTGCAAAATGGCATCAGTCTGAGTTTGTGACGCATTAGGCGTCGCACAGAGTTCCATGACAAATACGTTAAATATGATTCTTTCAGTAAAACATGATAGTGTCTCCTATGAACAGTTAATTTCACTCCCTCATTTGAGGGATAGAACTATATATTATAGGTCTGTTATAAGGGACACATAAGATGCTAAAAGTTAAATGAAGGTTTAAAAAAAAAAAAAAGCCCCATTTACCATTCTGTGTTTTTTTAGTTGCCGGAATCTGCGCTCAGAGACCTCACTGTGGCCACCATTGCTGTCAAGTATACTCAGTCTAACTCCGTGTGCTATGCCAGGGATGGGCAGGTAACCAAGCTGTCAGACTCACCTTGGGAGGACTGTTGTTTTGCAAGATGATGTTCAAAAATCCATCCGTCTTGGGAACTAGACTGCTTGAAAAGGAAAATTTGCCAAGTTTTTCTCTTCTCGGTTTGTCAGTATTTACTCAGTAATGAATACAAAGTATCTTTGGAACTAAGTGTTAAAATTGTTCTTATTGCTTCTTGCCTGGAACGAGTTGGCACGTTTTGGGTTAGGGGACAATGGTTGCTAGGGAACTAGTTTTTTTGCTCCCCTCGTCCCTATCGGTAGCATTTCCATTGAAGAGGGAGTAGAACATACTGCCACCCACTAGCCCATCGTTTTGCAGCATAAAGGGTATTTTTATTTATACTTTTAATGTTATTTTACCAAGAATCTGTAGACTAAGAGTTAACATGAAAAATCTGGTTTACTGAGGCATAATTTATATACAGTAAAATTCACCCTTTTTAAGTGTAGAGTTTGACCAGTTTGCACAGTTTATGTAGTTGTTTGACCGTGACCACTACCACAGTCAAAATATTGAACATCTTTTACTATCTGATGTTAAGCTAGGTATTTAACTTTTCCTAGTTAAAAGCCATAGGATGCAGGACTGAGCTGGCTCATCACTGGGCCTCTCCTAGCTCTAGGATAAACCTGGTTTTGCTGTGGCTTCAGCACTGTTTCTTCTCATAGTGTCTTGAGCTCCTCTCTAGCCCTTTGTTAAATTATTTGGCCCATAAGTAGGAGGGGAGGATGGATGTTAATTGGCATGTGACCTGGAAGACCCTTTCAAATTCGGAATTTAGGTGATTGCCTACTGTTGCAAGATTGCTAATCTGTAATACCAAAAACCTGGGAGACTGTGGCTACTTGTCTGATAAGTTCCAGCAAGACCACGCTTCACTACTGATGTCCAGGAGCTCTAGAAACTTCCAGATATTAATTAATAGCCATACCTCAAATTTCACTGAAGAGGTAAAACATATAAATAATAGTTAAAACATGTTACACTTAACCTTTTTAATGACTTTAAAATTATTGGTATTTCTCTTATTTCAGCCTGATTTTCTTTTCCCCCCACAAAATTGATGGATTTGGGGGAATATGCACAAAAGATCCATTGAGAAGCGTGTTGTTATTCATTTTAACGTCTGTGTTCTTCATTCTTCAGGTTATTGGCATTGGAGCTGGACAGCAGTCTCGGATACACTGCACACGCCTTGCCGGGGATAAGGCAAACTATTGGTGGCTTAGACATCACCCACAAGTGCTTTCCATGAAGTTTAAAACTGGAGTGAAGAGAGCAGAAATCTCCAACGCCATCGATCAGTATGTTACTGGAACCATCGGAGAGGTAAGGGCTGTCGTTGAGTGTGGGTGGAGTGTATTAGTATGTTTACCCTTTCTGTGTAGCAGACTATCTTCATCACTACAAAGATAAAAGATATTTTTCTTGAAGTTCTGTATTATCTAAATTTGCTAATCTAAACTTCTTCTGTCTCGTTTACCTTTCTTTGGCGTTCTTTATCCCTTTCTGACGCTACAGATAGTATGTCTTTTTAGATTATAACCACTGGTTTAGTTTTGTATGTTTGTACCTCCCCTGTTGATTGTAAGCTTTTTATTTTCCTATAAATTTATTCATTTTTGGCTGCATTGGGTCTTCATTGCTGCGCGTGGGCTTTTTCTAGTTGTGACAGGCAGGGGCTGCTCTTCATTGAGGTGTGCAGGCTTCTCATTGCAGTGGCTTCTCTTGTTGCAGTGTGTGGGCTCTAGGTGCACAGGCTTCAGTAGTTGTAGCACGCAGGCTCACTAGTTGTTGGTGCATGGGCTTAGTTGCTCCGTGGCATGTGGGATCTTCCTGGACCAGGGCTCGAACCCGTGTCCCCTGCATTGGCAGGCGGATTTGTAACCACTGCGCCACCAGGGAAGTCCCTATAAGCTTTTTTTTTTTTTAAAGATTTATTTGTTTGTTTGTTTATTTATTTGGCTGTGTCGGGTCTTAGTTGCAGCATGCAGGCTTCTCTCTAGCTGTGGCGCGTGGACTCTCTAGGTGTGGTGTGCGGGCTCTAGAGTGCGCAGGCTCAGTACTTGTGGCATGCGAGCTTAGTTGCCCCGTGGCATGTGGGTTCTTAGTTCCCTGACCAGGGATCGAAGCCGCGTCCCCTGCATTGGAAGGCGGATTCTTAACTACTGGACCACGAGGGAAGTCCCTGATTATAAGTTTTGATGACAGGGGCTGTTTTTCACCCATCTTGGGTGTCTGTCACAGTGCCAGTCATGATGCTTACTATGTGATAGGTGTGTACTTAACATTGCACACAAATTACTTGATAGCAGGTAACAAATGTCCCTCTACATTTTCTACAAGCTCCATTAACAACTCAGTGTACTTGTGTTATATTTCATGTTCTTTAATGTTTTCTACTTTGAAGCAGGTATATGGGAGCATTAAAATTGCAAGTATTAGGTAGCCTGCTAAAAGAATAGGATTTAGCCCAGTTTCTGGAAATAGAAATGCTTAACAGGTACTGGATGCAAAACACAAAGAGAAGCTTGGTAATCAAAAACTCAGTGGTCTTCTGAGGGGGCGAGTCAACTCCACTGGGCTGTCCATTCAGGGATAGGAATCCATGACATGATCAACAGGTGTCGTTGCAGAGTGTGCTTTGTAACCAGGAAACGCTTCAAATAGCTTTTTTTAAAAATTACTTTAATATTTCCTTTTTCTGCTTGATTATTACACAACAAATTGTGCTGTAAGTCCTGGAAGAGAACTTATATATGTGAATAAGAATAAAAGTATGTTGTTTAAGCCTTTTGGTTTAAACCCTAAATAGAAGTACTTTTTAAAAATGAACACTGTTGCGTCATGTTCTGGTTGGTCTATTAGACTGACTCTGTACTTAAGACTAATTATTGTAGAAATGTACTTCTAGAAATTATCTGTTTCCTTGCTTGCTTTGATACAGGGATATAAAGCAGTAGATTTAACTTAGAGATTAAAGAACAAAATATATTTGGAATAAACTGGCTTGTAAATGGTTCAGTCTTTATTTGGTACACTTAAGATTAATTTTCTTCCTTAATGAAATGTTATACAACATCCAAAAAAAGGTTCTAGAAATATGGACTTGGATATAAATGAGTCATTATTTATAATTAAGTCCTAGGAAAAATGCCCAAGTGTTTTTCTGGCATTCTGATTTGTATCAGATAGTACTGAAGATGGTGTAAAACCTGTCTTTCCCCTCTGCCCCCACTCATAGGGTGAAGATTTGATCAAGTGGAAGGCACTGTTTGAGCAGGTCCCCGAGTTATTAACCGAGGCAGAGAAGAGGGAATGGGTTGACAAACTTAGTGAAGTTTCCATCAGCTCTGATGCCTTCTTTCCTTTCCGGGACAATGTAGACAGAGCTAAAAGGGTAAGTATGGAATTGGTGTGTGGATGGATTTGGTCATTATGCAGCAACCATTTCAGAGATGCTGCTTCTGATTTTTCAGTTCTGTGAGTTAGATTATATATCCAGGCTATGATGATGTGATATATCAGTAACATCTAGAGTATTAGTTTGACTTCTCCTTTTGTTGTATGGACAACCCAAATCCCGTTATTTTGCCTCTTGACCGAATAAGTCTGCAGCATGAATCGTCGTTAGCTTGCACTTGTTATTGGGTGTGAGGGGTTGGTTCTGGACGTGTTTTGGCATGAGGCTGTGTTTTGAGAGTCTGTCTCTGTCTCCCCCTCAGAGTGGCGTGGCCTACATCGCTGCCCCTTCCGGTTCCACTGCTGACAAAGTTGTGATCGAGGCTTGCGATGAGCTGGGAATAATCCTCGCTCACACGAATCTCCGGCTCTTCCATCACTGACTTCTTCACGCATTATTTTATACCCTGCCTATGTGTAGGTGAAAAATCACATATGGAATTTTGAAAATAACCTTTTTTAAAAAATAAAGTGTTAAATTTTAATAATCTTGGAGCCATAGTGTCTGGTAGTTGTATTTAATTTGTCTTAGTTATAGGCTCTTTAGTTTGACAAACATTACACATGGTTATTTGTAAGAAATACAGGAGCATCCCTGCCTCCTGGGGCTCAGCTCATCCCAAAATGTTACCTGTGTGAATATCTGTAAATCATTAGGTAAACCAAAGAAACTGAGCAGCCGCCATAGCAGGTGGCACAGGCATCTTAAAGTCCCACTAGTTTACTCATGGGGGATTCTGCTCGTGAGTTACCTCTAATCATAGTTCTAAAGAGTGTGGTTGACTACCTTCTAAACAAACAGCAGATTGTAACCCGTGGGCTAGAAACTTAGGGGGGATTAAAGCTTCTATTGGCCCGACATTAGGATACTGCCAGTACTTCCTTTTTCCTGTGTTAAGTGAAATGTTTCCCATAATTTAAACCAGTCCTTGATGTCCCCTCTGGAGCTACCTAAAAAATGTATTCAATGTTTGGTGCTCAGAAATGGACCTGGTATTCTCCCAGGTTTACTACCAGAAGTAGGGCACAGTGGATGGCAGTGCCTTCCTACATCAGGACATAATTGTGCGTTTATGTGCCCTGCCCATGTGGTCCTGATTGTTCACATATTACACCGAAGGCCAACTGAAACCTTTTGTCATCTTTCACCTTAAAAGTTGAGTCCTGCCCTCTTCCCATGTCCTTAACCCACTTTCCCTAAATTAAAAGATTTCTGACGGGTTTTTTTAAGGTTATCCTTCTAGTCATTAATATATTGACTAATCTTCCGGCCCTTGTATAGTTAGTACCCTCCCACACTGAAGACAAGGCTGACTTGTGTGACCAACAAAATACTTTAGGAAAGATGTGTGACTGCTGAGGCTAGGCTGTAAAAGGCATTACAACTTCAGCCTTAGTTTCTTGGAGTTAGCTAGTGCCATGCTGTAGGTACCTTTAAGCAGCCCTGCTGAAGGAGAAACTGTCTTGCCAACACTACCCGCCCACCATGTGCGTGACCTGCCTTGGAAGTGGAGCTCCAGTCTCAAGGCGACATCTTGCTGCCACCTCTTGAGAGACCTGAGCCAGAACTGCTCAAAGGAGCTTCTCATGAATTCCTGGTACACAGAAACAGATTATGTATTGCTTTAAGCCATGAAGTTTTGGGGTGCTTTGTTAGGTAGCAATAAACAGCTGATACATATTTTGGCTTATAACTTGTTAAGTGTGCATTCTATCTCCCCTTGACCAAAGGTTAACACTGAGGGTATAATCATTGGAAGAATTGTTTCTCCATTTAACACTGTATGGTTTGAATACGTTTACATAAATATTTTAAAGAATGGCACTACAAACTATCTCAATTAGATATAAATACTTATGTCCAGATTTATCAAAATAATTCATTCTCTAATCACTGTTTTACATGTGCAGAAAAGAGGACCGTGTGAGAGCTGAAATTCCACCCACCATTACTGCCCAGATATGCAGGCACAATATTAATTTTTAAAGACTCAAAATGCTTTTTTCTAAAAATATTTTTAAATTTTATTTATTTTATTTATTTATTTTTGGCTGCATTGGGTCCTAGTTGCTGCATGCGGGCTTTCTCTAGTTGCGGTGAGCGGGGGCTACTCTTTCTTGCGGTGTACGGGCTTCTCATTGCAGTGACTTGTCTTGTGGAGTATGAGCTCTACGTGCGTGGACTTCAGTAGTTGTGGCTCGTGGGCTCAGTAGTTGTGACTCGCAGGCTCTAGAGCGCAGGCTCAGTGGTTGTGGTGCATGGGATCAGTAGTTGTGGCTCGCAGGCTCTAGAGCACAGGCTCAGTGGTTGTGGTGCATGGGCTCGGTAGTTGTGACTCACAGGCTCTAGAGCGTGGGCTCAGTAGTTGTGGTGCATGGGCTCAGTAGTTATGACTCGCAGGCTCTAGAGCGCAGGCACAATAGTTGTGGTGTATGGGCTCAGTAGTTGTGGCTCACGGGCTCTAGAACACAGGCTCAGTAGTTGTGGTGCACGGGCTTAGTTGCCCCACAGCATGTGGGATCCTCCTAGACCAGGGCTCGAACCCGTGTCCCCTGCATTGGCAGGTGGATCCTTAACCACTGTGTCACCAGGGAATTCCCTCAAAATGCTCTTTAGAGTATTTCCTTTTAATACTTCCTGAGGTAATTTTTAAATTTTGGACCTCAGACATAAAGAATTGGAATAATCATAGTCCATAGTTCATGACAGACTGGTCTATGTGTATATTTTTAGTAATGTAATAGTAATGTGACCTCATTCTCCCAAAACAGAAGCTAGAATCTGAGCAGTAACTTATTCTAAACATTTGGTGCCCTCAACTTCCCTACCCCATCCCATCTCAGGGTCTCCTCCAGGAAAATCTCATCCTGTATCCCATCTTCATCTTTGCATCTTTATGCATCTAAAAACTAGAGACCTTCACTTACGTATCCAAAGACTGTGAAGATTTTTCTCATATGTTTTCCTTTAGGCAATTGTAGTTTTCACTCTTACAGTTAGGTCTTTTATCTATTCCAGTGTTAAAGTGATGCATGGGTCAAGTTTCATTTCTTTCCATACATTTATCCAGTTGTTCTAACAT
Organism: Delphinus delphis; assembly: GCF_949987515.2. Classification (NCBI taxonomy): domain Eukaryota; kingdom Metazoa; phylum Chordata; class Mammalia; order Artiodactyla; family Delphinidae; genus Delphinus; species Delphinus delphis. Next base: position 22,054,987 of record NC_082689.1, on the reverse strand, counting down.
CGTTTGTTGAGACAACTCTTCCTGTTGGATTGCCTTGTTGCCTCAACCATATTTGTGTGTCATTTCTGGACTCTCTTCTGTTCTACCGTTATGTTTGTCCTAATACCAACACCACACTGTCTTGATTATTGTAGCTTAAGAGTAAATTTTGAAATTGGGTAGTGTGAGTCCTTCATAATAGTCTTTTTAAAGATTTCTTGGCTATTCCAGCTCCTTGGCATTTCTATGTAAATTTTAGAATCAACTAGTCCATTTTTGCAAAAAAGCCTCCTGAGATTTTAATTGGAATTGCATTGAATCTGTAGATCAGTTTGTGGAGAATTGATGTTGATCCCCTTTGAAGGTTGAGCCCCTCTGGTTTCCACCAGTTTTTGGTTGCCTTCAGGGGCTTTAAATAGATTTTTTAATATTTTCGTCAAGTGTTCCTAATTATCTGCAGGAGGAGTAGTCCAATATAATCTACTCTGCCATTAAGAAAATAAAAAAACACCAATAAATATCATAGGATGTTTTCTAATAATTGCTTTAGCTTCTTAAATAATTTTTTCATTTCTAAGTCAGTTCTAGCAAGGTATATTTTTCCCCCTAGGAATTTGACCATTTTTTCTAAGTTTTCAAAATTGTTAGTATGTAGTTACAAGTAGTTTTCTCATTTCTTAAAAGGTCTTTATTATGGATATTTTGGGATAAACACAAGAAAAGTAAAATTCTATGTATCTATCATCCAACTATAATAGCTTATGACTACTTTAGTTTTATCTGTTTCTCCACTTCTCATGCCTCAACACAGATTATTTTGAAGCAAAGTCTATAGATATTTCATCTGTAAATATTTCAATCAGTTAATCTAAAAGTAACTTAAAAAAATTTTTTAATGAATATTCTTACACTTTAAAATGCATGACTATGTCTATCAACTGAAAGGGCCAAGAAGTGTGACACCCCAGTGGCAATGAGCGTACCTAATGCTAAGATCTTGGTTTCTAATACCATTATCTAATAAAAGGATCCAGGACTCCTTGGAGAAATGGGTTACTCTAGACTGAGCAGAAAACCCGTAACAAAACATCTGGATCCGTAAAGAGTGATTTGAATTGGGGGAGCATCTGGGGCCCAGGAAGAAAAGCATGAGCCCTCACTCATTTGTAAATAGTCCACCAAGGGCACCCTGAACCCATCCTGTTGCCTCCAGAGGCACCTTCTTTCTGAAGCCCAGTCCCTCGTCCCTTCCTGAGAGCACAAGTCCCTGCAGGTCTTCAAGCTCCCAGTGCCTTCCATTCTTGGACACTCTTAAAGCTCACTTTTGCTAAACACTGTGACAGGCACAGATTTATTTTAAAAAATAAATTGTAATAAACCATGCCTATGGAAAGTGCTTAAAGCATCTACAGCTTGAAGAATCTTTTTTTTTTGGTCCATGCCACGCAGCTTGCCAGATATTAGTTCCCCGAGCAGGGACTGAACCCAGCTCTCGATAGTGAAAGCACCGAATCCTAACCACTGGACAACCAGGGAATTCCCACGAATAATTTTTAAATAAACATATATCACCACCCACCGGGTAAAGAAAAAGGATTTTGCCAGCAGCTCCCCTGCCATGTCCCCCCATACCTGTTCTTGATTATGGCCCCCTCTTTCCTTCTAGGAAACCACGTTTGGGCTGTTCATGATCATCTCTCCCTTGTTTTGCCACTCACCAGTTTGTTGATCTTGGGCACATGCCTTAACCTCTTGGAATTTGTTTTCTCATCTATAAGATGGAGATGCATTTGCTCCCAAGGAGGCTGAATAGCTCCTGGTTAAAAGCACACAACCCAGGGCCAGTTTGTCAGGTTCAAGTTCCAGGTCTGCTACTAACAAACTGTGTGATGGTAGGTGATTCACTTAGCCTTTCCTCACTTTCTACTTATAAACCGATGTTGCAGTACCTACCTCTTCACTTTGCTCTGAGGAGTAAATGAAACAAAATATTTAACACCACCTCAGACATGATAAATACTGCTCATAAAAAAAAAAATGCTACTTATTATTTTCATAATGCTTTTGTGTATATGGGGCATGGAAGGTAGTGGAAGATGATACTAATGTGTGGAAGTTGGATTTTGCCTTAGTTTTTGAATAGGTAGCCAGAAAGTTTGAGTTCCTTCAATCTTTTTTTTTTTTTTTTTTTGTGGGCTGTGCCGGGTCTTAGTTGAGGCTGCATGTGGGATCTGGTTCCCTGATGAGAGATCAAACCCAGGCCCCCAGGCCCCCTGCATTGAGAGCTCGCGGTCTTACCCACTGGACCACCAGGGAAGTCTCTCTTCAATCTTTCATCTACTCTGTTTTCCCAAACCGCTTCTTACTGCTACCGAATTGGTCGACTAGACCCGTCCCAGGGTCCTAGCCCAGGCCGGGACCCCTTGTCTCGGCCAGGGAGGTTCTTTTTCCTATTTTTTCCATTTTTGCCAATAGCAAAACCGATGTTGCGACTGGAACAGCACAAACTTTATTTAATGGTCAAAGAATGGAAAAGCAGGAACCTAGTTCACAAATCAACTTCCTAACCCAGTTAGAGCAGAGACACCAAATATATAGGAGGGTCAGGGTAAAAGGGAGGGAATTGGAAAGAGGGGAAGGAATATCCACAGTTATCTGAGAATAGGGGTGTGGTTTGGACCTGCAGACTGATGCAACACTCCTTTTCAGTCTTTGTATGGGCTTTTACAGTTGCTGTCACGCGCTGGTGGGTGTGTCACTTAGCATGCTAATGTATTACAAGGAGCATAGAATGAGGCTCAAAGTGTACTGGAAATCAGATCTTCCACCATCTTGGGTCTAGTTGATTCTAACCAGTTCTTGTTTTTTTCTCTGCAGTTTCCTCCTGAAACTTAGATAAGAGTAACTGGTTTCCATTCGAGGGAGGGGCAGGGGTGTGATGCTGGGGCAACAGCCTTGGTAACATTACCAGGAAGCAAAAGGATATTGAGGTCTTTTGTAACTAAAGTGCCATTTTTTTCAGTTGAAATAAAATACACATATAAAAGGCAAGTCAGTGATTTTTTAGTATATTCACAAAGTTGTAGAGCCGTCACCACTGTTTAGTTCCAGAACATTTCCATCACCCCAAAAAGAAGCCACATTCTGATTAGCAGTTATTCTCTATTCTTCTCTCCCTCTGGTAACCATTAATCTACTTTCTGTCTCTATTAGTTTGCCTATTCTGGACATTGTGTATAAATGGAACCATACATTATGTGACCTTTTGTACCTGACTTCTTTCACTTAGTGTGTTTTCAAGGTTCATGGTGTAGCATGTATGAATACTTGATTCCTTTTTATGATCAAATAATATTCCATTGTATGAACAGACCACATGTTGTTTATTCATTCATCAGCTGATGGACATTTGGGTTGTTTCCACTTTTTGGCTGTTAACGAAAAATGGTGCTGTGAACATTTGTGTACAAGTTTTTATGTGAGCATATGTTTCCAGTTCTCTTGGGTATATACCTAGGAGTGGAATTGTTGGGTCATATGGTAACTCAATGGTTAACTTTTTGTGGAACCACCAAACTGTTTTCCACAGCAGCTGCACTATTTTACTTTTCCACCAGCGGTGTATGAAAGGGTTCCAGTTTCTCCACCAAAGTGGCATGTTCAGTGCTTGACTCGGCATCTTACAACTAATGCTGAATTTTACGGATCAGCAGGTTTCACTGTACGGTCCTGACCGGCAACCTCCTGGCAGAGGCAAGGTTTCCTTCTGGAATGAAATGGTGGTTTCTGAGGTACCGTGATGCAAAGAGCTCCCTGGGAGCATCCTGGGCCTGCAGTGTATTTTCCTTAAGGGCAGTCTGCTGGGGGATGGGCTGCCTGCAGGATGGGTGATCCAGCCCTAGCCAGCACTGGGTGCTGACAATCACCCCATGCTGGCCACCTCCAAGCAAAGCTAATAACTTCAAGCCTTTGGAGGCTCCACACAGGAGCCATTAATAGGATAAATCTGGCTCCTCAGATCGTTAGAACTTTTACGTCTCTAAAGAGGAATTTAAGGAAATGTAAAACATGCTTTAATATCTCATACCTTCATACCTAACTCTGCTGAGGAATGTTAAGAAAGGAATTTCCCGTTTGGGGCTTTCAGCTGAAGCATCATTTCTCTTGCTCTTTTATTACTTACAGTATTTTCTTCTCTTCCGTTGTAATTTATATAGATTTTTGTTTGCAATTCAAATTGAATCTCTTATTTTAACGAGACTATGAAATGGGATGATGTGGCAATGATAAATAACTTGCATCTCAAATATGACTGCCATATATACTCTAAAACTTTCTTAGTCTGAAAAATCCAGGGCAGGGCAAGGTGCTGCCCTGCTTTGTGCTGCATCTGCCTTTGTGGTGATCTTTAAATGTCCCCAAACGTGAGAAGTCCCAAGAGTGATCTTCTTTTTAATGGTTGAAATGTATCTCCTGAAAATGGGATTTTTTAATTGGAGCCTGCCACTTTCCCTGTCGCAGTAATGGGAACTTACTGAATAGGAAGCAATTTCAGCACTTAAATGTGCTGATGTGTGTTTCTTAATCACTTTAATGAGTTTCATACAACTAGAAATGGAATAGAATTTTCAATGGAAATATAATTAAATGGAAAAGTCATTTCCTATACTTGTAATTTCCACCTGAGCATTTCTTTATTCACCTCCGCAGAACGTGTGCCTTACAGGCTTATAGTGAGAGTATACTGACTAACTTGCATAATTCAGAACGTGTGCCTTACAGGCTTATAGTGATAGTATACTGACTAACTTGCATAATTCACTCTGGTCATTAGAGCTGAAAACAACAAAAATACTCAACAATAAATTTTATTACAAATCACGTCCAGCAAGACAAGGTATAGCTTCAAAATTATGATTTTTCTTTTTAAACTCATATATTTACTACTTTTATCTGACTTTGCTTGAATTGCCAGTTTCTTGCCTGAATCCAGATTGGTCTTTTAATTATGCCTTTTCAGTCTGGCCTGCTTAAGACAATTCTCAGGAACAACAGTAACATGAGTCAGTAAAAACTGTAAAAGATCTTTGGAAATCCTTGTGTTTGAATGATTTTGCTGAGAAATAGTAAAAAAGAAAGTTTTACCGTTTTGCCTTGTGATGCCAAAACATAAAAGACCATTGAAATTTAATTTGTTCTGATTATCTACATGTAGTTACTGACTCACTATTGAAAGAGTTTCATTTGTAAATTTAATATATTGCTTTTGAGAATCTAGCAGACATTCTGGAAAAAGTGGTGCTTTTTAAAGTCTTAAATGTGGAACTTGCAGATTTTACATTTCAGTGTGCAAGTTTTTGATGGGCTCACTGTCCATTTAATTAATATAGTCCAACTGGATTTACTTAAACTCACGTTGGGGAAAATCGTTTTAGGTTTGTCTCTAGATAAGTGGTTTGAAGCAAAGTCAGTCTCAACCCAAAGGTGTTCTTTCATTATGTTTTTAAATGTAAAGACCTTTCAATAGGATGGAGCTGAGGTGCAGACTTTCACAAGTTCAGTACCTGGGCTTCCTCTTCACATTAAAGATGGAGGCAGGAGCCCGCTTTCTCTTTGGTGTGTGTCTGCAGTGGGGCTTCCCCTTACACCGTGTGTGAATTTGTATTGGGTCATATTCTCTCTCCATGAACAATGATGACCCATGTATGTGGAACAGTCATTTAATATTCTTCCTGTGATCCTATTTTCCACATGTACAGAGCAGCTCTCTTGGTAACTACTGGCTTGACAAAGCTGAAAGTTTAGTGATGTTAACAGAAGTCCGGGCTGTGAGTCTGTGTCCCGCTAAGGAAAACTCCTCTGAGCTGGAGTCCCGTCAAATTAGACTGTGGAACCTCTCCCGGGGTGGGATAGGGACGGTGGGAGGGAGACGCAAGAGCAAGGGGATATGGGGATATATGTATATGTATGGCTGATTCACTTTGTTATACAGCAGAAACTAATACACCATTGTAAAGCAATTATACTCCAATAAAAATGTTAAAAAAAAAACACCTCTCCCTAATGAGATGCTAAATGGCAAGGAATTTTATAAACTAAATCCATTCCAACATGAGTTTTGTTTTTTGTTTTTTTTTAAAAAAACCAATGAACCCTGAGGAAATCTCTTTCTGTATTTAGTCTTAATATTTATTGCCAGGTATTTATTTATATTCTGTTACAGTGGGGTATAAAAAAGTGTTTTCCATGCCTTGTATATTATGAATGACTAATCTTTTACTAATTAATAATTGACTGTTTCCAGTGCTGCTATTCTACTATTTTGGATATGCCAGATTTAATCTCAAAGTTTTAGATTTGTTGGTTCCCCGAAGTTAAATTGAAAAATAAAAGGGCCTTTGTAGACCGGGACTGCACACAGTTTGTTCATCTGGGGCACTCCAGGGTCAGCTGGCATTTAAACAAGTTGGATTGACGTTATACCGCAGCGTTTCCTTAAGACAGAACCCCTCTATGCCATGCGATTTAAGTAGTTTTTTGGTGGTTTTTTGTTTTGTTTTGTTTTGTTTGGCTTTACTGTGCAGCATGCAGGATCTTAGTTCCCCGACCAGGGATCAAACCTGCTCTCCGTGAAGTGGAAGCGAGGAGTCCTAACCACTGGACCGCCAGGGGATTCCCGATTTAAGTAGTTTTAACATCTCAGTCATCTTTTTATTTTCCTTGCAGGTAATCGCTTCGAATAGATGTTTATTTAATGAAGGACGGAAAGGAAGTGGGAGGGAGGAAAGAATTATAATGGTTAGAAAAGAACAATGAAAAGGTTGTTTCGATTATACTTCTGAAGAGCTAGCTAGCAAGTTAAGTATCTGAATCCACCTAAATCTGGTAAAGCGGAAAATATAAAGTTATCTCCATTACTGAAGAGATAAAATGACAAGACTGAATCTGGGTTTGGGGAGTGACAGACTTAGAAAAGCTTGTACATAAGTCACCAAAATTTAGAGAGCTGTGCCCATCATGGTTTTTCAAATGTTTGCTGAATAGCAAAGAAAAAACATTCAGGAAGATTCTTATTTCCCCCCAAATTTCTGTATGTAAAAAAGAAGCCATGATGTTCAAGTTGTGGAATGTAGATCTTTTATTAAACAGTTGTCTTTCCACAGTAGTAAAGCTTTGGCATGTACAGTATAAAAAATAATCACCAACCATAATTAGACCAAATTCCTCTTATTAACTGCATACTAAGTGTCTTCAATACAATTTTTTCCATATAAAAATACAGGGAAAAGTTGATAAATAACAGGTAAGAGAAAGATTTCTAGGCAATACTAGAATCATTTGGAAATAGTGAGTACTGTGGATATTTCAAATATCACAGCAACAGGGACATGCTCTTCCTACAGTATTGTGGGCCAGATAGTTAAGTGGAAGCAGAAGTGTTTGGGTAACTTCCCTATTGAAAATTTTGGTAATATCATTTCAAGACATTTTGTATCTTGGTTGGTGCATGTGCTTCCCTATTGATCCCAATCCAAATCACAAGTTAGAAACATTTCATTTAAAATACTGAGCAGTATTGAATACTTTGGAGAGCTGGCAACATACTGCCCCATTTATGAGAAAAGTCTAAAAACACTCCCAGGGTGATGGTTGGAGAAGCTGTGAATTGAGCTGAAGCTGGAGAAGTTACTCCAGAGCAGAGGGCTTAAGAAAGAAACAAGCTAAGCTGGGGTCTGCTAGCATCACTCCAGTTTGGATGGACCTTGACAGAGATCCGTGCTTGTTTCTCTGGGTTGGAAATATTACTCTCGGGAATCTTCTCTGTCAGCCTGTACATCTAAAGGCATGAAGCACTCAATTGGGCAGTTGACATTCTGTTAAAAAAGAAGAAGAAAAATTAACAGCAATGCTGTAAAGGCTACAGAGGAAAAAAGGGGAGGGTGGCTACTCTGATAATTACTTATGCATAGGAAAATATGTCTAGCTTTAAGAGCTTAGCTATATATTGGGCAGTGGGAGATGCTCAAGAGAACCCAAATTATGTTACAGGATACAATATTCTTTCTACTCTTAAGTCTTTTAAAAGTTTTGTAAAATTGGTTCATTCAGAAGAAAGGTACCTACAGAAAGAGGCTCCCTGCTATGTGCCTAATTGCATTTAGGGGAGAAACACGCAGGGTGCAAATGCACTTACAGTATTTGTTCTCTGATGGTATCTCTGCGAATACTGGTTGTAGGAGTGGCCAGTTGAGCCTTCGTGACCAGGTTCAGCCCCTGGTCTGCGGCAGTTGTCACAGCGCCAGCCCTGAGAGAGCAGAGGCATGAAGTCGGATGGGGTTTATGACAACACAAGAACATCGCAACTTAGAGCTTGTGTCGAAGAATTTCACCTCTTACGAGTCGGCAAAATATACGCAGTTAGTCACAGAGGAAGCTTTGAGGATGATTTCATGCACTTATAGCTTGCAGAATACATGTTGGCTGATAACGCATGTTTTATAGCTGCCTCTATTGATGCTTTTCCTTTTTCCTGAAATGTCTTACAAACCCCACCCATCTGCTAAGGCTGATTCCAGTCCTGACTTCCTTAATAAGATTTCCACACTACATGATGGAGGAGGTTTTCCTGGAATCCTAGAGCTTTTAAAAGGAACGTGAGATCACATAGACAGACACCCTCATTTTATAGGTAAGGGAAAGGAGACCCAGAGGAATGACTGACTGGGGGGGCGGGGAAGTCACACAGTGACCTGTGAGTGGAGTGGGACTGCCACCCAGCTGGGTGACTCCTGGTCATGTCCTTTCTACTGAGAGATCCTGGGACTTTCCAGTCATGTGAGCCTTCTTTTGCCTAAATTAACCTGAGTTGGGCTTTTCTCTTATAGCCAGAAGAACCCAAAGTAATACAATCACTTTCTTTCTTATATTGTCAGTGAAATATTTCAGACATTTTGTCCATTTAAAAGCATATTCCCCATAATACCTAAGACAGTACGGGTAAATACCTACTTTTATTTATAAGAATCAGTAAATCTTGCTTTCATATAAACACGTAACAGTTCCCACTCCTGTCTAAAGTGTTTCATTTCGCACTTCGCTTTAGAACAGAACAGGTGTCACACGTTAAAGGTTTCATGTACGTAAATCATGAGGCAGAGAGGCTGAAGTGAGACCAAAACCGACTTCTCAACAAATTCACTTTCCATCACACTTTTCTACACTGAGCACATGACCAGAGATGACTGAGTTCTGTGATCACGGTCTTTATATGTGTTAAAGAGAGACAGAGAGAGAGAGACTTTCCCCACCCAACCACAAGTGGTGGAATAAGCTCAGAGTAGCTTCCAGGGGCTGCCCTCAGCCAGACCCCTGAAGACCCTTCTCTGCTGCCAGTTTAATCTTCCTAAAAACCGTCTTCCATCATGTTCCCTTTCTCTTGGGCACCTGCAACTGGCTAATGCCAAAGGCATCAACCAGTGAGCCTTACCCGGGAGTAGGGAGCATGCTCTTCAAGGACCAGAATTTGAAAAGCTGTTGGGGAGGGTATGTTTTCATTGAAAACAAAGGAATGTTATGTTTCATTGCTTTCATCTGAGTTATAAGGCATTTTATTTTGTAATTTCAAAGATTAGAGGAAAGCACAGCACTTTTCTGTTATATTGAAGTAGGACACAGATTAGAAATGGTTGAGAAGTACTGGCATGAATAATGGACTTCCGAGGCCCTCCATAAGTGGCCCCCACTTCTTCCCATTTAATGTCTTCCCACTAGACAGCAGGCAGAAGGTTGTTTCACTGGAGCCCACATGTGCCAGCTCCTTCCCATTCCAAGGGGCTGTGCTCGCCCTGCTCTCTCTGCTTCCCCCATCCCTCAACCAGATTGTAACCATCCTAAACCCCAGCCAGCGGACTATGCTGGTGGCGCAGTGGTTAAGAATCCACCTGCCAATGCAGGGGACATGGGTTCGAGCCCTGGTCTGGGAAGTCCCACATGCCACGGAGCAACTAAGCCCCTGTGCCACAACTACTGAGCCTGCACTCTAGAGCCCACAAGCCACAACTACTGAGCCCAAGTGCCACAACTACTGAAGCTCGTGCACCTAGAGCCCGTGCTCTGCAACAAGAGAAGCCACTGCAGTGAGAAGCCGCACCGCAATGAAGAGTAGCCCCCGCTCGCCACAACTAGAGAAAGTCCACACGCAGCAACGAAGACCCAACGCAGCCAAAAATAAATAAATAAATAATTTTTACAAAAAAGAAACCCCAAAACCCAGCCAGTTCATTCTTCTCTTTTCCACCAAACCTTTCCTGCTGACATCAGCCTACATGGGAACTGGGTTTGTCAGATCCACTCAGAACCTGACTTAATTAGCTGGACTTTCAGTGTATGCTAATTTAATGTCTCCAGCTATATCATTAAGAGCCAGGACCATTTCTCACTCCCTCTGTGTGTCCCATATTCCTGAGCATAGCACTAGACCTATGGCAGGAATCTATTTGGGGATTGAGAGAGGGTACAAAGAAGTGGTATTTTCTTAGATCTGGGTATTCAAAATATTTAACAGCAGTATCACAGGGGCACCTGCCCAACAGAATGGAGCAAGAAGCCCAGTGCTACCCAGCGTTTAACACTTCAGTTGCTGAAGAACGGAGGCAGTCTGAGAATAGTAGGTATGGGGGAGGGGGCTAAGGCTGCCACAAAGGGGGAGAACTGGAAAGGGGTAGTCAGTAGCGTTATGTTCCAACAGGAGCTGAAGTATTTCCCCATTTCATAAGGTGCACTACCACACCTGTGTGCACAGCCCACAGGAAGCATAACTCTTAATCGTCCGTACAGGAACCTCCCCCCGTTGTCTAAATTGCACAGAGCCTGGCCTATCTGGTCTTACCCGCTGGCCTCCAAAGCACGTGCAGGAGCAAATGGCACCAAGATATTCTTTCTGCCACTGTTCTCCCACGTGGTACGTCTTCCCATCGTCGTAACACGTTGCCTCATCTACGTGGACACACAAATCATAAGCGCGTGTAAGACTGAGAACAATAATACAGACTTGACCCCTCTACGGGGGTGGGTTTGTTTCTCTCCTAAATTTGTCATCACAGCCCACGTGCCACGTGTTAATGGGAATCATCCGTAAGAGAGGTACTGCTGTATAGGTCTTAGGGCAGCATTTCCAAAGACTAGATCTAATAAACTGGAAACGGTTCAGTGCAAAGATAGAGATCATATTTTAAAAGTTGAATCTAAAGACCCATAAGGCTTTCTTGTTACATTTCACTGCAGATTATGGTCAAAATACTCAGGTCGGAAAAGTGCTAAAGTGCCCTATAACAACATTAAATTATGGCTCGTTTTTGAAGCTTGTCTCTGCTGTCCCAAATCAAAAGATTAACAAACCCACCGTTCACTCCTCAAGAAGACCTAAAGTCTCCAATCACTTCTGGGGATGAGAGTTACAGCTCAGTAATGAAGGTGGGAGCGCTCAAAAAGGCACTAAAAGTGATTTGTGGCAACGTACGGGGATCGCACTTGAATTCTCCTTTTCCATTTCCAAGACACGTGCAGCTCATCATCTGGCCACTTTCTCCCTGACGATCCCACTTCTCTCCAATCTTGTAGTTCACACCATTATCATGGCACCATTCTGGGGGGTGGGGAAGATCAGAGGCAAGGAGTTATTGGCGTGTTCTGACTCACAAGATGGTGAGCGTACTGGGACATGTCACCAGATTTTCAAAGCCAGGTATCTGGAAGGAGTGGCAAGGAAAGATGAAGGTCATGATCCCTCTGACAAACCACTTTTTTGGTTGGATTTGAAAATATTATCTTTACCACTTAACATTTTCTCAGATATTTTAAGATCCAGTCTATTCCATCATAATCGTTTCACAAGAATAGTCAATGACCTTCATTTGAATTCTCCCTATTAAGGTTTAAAATTGGGAAGGCTAAAAATAGTTAATAGATGAAAAGTCACTTTTGGATTTGCAGAGATCCTGGATACAAAGTTCAATTAACCAAAAAGCAAAGATCAGCTGGTTTCTACACACTACGACCTGTTTCTTGTAAATGCGGAAAGTGAAAGAATAAACCTATGTATCAAAACAAAAACAAAATGATAAATCAATGGTTATCATTCCTACAAATAAGACTGGTTCTAAGGAATATCTAAGATTCACAGTTATATATCTTTAACTACCATACATAAAAGATGACTTTTTAATCTTCAAAGTTTATACTAAAACAAAACAAACTTTGGAAGTTTATATAATACACACAACTTCTGTTTTGTCAACAAGTCAGTCATTCCTAAAACTTTGAAAAAGTTAGTCAATCATTATGACATCTAAGTGAAGAATATGTAAGTTGAGCGGAAGAATCACATAAATCAACTTACAGCTCTGCTCCCACAGTTGCGCCTAAGTACATACATAGGTAATAAATATACAGACTTAAAAATAGCTCAGTTTCAGAAATTTAAAACCCCTAATTGATGCCAAATGTTAAAACTTCCAACTCCTAAACAGCATAGGACACTTCTTCCTATTTTCAGATGGTCAAGCACAGTAGTCTGCATTGAAAAAATTAGATGTGTTTATATTTCAGTCTGAATTAAACCAATTCGTGTATACAAGTTAAGTAAAGTACTCTTAAGATCGTTTAAAAATCATTATGTCATATTTCACCCAGTACAATTCCTGGATATGTCTATAGGAGGCTTGTTAGAAGGCATAATGATTAACACCTATGAAAATGAACCAATTTTCAATAATAATCACATCCTCTAAAAACAAAGCAGAACCAAAGGATTTAAAAATTCTAATACTAAACCTCAAAGCATGATAAGTCATTCCTAGGGTTATTTTAACTAAAAAATAATTTTAAATAATAAAATCCTTTTATACTTCGAAAATCAAATATTTTTCAATTGAAGTTGATTCTTAATTATCTACAAATGGATTATCTGTACTCTCCACATTACTTGGCAAGATTCAAGCTACCCAATGTGTGTATGTGTGATATGAGTGTGTATGTGAGATATGAAAGAGTATGTGTGTGGGGGTGTGAGTGTGTATATATACTATGATATATGTATATTTGGTTTGTGTTGAAAGAGGTAGAATATTTGTAAGTATAAATGTTCACCTCTGAGCTCACTCAACACTACAGATTAAAAGAGACTTGAGGTTCCGTTGTGTCTCTGATACCCTTCATCAGACCTGGCTCCAAAGAGTTTGACTTTATTCATTTCACAAAAAAATTTTTTAAATCGTATCACCGTCGCAAATTTATTTTTAATTAATAGTCATATTGAAATACAACCCTTGAGATGAAGCAATACTCAACAAGTAAAATTTCCCATCATTTTTATATGATGCAAAATGTTACTTTGAGTCAAGCAGTCTCTACTCGTTTGCTTCATGTTTGGAAGAGGTCGCATCTGCCAAACATGCTTCCTCCTTTGGCGCATTGTGAGAGTGCATGGAACTGCAAGAGGTGGACAAAGCAAGCTACTCACTAGATGAATCACATCTGAAATGACCACTGCCAAAGCCTAAGCACTGGCATGAGAGTTTAAAGCCAGATTCAGACAATCGCTCCCACTCCTCTCCAATGGCATAATGGGAAACCGTGTAGGGGTCGAAGCACGAGTCATCCGTGGGTTGGTTTAGGCCTTGGTCAACTACATGAAGAAAAGGAGAAAAAGGCAAAAAAAAAAAAAGAAAAAGACATCTTATTATGGTTTTGGACCATAAGAAGAGAACTGAATTATTGTATATAATGACTTATTCGAAAACAAAAATCCCGGTAGCACTAAAAAGCACTCATCTGTTCTATCAGTGCATCAACTGCTCTAATAAACAATGCTTAGATTTTGCTAGTGAACACTTGCCACAAGCCTCTTAAAAGGAGCCCATCTTTCACTTTTGCCCTCAGTTCTAAAAAAAAATCATTTCTAGTAAATCTAGTCTATATAACATGGAACAGATCATGAGGCAATTAAGAATTTCAGTGGTATGCGAAGGCTGGAAATTCCTCTCCATCAGTACCTGAGTGACCCTAAGCTAGTTATTTAACATTTCTCTGCCTTATTTCCCTCCTCTGTAATGTGGGGATAAAAATAAAAATATCTCTACCTACTCAGGATCTTGTGAAGATTACATGAGATCATGAATTCAAAGCACTGGCCTATTACCAACACTTAGAAAGTGCTCGCCAAATAAAGAATAATTATTAGAGGGCATCTTTTGCTTTTAATGCAAAAGGTGTCACAGTTTTATATACCATTAAAATGTGATCGCATTTATTTTATTGCATTTTTTTTGTATAATAGTGCAAAAAGCCTAGATTTTGTACAGTCTTTTCATAAGGGTCAGACTGCTTTACTCTATCAATAAAACCAACTGTTCCAAATAAGAGAAAGCAATGGGATATCGATGGCTTAGAAATTAAGTAATGGAATCTCTTCATGTTGCTTAGATCTGGTCTTTATGTTTTGGGAAAGCTTATTTTAAAATAATCTATGCAAACAAAGCATGCTTCAAATTATTCTCTAAAAATCAAGTTAACTTCTGTGACTTTGAATCCCACTGTGTATATTTTTTTTCACAGTGCAAAAATCAAAAGCTCAAAAGCAATAGATATTTGAAGTGTCTAATATTTTGAAAGGCATCACAGTGGAAGAAAATAGAGTTTTGTTGAAACTAAGATGTCTGAAATGTCTCAAAGCTGGGAGAACCTGGCTAGAATGCAGAATATTGCTGCTGGGAATAAGGAGTCGGAAAGAAAAATGGAAGGAACTTAAACTGCTATGAGGGGTTTCAATAACCTTCCTAAAGATAGCCAGGAGTTAAAATTCCACCTGACCAAATTCCATCTGGAGATGGAATCTTTTTTTAAAAAATGATGTGGAAAAAGCACAAAGACTTTTGTGCTCTTGAAAATTCCTTTCACATGGCATTCTACTAGCAAAACCACACGAAGCAAAAAGTGTGCATTACCATGGATATATAACACAATAAGCACAAGATAATACCACCCCCCCCCCAAAAATAAACTGCTTAATTCACGGGCTTTTATACATGTGAAAGAACACAGTCACCTATCGAATGAGGAAGAAGCCTGAGGTTAAGTAACTGGCCCGAGCAATAAAGCAGACAGAACTCAGCGCTCTCTGCTGATGGGGAATGGAGAACCCTCCAGTTGGAAAATTTGAGATTCATGATTTTGATTATTCCCTATCTCATGTTTCTTGGTGACTCTGCAGCTTCCTGGAGTTTGAAAAGCTGGGTGATACACTACCGGTTTAACAGAACTTTCCAGGTGCTACAAAGCGTCAATGACCATTTAACCTCATTGTGGTTTTAGGCCTATATAATCATGAAATAACATGGGAATAAGGGAGCTCTTTGGACAGAAATGGGCTATGTTGGTAGCATTTTACATCAGGATCAAAACCCAGCAGGCATTGATGTCGGCAGATAAGGAATTTCCTTTACAGGTAATCACTTTCAGTACTTAAAACTTAGGAGGACAGCAACCTGGTAAGATGAAGAGGGTCTGGGAACAGAGATCAGGAGACTTGTGTCCTATATCAACCCAGATACTCCCTAGCCGGGACTCACAGTGTTGGACCAAACAATATTTGAAGTCCTTTCCAGGTCTATCATCATATCACTGTTTGAGACTCTATTTATGTATGTGTTTTACAAGATACTACGATACTCTGAGGGGAAAATAATTGAATTTAAAGTTGCTCAGTTACTTCATGGAATTATTTCCTAAAGTCAAAAGACAACAGCAAGAAAGGAACAGTCACTTGAAGAAGCATCTCTGGGGTAGTCCAGAACTTTTGCCCAAATAACCCCGATGTTCACATACCAGAATTGCCCACGGTAACTACTTGCTCCCGAACCTTGTGCCTCTTCTGGTCTTTTATTGCCTCCACTATGATGTTGTAGGTGGCCCCTCTGGTAAGACCCGTCAAGGTGGCACTAGCAGAAGTTCCAGGAACTCGGAACTGCAATTATTAGCACATCCAAAGTAGGGGAGAAAGCATTATAGTGAGGAATTGATATGACTTTCCCTATTCTCTTCTCAGTAACTCTTACTGTGTAAACACAGCAAAGGGAGACAAAGATGAAGAGTGTAAAGGTCCCAACCAGAGAAGGAGAGAAATGGAGCTTGAGTGAGGGGCTATCGTTTCTACATGACAGATTTTCCTGCCAAAAATCTACCCTACGTGCTCCACAGTTACCAGGAACCCTCACTAATTCTAGAGACAGCCTCCTCTTCATCCTGCTGTAGTTGCAGTCTGGGCAAGCCCACTGGCAGCCGTGGCCATGCTGCCCCCTTCACATAAAACGTGGATGCTGTGCTATGTGGGATACACATTCATCCCACACAAGTGGCATCTGACCCCAACATGGGGTCCTTCAAACCCTTTGCCAAATCCTCAAACTCATGTTTCTAAGCTCATAAATCCTCCACAGTGCAGTCAGTTTTTAAAAGTCTGCCACTTTCTAAAAATAAGAAAACAGTGAACATTGATATCAGCAAGACACATTAAAGCACAGAAGTTTTAGTCAGAGAATCAATCACTTATAGGCACAGCTTCAGCCAAATTCTTTCTCCTTTGACATATTGTAGATAATGGGATTCTTCAAGGACAAACCGTAATGATGGCATTTTAGCCCTTCCTGGACAAAAGCAAATTCAGGCAGAATCTCTCTCTCTCTCTTTTCTAAGATCATTCTTTGTCTATATTACCATGGAACGTCAAATGATCGATAATAATAGAAATGATTTTATTCTCTACTAAACGAAAGCTAATGACACTCTTTGGAACATCCCCTAAAGCACAGCCGTACTGAGATTAAAAAAGAAAATCAGGACTTAAGCAGGCCACCTTTCTAAGAGGTTCTAGAAGTACGCCACTGGACATCAGAGCTCTGGTCACTTCAGTAGCCTAGCTTAGTTTTTTCCCAGGCTGCCCAGAAGTAAAGAGAAACATGAATTACCTGCAAGGGTTCTTCATCAATGCCAACTGGATGACATGAAATGATATACTCAGAGCTTTCCTGGAATGGGGTCCATGAGATTGTTGTCTGAGAGAGAGCTTCTTGTCCTGTAGAAGCATTTGGATTGAGTCCCAGAACGTGAGGGTAGAGATGATGGTCTACGTCTCCCCTGGGGACAGGACCAATTTGGATCTCCTCATTTACATTCGGTGGATACGGTCTTGGCCTATGCCTTACGGGGCTGGCCATTGTGGGCGGTGTGGTTCGCCTAAAACCATGCTCCTCAAAGATCATTTGTTGCCCAAGACTGGGCTGCTGACCAGAAGTGCCAGGAAGCTGAATACCGTTTCCAGTGTCATACCCAGGGTTGGTGATGAAAGGGGTCTTTTGAACTGTGGAGGGAACATCCAGGATCTCTGGTCCATGAAGATTGGGGTGTGGAAGGGTTACCAGTTGGGGAAGCTCATCTAGCCAAGAGAGGTTAGAGCCAAAAAAAGCAAAGCGTGTTAAGCTCCCGGAAGTAGCCTCGGGAGCCGTTATCAGTTCAGGCAACAATGACTATTTTTCAATCAGATCAAAGCTCCTGGAAAATTAGCAGTTCTTAGGTCACAAAACACTTTTTTTCCAGAAAGAAATCTTTATGATTTTTCTCAAAGTTTTCTTTATAGTTTGGAACGAAAAAAGTGTTAGTATGAATTTATCATACACACAAAGCTTTGAACCGCTGAGCCCCATAGAAGCTGCCTCTGCTCAAATTAAGCCTAACGGAACTGAAATATGCAGCCTTTTTTCTCTGTTTCACTTGAGAATCATGTTATGAGGACTAGAATCCAGACTAATTATATCAGCGTCTGAAGTATGAGAATTCCAGAGGTTTGGTGCAGTAGTTTTTCACAGTTTGAAATGCTAAGAACAGATTAAAATACACACATAAAATTTATTTTAAAATTCTCCTATCAGCATAAATAAAGCATTTTCTTCAAATTAAACTGAAATTGGATAAAAAAGTAAGACATTAGTTCGAAGTTTTAGAAACCAAATAATAAATAAAGACAAATGAGAAAGATTTTTCCCTCCCCTCCCCCTTCTTATAAAAACATTTTTAACTTCAAAAGAATGTATAGAAGAACAGCAACGATCGCAGCTTGGTTTTTATATTTTAATATCCGGTTTGAAGTTTTTAAAGATGAATCAAAGGCTTTTATATTGACTGGCTAGGAAAAAAATAAAACAGTTCTGCAGATGGTTAGCTTATTCCTGCTATCAAAGAGCACAGCATACATGCTATGCTGTTAGAGGGAAAAAAAAAGTTTCATGAGAAATGCATCGAAACCTGGAGCACTTTTGCCCTGCAAAATGAATCATTCATAATTAGTTTTGTTTTGGCCATCTCCCTGTTAACCACCGAGGAAGGTGCTCTTTACCTGTCTTTTTCCTCCCGATCAGAGGCTCACTCTTCTGATTGTTCTTGAGGGCAATGACTTGGATTGTGTACTCGATTCCTGGTTCCAGACCTGATGGAAGGACAGATCATCACATTATGTCTGTGGGCTCAGCTAGTCAAATGAAAGTTGATCTCACCAGGAGATACTACTGGGAAGCAAGCTTCCTCTCTCCAGCTGGCCACTGGCCTTTTGAAAGGCAAAACTGACTTCGTTTTGCTTCTGCAAACACTCAAATACTCTGTATACAATAGCCACTTAGCAAATTAATTATCTTCCTGTCAAGTCGGACACCTGAATAAGCACTTTACTTTTCCTGGGTATTCGGTTCACATGGGGTCTCATCTGCCCTTCTGAATTCAAGAAAATCTATCAGCGTTGCACACTGCCAGCGAAATACACACTTGGGAGAGATCAGTGCAGACTGTATACATGAATCTACTTAGGCCTAACAAACAGATGGCTCTCAGTGGCAGGATCAATGAAAAAGTTAGACTACAAAAAAGTGCTCTGCAGGAAAGAGTGACCACTCTTTGTGTGGTCCCTGTAGGAAGTATCCAATTCAACACCTTCCATATCTGATTCTATTTTCCTGTCTCCAAGGTTTCTAAAGAAGCAGTGTCTCCTTCTGGTACCTGTGTGTTCTATAGGATTTTTAAGTCTAGATAGCCTATATACACAGTTTACCGTACAATCTCTTGGACAAAAACAATACCAGAGGCCTATGATCTCTTATTCCCCATCCCAAGCACTCTCTCCAGTATGGATGACTGGGAAACACTTTGCCTCAAGACCTATCCTGTGAAACCGGATAATGAGGGCCATCGCAGGTGGCACTCTGGCAAATCCTGCAGACTTATCATTCTTTAGGTTGCTGAGTGAGAGAACAGTATCAAAATTTGCTAGTTTGCTTTGAAAAATGTCTTTTTCTAGGAAGAACTGATAGCTGTCCGGCAACTATACAGAAGATAAAAAGATTCTAGCTATGCCATTATGACAGTATTGAAATTATTGCTTTGTTGTGAATTCTGAGATGTATCAAGCTTGACAGCTCCTCCATAGAGAATGCTTTTTGAAGTTGTCAGAAATGGGGCTTCTTGTTCTCATGGTACAGCACCAAAGACACAGTTGGAGTCTGCTAAGCACTTTGTGTGTCCTAGAGAGTAAAGAGGAAAACGGCAGCATGGAAGCAGCAATACCAGTAATGGTAGCTTCTGTGACACCAGGGCGGGGCCGAGGGACCACTTCTCTGGGAGGGGACCCGGGCTTCTCATACTTGATGATGTAACCAGTAATCCTGGCACGAGGTGGCTGCCATGATAACAGCAGAGAGTTGGGTGTGGTGGCCAGGAAATGCAGGTTGGATGGTGCATCAATGGCTAAAAGAAAACAAAGTTACATCTCTTTAAGGAAATGAATAACCAAGAAAATTATTTCCACATTCTTTTCCCAGCCCTTAAAAACAGACTTGAGAGAATCTAAGAGTTCTGTAAACAGTAAAAATGATTCACTGTGATCTGGAATACAAAAGTATCAGCCTCATTTTTGTTGCTCAAGTTCACGTGACTGATCACACAAACATATAAGTCAGTGGCATTTCTTCAGTAGAAAGCGTAGTTACCAGTAGAGGCGTCGATGACCACAGGGGAGCTCCGGGCATTGTCATTCAAGGTGTACAAGTGGATCTTGTAGTCAGTGCCGGGTTGTAAACCTGGGATTGGTGAAGAGATGATTTTTATCTGATCTTCATTTACTAGGAAAATTTTCAAACTCATCTGCAATTTTCATGGTTCCTCCTATCATTGCCTGTTTATACAGACCAAGGAAGTGGTTCACATTTCAACAATAAATTAGAGCATGGTATGGGTGTTAACTGCTCATGAGAAGGACATCTCAAAAGAAAGGCACAGATGCACAAAAAGACACTGGCTAAAATAAATTTTAAAATCCCAAAATGCTGTTAGAAGTGACTATCTTGGTGATAGGGGTGAGCACCTGCTGACTGTGTTTTATCAGACGGTCACTGGTTGGGAACTGGAATCAGAATTTTCAATCTCAAAAAGACCTAAATTGACCCAGATATTGAACATTATCTGACAACTTTGATCTCTATGAAGTAGTGTCGTTTGCTTTTTCAAATTTAATTCTGCTTTATAATCTATGTGAATGTTAAGAAGTAGACACTATCACTGAGTTTCTTTTGGCTCTCAAGCATTATGTATATATATATTTTTTCCCATAAGAGAGGGTTCATTGATGAAAGATCTCTGATGAATGGGACTTATGCCATTCCTCTGGCAAACATCAGACAAAACCAGGCGTTCACAGGACAAAATGTTTTGATCATGGGATGAAAA
Organism: Delphinus delphis; assembly: GCF_949987515.2. Taxonomy (NCBI): domain Eukaryota; kingdom Metazoa; phylum Chordata; class Mammalia; order Artiodactyla; family Delphinidae; genus Delphinus; species Delphinus delphis. The sequence continues at coordinate 22,034,188 of NC_082689.1, read as the reverse complement.
TACGTTGTAAAAAATAGAGCTGGGTTATCATAAAACACTGAAGATAAATTTAATCAGTGTAAGTGGTAGAAAGACTAATAAGCTAATTTATGTTGTGAATGGCAGTTATCAAATGTGAGCTCCCGGACCTGTGATGGTGTAGCTTCTGACATCTGGCTTGATGGTTCTCTGAATCGGAGTCTGGCCGTTGGCTGGGATGGCATCGACTTGGAAGCCGGTGATCGTCTCAGTCTTGGTTCTCCAGCTAATGGTGATGGTGGTCTCGGTAGCATCTGTCACACGGGCCCTTCTTGGAGGGCTGACATCTGCACAGGATGACAGCCAGAGATTAGTGCCTGGCTGGCTCATATAGGTAAGGTTTCGATATTTTAAAACGTTTCCTTATTCTATACAAATACATCAATTTCTACACATGACTAATAATGTATAGATTTTCTCCTGTGGCGTCGAGAGAAAAAGCAGACAGTAATTAGGAAACATGAAAATATTCACCTCGTGTACTATTTTTTTTAAGAACTGAAAAGCCTTACAAGTACTGTCAGTGGTTCCCAAGGCTGGCTTTCTATATCTACAAATACCTCAGTGAGTGTTAAAATTATTGTTATTATAATTTAAAATATGTGTAATAATATAAGGAAGGTATATATATAATGATGTATTGCTAGTATTTTCTCATTCTTATATAGATTCATATTTTTTTCTCAACAGGTGCAACGCCATCCCTATTTCATAGATGAGAAGACTTTGACACTTTACGTGATTTCTGAGAAAGAATAACTGTGGGTTATTGTTATGGCAGGAAACTAGAACCCGGGCCCAGTACTGTCCAACCCTTACTGCACTGTCAGATACAACAGAAGCCAACGCGTCCTCCTCAAACTTAACTCTATGAAAACAAATTCTAACCAGTAGAACATAACTTGGTGTTAGTCTTAGTTTACTGCACCGACTCTAGCACATCATGAAGTGATTGCACGTACGCGCCAGTAGACCACTTTCTGGAGAGGCACAGGAGGCAACAGTAGTAACTGGGAAAGCAAATCTATTTCCAAACTGGGAATCATTCCATTGTTCACTTAGTGATCTAGAAAGCATTTGCCATTCTTTAATTTTTGTTTATCCAGAACGTTTTTTGACACTAAAAAGTTTGATTACTCACTCTCCAGAGTCGTGACGACTCCCTGAGCTGGTCTGCTTGTCAAAGTGTCCTTTAGAGCATAGACACTCACTTCGTATTTAGTGGCCACCTAGAAAGAAGGGCGCAGTGAGCTTTAGCAATGTGATCTTCCGAAGCCCAGGAATTTTCACTCCAGCGTTAGAAAAAATGCAATGGTTAGAAAAGAAAAAGTAAGCTAGCAAAACCCGCAGAACTGTAAGTTCCTATATTAATTTCCTTCCTACACTGACAAGATATTTAATTACATGAATTAAAAAATGCACCTGGGGTTGAGCCCAAGTAAGCCATAACTTACATATTTATGCTAAGCTGATACAAAATGAGGAAAATGGTATTAACCTGTTTTTCTCTTTGATGATCTGACAGGTGCAAATCATGAATTTTTCTGATCATAGAGAGGCAAAGAGAATAGTCTATCTCTGAACCCTCTTTCTGTAGTTTCTCCTGGAATTGGCCTTATGTTAAGAAGGAGAACAATTTCCTAGGTTCCTGGCTAGCTTTCTGTATGCACATCTAGAAGGATTAAAAATGACTTAAGGAAGGTAGTATCAGGCTGGGTTGGTAAAAACTGGAGAATATTCCTTGCAAAGGTAACAGGGCTGAGAAAAAGCATAACTAAAGTAGATTTATGCATTCAGCCTATGGATATATAAATTGCCCCCCCTTCACACACAATACAACATTTTAAAATAAACAGAATACACTTAAAGAGCTATGCAACATCCAATGCTGCTCATAAAATTCTGTCCCTGATAGCTTAGGTCAACACAAAGTAATTCTACTTGATACAAAATTATGATAAATTTAATTTGACGGCAGAGGCAAAGAACACAGATTTATTATATTATATTTCCACCACCTTCAACTGTGTAAGAAATGACCTACTTCTTTAGTCCAATGAGAAAAAGGACACTTCTTACCATGAGTCCTGATACAACCACAGATGAGCTATCGGGAGCAAGGTTGATTTCCTTCATTGGTCCGGTCTTCTCCTTAGGGGTCACTCGCACTCGATATCCAGTGAGCTGAACATTGGGTGCCGTCCACTGGGCGGCCAGGCTGGTTGGTGAAACCTGAGTGAACTTCAGGTTGGTTGGTGCAGGAATGGCTGTCAGGATGGTCATTGGTTAGAGGTTATTTTACAGTAAATGGGGAAAGGGGGAAAATAAAGTGACTTCCGAGAAGTAGATAGGTTGTACTTGTTTGGTTGGGTGGGTACCCTAGTCAAGCAAAGATTCAGTACAAGAAAGGACAAAAGGGGGTGCAAAATGAAGAAAACGTTTGCTGAAAAATATGTGTTTTTTATCCAGCAGTGCTCAGAATCACTGGAAGCACTTGGGTAAATGCCAAAACTCTGAGACTTAAGGTTTTAGCAGTTGGTTTTTTTGCTTTCCCTTAATAAATTAAAGTCAAATTGGCTTATTGGCCACTAGGATTGATCTTTCCATTTCTATGGAAAGATGAGCAGTAGCCCCTTTCTGACAGAAATTATCTTTGTATGGAAAACCATCTCACAGAGTATTTCATCCCTCCAAAGACAGAATTATGATTTTATTCTCTTTGTTTGGACCTCATGGAGGATATCACTGCTAAATTTGAAGTATTCTCTGTGGTGCAGCAGCAGAAGAAAATTGGCTCACAACAGAAGCAGAAAAGAGAAGCAAAGAGCAATAATATAGATTGTCACCTCCAGGGTTTATGCTGTCACGAGGAGACATCTTTAGCATTCCACTCTGCTTTAGAAATAAAGCATGAGAGTTTAAAGAAGGTGGAAAGCATTTGCCCTATCAACTGTTTCCTATGTGTCTGATTCTCAATCCTTTTAGCAAATTATACACCTAGCACATTATCTCTAACCAGAGAAGGAAGGTCTTACCCACGTGTTCTCAGAATCCTGCTGCTATGAAATGGCTCAGTTTGGGTTCCTTAGGATGCCAAATTTCTTTCCTTTATATACAATGAGCATAAGTAACCACAGAGAGTCAAGGCTTAGGAAATAATCCACAATTTTCATGTTCTCTTCAAATGTCTCGCTTTATAACCTTGTTTGTAAACCAAGCTACTCCAAAATTTCCTTTCATTAGACTTTATGTAAACGTCACCTACATTTTATTGCTTCTTACTATTCTTCTTTAAAGAGGGTCTTTCCTAATAGGTGGATTTTGGGGGTACCCACTTGCACGGGAATCGATAGCCTGATAAAGTAGAATGCATTCAGCAGGGCATAAAGCCGCTGCTCCCATGAGCACCCAGCAGTGCAATTAACGATATACCTGTGGACTGGGTTCCAATCAGGGGCTGGCTCTCCATATCATCGTGCAAGGCAACCACACTGACTGTGTACTCAGAACCCGGCCTGAGGCCTTGCAGCTCTGCAGTCTCTTCTTCACCATCAGGTGCAGGGAATAGCTCATGGATTCCATCCTCAGGGCTCGAGTAGGTCACCCTGTACCTGGAAACTTGCCCCTGTGGGCTTTCCCAAGCAATTTTGATGGAATCGACATCCACATCAGTGAATGCCAGTCCTTTAGGGCGATCAATGTCTGTTAGGCAAATTAATGGTAAGAGGTTATGTGAAAAGCAAGTTGCGAAATAAGCATTTTTATAACATGCAAAGCAGTTCTGCAGATACCATTTTTCTTTGATGAATTAAATTCCAATTAACCCACTATTAAATGGAAAATTACTTGATCCTTGCTTAAGGTTTTTTGGTTCAGAAAATATTTAATGTCGCATCACTTATTAAAACATAGGTGTACATGAGATGCGGAGATACCCTGCAAAATGTCCCCAGATGAGGATTTATTTATATTCATTTTAAGATATTCTACCAAGATTTGTTTTTGCAATGTGATGTTAGTCTCACAGACCTGGATTTTTTATACCTTGGAAATGGCAAAGTTGATTTTCAATGTTAGATTCAGATTGTTATATTCTTTCTTTAACTCTCCCCCTCCCTCCCCATTGAATATTGTAATGTATGTATATTTAATATAAATATAATATTTACATTAAACGTTGGTCCAGCCACAGTCTGGTGCAGCCACAAATGCTCGAAACATAATAGTTTCATGAGGCACACTTCAATCAACTTTACCATCCAGTTGTAGAAAAGAAGGTGCTAGCAAAATATTTTGTAGATTTGCTATAGGCTAATAAGATTTTGCTGAGGCGATTTGAGCAGGAGAAATTCAAAGCACAGCAACTAACTATGGTAGTTCCACAACTTCTCTCCCTATATGTTCATTCCTTGGCACTGAGAAGGAAAAATGTTTGCAAAGAGCTCAGCTCAAGATACAAACTAGGTATCCAGACACCTAAGCACAAAATTTGACTTTGAACATGGAAAACAGGCACTGGTTACATACTGGTTACTGCTGTCTGAACCAGAGGCTGACTCTCTCCATTTCGATTCTGAGCGTAGACACTAACCACGTACTCCACTGTGGGCTGCAAGCCTTCAATTGTCATTTCTGTTTGATCTGCAAAGGGAGTGAAAAGAAAAGGCAGCATCTATGTCATTCACTATGACAACCAAGTGACTTTCAGAGTTCGGTAGTAAATGCGCGGTGGCCTGGAATTTTCATTTGCAGAATTAGCATGAAAATATGGAGGAGTCACACATGGATTTCCTCTTGGACAGACACGTTCATTGCTAATACAAATTACCATATTGGAGTGAAGCCACACTAAAGGATAAGCTCTAAAATTGAATGTGATGCCACCAACAATGAATGATGCTGCTCTTGAGAAAACGAAAATTAACTGGACTTTAAAATATTGCCTTAGAATCCTAATTTCACAATTACTTTATATGAAAACAAAACCAAGAGCTAAAAGAATCTTTAAAAGTCAGTTAGGCCCATCTCTGTCTTCTTAGTGTGCATGATAAACAAAACCACAAAGATGAACCTACTAATTCAAGATGTCCACACCATCAAACACTGCTACACATGTAAAAACAGAAATGCACTCATCCTAAAAATTCTACCGTGGAGGGAGCTGTTAACAGCCTTGAGCCCCGAATTCACAAATGGGGAAACTCTGACACGTGATACGAAACTGTATAGTACTCAGAGCCAGGTAGTCATTTATTTAAAAAAGCATATTGTGCGGTCCTACTCTGTTTATCCTGATGTATGTGAGGTGCTGGCTATTCTTACCTGGACCTGCAGTCATTGTTTTCGATGGTCCTGGGCCATTTTTAGGAGTAGTGGTCACTCTGTAACCGGTAACGGGGGAACTTGAAGGCAGCCACCTGACACTAATGCTGTTGTCCTGGACATCAGTCACTTGCATCTGGGATGGTTTGTCAATTTCTACAAATAAAAACCAGGAGAAACCAATGAAGCCCCCGTCCATGGGGACAAGACTAGACAAGTCCTCATCTCCAGTTCTGATACAGATAGAATAATCTCTTACTACTATTTTAATGACCCCCAGGTGTTTCTTTTGCAGAAACACAGAGAATTTCGGGAGGTGGTACCTGCATCTTGATACTACTGCCTATTTTCAAGATGGCTGCTTCATTCACAAAGAAACTACATTTCCTGTAGATGTTTGCCTCCTTACCTTATTAGCTCATCTCTTCATTCATTAACAAATATTTACTCAACATCCTCTGTCCCTGTCTCTATTATAGGCTCATGGAATACATCCATCAACAAAACAGACAAAAATCCTTGCCCTTGGGGTGCTTCCTTGTATATCTGGTTCAAAACTCTGTAGCTGTTGCTTCATCTTATTAAAAAAGAAAATCAATTCCACAATGAAGAAAATACTTTGGGAGAACATAGTAAAAGCTATCTGAGTAAATGAGCCTGTGTCATCCCAGAAGACGAGTCAGTACCTGTTCGGTAATCAATGGAAATGGGCTTGCTGCTTGCCGGGCTGTCCCCACGGCCAGTGACAGCATAAACGGTGATGGTGTAGTCTGCTCCAGGTTTAAGACCACTGATGGTAGCTGTAGACTTGCTCCCAGGCACAGTGAACTCCTGGACAGGGCTACTTCCTCCTGTTTGAAAAGGGATGAATTTACAGTGTGAGGGGCTGAGAGACACTTAGGGATTGCTGAGTAACTGAATTAACGTATTGAGAGCAGCTTGTAAGTTACATATTTGCTTATTCCCTTTAAAAAAGTGCCATTAAATAGGGCCTGAACAGAAAGGTCAATTTATTTATGCAGGTAGTAAGCCTTGATGAGTGTGTAAAAATTGAGAGAAAATTGCAGTTCATGCTATTTTAACATTCCAGCTTTAACATGTGGTAGATTAAAATTAGAAAGGGAGAGAAGGTAGTCCTCAACCCAAGGTTGCATATATTGTGGTCTTTTTTCAAAATCTTAATGGAATACATTCATGTTAAATAAAATTTTGAAAATATAGGAAAGGAAAAGGAAGATAAATACAAATCACTTATTATTTCACCACTGATAATACACTTGTGAATTTAAAATCCTTCTTCCTCAGCTCTGTTGTTCCCCTCTAGTATTATACAAACAACTTTTTATCTTGATTTTGCCACCAGTTATGTCATACATATTTCCCACATACTCTTAGAAAGAAGTCAAGGCTCCAGCGAATGGGCTTGTCAAAGCTTCTTTAATTATGTATCCATTGCTGGGCTTTCGTGTTACCCATGACAGAATACTCAATCAGACTGTGAAGTAGCACTTCACTAATGCACCTGTTTCTCCATAGGTGATCCTGTAATATCTCACTGTAACGGCCGGAGCATCCCAGCTGATCAACAGGCTAGTGGGGGTTGCAGCGATGACTTCCAGGTCCCTTGGAACATCAGAAACTAGAAAAACATGGGAAAGTTTTCACATCCGTAACTTTCAAAGGATGCCCAGATCCACCTTTTGCTCATTTTCCGGGTCACTGCCTTTAGGATTCCTTCATATAATAATGTAAGTACTACTCAAAATCAGCAAAATTAAAAATTATGAACAATGCAAGTAAGGGGTGAAGGAAACAATTCAAATCGTGGTGAGATGATTAGTTCAAGTGTATTGGAGAGTTTTCCCCTCAACTTCTTATTTTAAAGAATTTTAAAACCACGTAAAAGTGATAAAAATTATATAATGGACACCCATACTCCCTTCCCTTAGGGAAGTTGCCACATTTCCTTGTCTCTCTCTATTTTTCTGTTAATCCATTTGAGACTAAAGTACAGATATGATGATACTTCTCCCCTAAGTACTTAAGCATCTATCTTATAAGAACAAGTACATGATTATATTAAAATAATTTTTAAGAGAACTTTGAAACAGAGTGTTTTCTACATTTTGAATAAAACTTCAGTTCTTAGAAATGCGTAAGTATCTAACTCCGGTGGGAAATTTCTTGAGATAAAGAAATTATCTTCTTTAATATATTCTCATAACCATGATCTATTTTTTTAAGAGACGATGACTCAGGGACTTCCCTTGTGGTCCAGTGGGTAAGACTGCACTCCCCATGCGGGGGACCCGGCTTCGACCCCTGGTAGGGGAACTAGATCCTGCATGCATGCCGCAACTGAGTCTGCATGCCGCAACTAAAAGATCCCACATGCCGCAATGAAGATCCCATGTGCCACAGCTAAGACCCAGCACAGTCAAAATAAATAAATAAATATTTTTTTAAAAAAAGAGAGAGAGATGATGACTCAGACAACACAAAGCTATGTCAGAGAAGCTATCACCTGCATAGGAAAGTCCTCTGAGTTTCTTTGCAGACCAGAAAACAAGTTACCTGTTGTTTGCTGGCCAACCAAGGAAGGACTTTCCTCTTTGCCATTAAGAGCGACAATGCTGACCACATAATCTGTGCCCGGATTGAGATTGGTGAGTGTGATGGAATTCCGAGAGGGGGGCACTCGATCCTCCCGAGGTCTTCCATTCATGTGCTCAGGATGATGGCGGATCTTGTAGCCGGTGATGGTAGCTCGAGGAGCAATCCAATGGACAGTGAAAGAGTTGGCAGTGATATCAGAAAAGTCAATGCCAGTTGGGGAATCGAGACCTGTTTTTGCCACCCAGGGGAGGAAGAGATAAAAAGGAAAAAAAAGACACCACCAACTTAGGAAGTGAGGAAGAATGTAAGGAAAAGTAACATCCATCCAGTGTTTCCATCCTTTTCCACTAACACAGTGAATTGCCATGAACCTCAGGTTATGATACACTGATTCTAAGCCACAGATAAATTTCAAAATCATAAACTGACGCTGTTCAAAATGTCCAAAATCATTCTTTTCTTTTTTCTTTTGCTAAGTAATCCAAGTGATTTCCGCATCACATTTGAAGACAGGTGTGTGAGATATTCTGGGAAATGATATTTTCAAAGGCTTCAGTGTCCAAGTATTCTATTTCTACCTTATAAGTGTACCTCTCAAAGTAAGGCAAGATCTGCCCACTCTCAGGTTAAGTGTTTGGCTCTTAAAGAAGCTTTCTACACTCAAGAGGGAACTGCTATGTCAACAGGGTGGTAAGAATGCCAAACAAAAAACTTTCTAAAATGAAAATAAGACGTCATCCTGGACAAATTACAATGCAAGTAATTCCTCATGAATTGAGAATTTTTAGTGCATTGCAGAAAAATTAACAAAAATTTAGAGTTGATCTCAATTCAAATCACTTAACCGCTCTGGGACTTCCAGCAATTTTCATTTTTGTTATAACATTTACTTACTCTATTCAATAATATACTCAAACCAAATTGAGATACCACAGCTTCTTTTTGGAAGCAAGTGGACTATAAGAAATAAATAAATGGCTATATTAAATTACACTTTTTTGAAAGGAAAAAATTAATAGAAGCACTCATATTTAAGAAGGGACATAATATTATGGGATTCTATTCACCTTCTTTTTACAGTAAATGAATATTTCATCAAGTAGAAAAAAGAGATAAACTCGTTGACTTAGTAAAGAGGGAAAATACTTAGATGACAATGACAGTGTTGGGTCAGCCATTAGACAGATCTGCCTAATGAGAAGGGATTTCACCACCTCTCAATAATAGAGATTATGAGATATTATTCTTGGGAGATTTTTTTAAAAAGATAGACAACAAAGTTTCTGGACTAATTTCAGTCCTCCCTGGAAGCAGAGAGTATAATCTTAGTGATTGGAAGTCAGTGTAATAGTTGAATAAGGTGTCTTAATTTCTTTTAATCTATCAATACTTTTTTAATTGAAGCATAGTTGATTTACAGTGTTATCTTTTTTTTTTTTTTTTTTTTTTTTACAGTGTTATCTTAATTTCTGCTGTACAGCAAAGTGACTCAGTTATACATATACATACATTCTCTTTTTTTATATTCTTTTCCATTATGGTTTTTCATAGGTTATTGAATATTCCCTGTGCTATACAGTAGGACCTTGTTGTTCATCCATCCTATATGTAATAGTTTGCATCTGCTAATCCCAAACTCCCAGTCCTTTCCTCCCCACCCTCCTCCCCCATGGCAACCACAAATCTGTTCTCTATGTCTGTTAAGTCTGTTTTTGTTTCGTAGATATGTTCATGTGTCATATTTTAGATTCCACATATGTAATATCATATGGTATTTGTCTTTCTTTTTCTGAGTTACTTCACTTAGTATGATAATCTCTAGGTCCATCCATGTTGCTGCAAATGGCATTATTTTGTTCTTTTTTATGGCTGAGTAGTGTCCAGTGTGTGTGTATATATATATATATATATATATATATATACACACACACACACACACACACACACACACACACACACACACACGCCACATCTTCTTTATCCATTCATCTGCTGATGCACTTTTAGGTTGTTTCCATGTCTTGGATATTGTGAACAGTGCTGCTATGAGCATAGGAGTGCTCGTATCTTTTTGAATTATAGTTTTGACTGGATATATGCCCAGGAGTGGGATTTCTGGATCATATGGTAATTCTATTGTTAGTTTTCTGAGCAACCTCCATACTGTTTTCCACAGTGGCTGCACCAACTACATTCCCATAAGATGTCGTAATTTTTAAGACCAGTGGTCAAAGGTGATGACGAGGTGAAAAGCACTCCCACAAAAATGGAGATGTATTTTCAGAAGTAGCACGGAATTTTGCTCTTTAAAATCGGTAGGTGAAAGCTACTCAATAAGCATGTTGCCCACGTGACTCACCAGTTTTCTGTCTTCCTCTAAGAGGTACGCTCTCATGCTGCTCGTAAACACTGGAGACGCTGACTAAATACTCTGTTCCAGGCAGGAGATCTGAAGAGGCAAGTTGGAATTATTTTTAAAATGTGCTTGAAAGAATGAAAAACGAAAGCACCCTTAGGACTATTTCAACGGATAAAATATCCAAGAGTCCTGTCTTAGAGCCTATTTACACCTAAGTGAGTGTTGCTGCCTGCAGAGGGGCTGTCAGTAGGTGATGAGGAAGGGTCACCTTGCCCTGTAGCATCTCTAAGCCCTGCCCCCAGCTCCACCTGTGTGGGTATGACTCAGCTGCATCCGAAATAAGATGGAGTTGCTGCATGCAGCACAGTAATATTTCTATCATTCACTTAACGGCACGTCTGTTGAGGGCATGTGATAATGACTGTGGCACTGTGAATATCATTTACCTCTCACAATCACCCTAGCAGGTAGTTTGCTACCTTTTTTTTTTTTCTTTTTTAGTTTGCTACTTTTTAAAGCTGCTTTATTGCCAAACAATAAACTGAAAATATTTACAGTGTCTAATTTGACAGATTTTGACAAATGTATACGCTTGTGAAACCATCACCACATTCAAGATAATGAACATATCTATTACCTCCACAAGTTCGGTTTACAATTATCCCCAGTTCCTAATGACAAAACTAAGGCACAGAGAAGTTATTTTTTCGATATATTTGCCCAAGATCACACAGGAGTTGAGCCCTAAGCCAAGACCAGTGGTCTTAACAATTACCCCTTACTGAAAAAGGGTCATACTGATCGGGAGTGATGGGTTCTGTCCTATTAAGGTAAGAACAGAATACTTAAGAGTTGAATATATATATTCCTGAGTCTCCTCTTCTCTCATTCTGAGGTACCAGAAAAGGTACAGAGTAAGGTTTCTAACCATGGAACTCCTACTCAAAAGACCCCCATTCCCCTCTACACCACCTCCCCTTCTGCAGGGGCCCCTGAAGCACCAGACTAGGAGATGGGATGCTTGGACTCCCCTTTCCTCCTTCCTGCTTGGCCAGGGACAATTTACTTAGCCACTGGAGACCTCAGTTGCTTCATCTGTAAAACAAGATAATAATGGCTTCTCTGGAGGAGGGGGGGGGAAATGGCTACCTTGAGATCTAGAATAGAATCTAGAATAAGATCTTAGAGCATATGAATAACATGTGACAGGTCTATGGCTAAGGTGGGGCAGACAGAGGTCCCGAAGCAGAGCCTTGTGTATTGGGTAATGCTGTAACTACTGATTCCAGAATGCTCCAGAACAGAATCATAGCCCCACTGAGAGGCAGACATGAGGATTTCTCGCCCTCAGCCACAGAATTGGAAACCAAGACTATGGTCGTGCTGAGCTGCCTTTCTTTGTATTTCACTCTCTAAAATACGTTTGAAAGATAGAGGATGTTTTCAGACCATCATCTGCTAATGTACCTAAATGTGAACTGTTTTTCCCTTATGTAGAAGCTTTTGCTTTTTGTTCTTATGTGTGTATTTTACTATTACAGTGAAAATAATGAGAAGCAACATGTGAAACAGCACCATGTTGCAGCCTCCTTTTATTTTCTTTAATAAAAAATACCAATTTCAAAGGGTAGAAACTAGAAACAATTTCCATAAATTGTTGTTGTTTATTTTAGTTTCAGTTATTTTCTAAGTCCTCAGGCTTCAGAGAAATCCTACTAACAGATTCTTTTTGAAGTACAAATTACACTTCTGGCTCTTTCTTCAAATTAGAATCCAGATGTACCCTGAGTGACCAGTCACTGTTTCTAAGTCTTCAAATGCCAAATAGATTACCTGCTGACACTTAAATGAGAATAAGACAGATACCGTGACACTAGTTTCAATCCTCATTTTTTGTCTCGTTAAACACTAAGATTTAGTCATATAATTTCTCTGGGCCCACATTTATTTTTATGTGCTTATTTGGAAGCAGAACTTGTTTGAAGTCTTTGAACTTCACTGTTGGGGTTTTTCCACTCTGATTTTTAAAAAGTTGTAGATATCAAAGATATATTAAAATAACAACAAACATGACATCTTTCAAAATTTATAGAGCTGCACGTTAGATTTGGAGTCTAGCCTGTAGTTCTGTTGTAGCTGTCTTAATCTTTCTCGCTCCTACCTGAGGACACAGAATCTCCTCCTTATGTGCTAGCTTAGTATTTATTGAACAAATATACTTGACCGCTTACTTGTTAAGAACACTGCATTGTCTGAAGGAGAAACTGACAATTCTGCAACATCCTCCTCATTTTTCACAGGCGAGTAGCGCACCAGTAAGTTGGTCAATTCAATGGATGGAGGTGGGGCCCAGGTGACACGCATCGTGTCGGGACCAACATTGGTAAATCGCAGGTCAGTGGGAGGAGGGACAGCTGGTTTCAAATAAGAAGGAAGACTAAGTTAATGTCACTTAAAAATTAAAGCTGACAAGAATAGCTGGAAAGGTAAAACCAGTATTTCATGCATAAAGGAAACGAGTCATCATCATGCAAATAGTCTAATCTAAATCATAGTGAACTACCGTTAAAAATAAAACACTACACCCAGTACTGTTAGGCCCCTTTAACCTTTCTGCCATCAATATATTTTAAAGGGTCAATTCAATTCACTTTCAAATACATAAAATCCATGTACATGATTAATACAACTGATGATTATTTAATCCCAGGCTGAAGAGGCTTAGCTTGCTACACAGCAAAGAGAAACATAGCAATACGTTCCAAAGATACACATGCACACAGACAAAAACACAAGAGGGTCTTAAATTTCCCTCTGACAGGAATGACTACAGCTACTGCCATAGCTACAATTCCATTCAGTGAATTCTACTTACAAGTGAAAGGGGTTCATGCAAATTGGTTCTCAGCATGTTTCTTACCATGCAGGGCAGAGAACCTTTATAATGTTGCATGCTGGTCCCCAGACTGTGGTTAAAGAGGAGTTTCTTTACCTCACCATGGCAATGAAATCTAGAATGTTCCAAAGTCTCTTTTTCTCCTACCGCAAAAAAAACCTCCTTCCACTCTACCCTAAATTTCAATCGTTTTTTAGACAGTCATAAAGAAGGAACATGGTAGAGTTTATCAAATAATAGAAAGAAGGGTCTAATGTTACATTTTGGAAGTACATTTCTTCTTATTAAATGGTGCTCATGATACAATTTGGTATTAATGTTAGATTTTTAAAAAATAATTCTAGGTCGGCAAATTCAATTAACTTTTTCCATTTTGTATTTGATAGAGCAGATATCTATCTCTGGCTTTACACATCTTCACGGTTTAAATGAAAATGTACTTAAGACTATTGTATATATCTTCATCCAATAAGTTTGGCATATGCATTCCACTCCTTACCAATCGATCCACCCTCTCTTACTCTTTGGCAAATTGCTGGCTTTTCCCTTGAAACATCCACATTTAACCAGAGTGTCTGGTGGCAGCATGCAACACCATCCATGTCTCAAAAACAGAAGTTTTCAAAATTCACCGGTTTGTTGTGTCAGTGTAGTAGGGGCACTCTCTCCGCCATTAATGAGAGTGATAACGCTGATGTCATAGTCAATGCCAGGCTCCAGCCCTGTAACTGTGTAGTATCCTACTGAGGAGTCCACAAAATCTTCAAAAATAGGGATACCTTCTCCTGCTGCAACTACTGTGATGCGGTACCCAATAATGGTGGAAGAGTTTAGCGGGGTCCACCTCAGGCCGATGCTTGAATCGGTTATATCAACAAAGCTTAGGTCAGTGAGCTGGGGCACCTCTATTGAGTTACAAAGCAAAGGAGGGCAAAGGAAAACAGAGGCAAAAAAGAGGAAAAAATAAAGCAGTGTACATCAGGTTACTAGTGGTAAAACTGATAGTGTTAAAGCAATGATGGTAATATGCAGTCTGCTCCATATTATCTGAAAAGACTTTTTAAGCACCATGAATCGTTTCCCTGGGAGAATAAAACAGGTTACAATATTACTTCAGGGATTTTTGTTTGTTTTTTGAAAATCCCCCAAACAGTAAAATTTAAATCTCTCAGGTTCTAAAAATTATAGTCCTGTTTAGGATGTCGAAACCATTCTTAGAACCTAGACGTAATACCTGTAGTAAGTATCAGCAAAGTTTAAAAAAAATCCAAAACTATTTTAGTAGGAAAATAAAACTTTCATGAAGAGGGTTAAAAAAAATTGATTGATGAGTTTTTCTTTTTTTTCCCAGTAGAAAAACTCATGACAACATCACGGTCATAATGCTAATGCATTATGAATGTATGGTATAAAACGTGCCACTCCAAAGCACATTCAGGGGAAAGACAGGCCTGAGTCCAAGGCTACTGTTAATATTTTATTCATTTCATAATCAAAATTATTTAAGAAGCATTAGTAAAAGCATTCCACCAAATAATGCAAAGAACACAATCTGTCCAATGCTTTCATCTGTCACGATTCAATTTTGGACAAACAACAAACCTATCCCTAAATAGGTCTTTTCAATGTTGTCATTCAATCCACAAGAAAGAACACCCTAAAGGTGTGGCCTTTTTTTTTTTCAATTTTAAAAAAATAATTTGAAACGGCACAATGAAGAAATGAATGTGTCAACCAAGAGCTATTTCAGTGCTCACATACGGAGGCTGTAAGATCAGGCACAAATGTACGGACGGGATGCATTTACCATATTACTTTTCGCCTGTCAGTACTGAGTACAGACACATGACATCATTTTAGTAATAGTTCCACGTGAGCGGACAGTACAGAGTTAATGCCATGGTTGCCACTCCATTGCATACCCATCGAGGCAAAGAGCATCCCAGTGAAGCAGAGAGTCAAGCAGTGTTAACAGCAAGCATTTGTCCAAATAGTTGCCTTGACTTCATGGTTCTAGAGAGTGTGGTTCGGAGGTCAGAATTAAATCCCAAACATATTTGACACATTCAACCAACTGAGGATTAAGATGCCAATCCCCACTCTTACTGAAACTGCCACTCTGAGGATAATAGCTTATTTTTCCATTACCTGGCATGATGGTATCAGAGATAGGGACACTTTCCTTGTCATCTTTGACAGTGTAAACACTGACATTGTACTCCAGGCCAGGACTCAGGTTTTCAAAAGTGCAGGAACTCTGATCGGCATGGACCACTTCTTCCAAAGAATAGCCCTGCTGGCCATTTGTAGGGGTGGTGGTAATTCTATAGCCAGTAATGTCTGGAGAAAACAGAAAGGAGGAAGTTACTGCCCAGAACATTTGTGACCCAGAGCCTATTAAACTCAACTCCAACGATGTACCCTCGAAAGGGAATGGGGAGAGGACTCAGCATTTATGTATTGAAGCTCTACCTATTGTCATTCGGGGCTTACAACAACCCTTTGAGGGAGGTATTAATATCCTCAGTTTAAGAAAATCTTGGAAAGGGGAAATGATTACCAAAAGCTTTTCTGTCTCTAAATCCCATGGTCCTTCTACCACTCTACCCTGTTTTTCTTAATGATCATTTGCAGGACAGCTGAAGACTTCTATTTTACCTGCTGGGATGGAATGGCTCTCACCCTATGGGATTTACAGGAAGGGAATAGGAAAGGAGAAAAAGTAAAAAGCAAAAGCGCTCTACTTATCCTAGAAAAAGTGTATTAACTGCTGAAGACTTCAGGAATCATAGAATTGGGGCAGTGAGAGGGTTGAGGGGAGGAGAGAGACATTCAAATTAAAATAGCGATGAACGAAATCCATGGGGAAAAGACTAAAAGTAAAGCGAGGAAGTATATTTAAGTTAAACTTACTAAAGGGAGAGAAAATGATGGTACATTTTATAATTAGGAATAGGGTGGCCACTAAAGTGGTCTATACAAGGAAATCCAAGTGGATGGGAAACCAATGTTTGGGTCATTACACTGGCTAGTGGACTATTCAGATGGACAGGCTAAGCCATCCATTAAGACTAATATTAATGATCTTAGCTTCTGACAGGTATGAAACTTGCCAACCTAAAAGTTTTCAAATTTAGAGTGATTCAGCTGGAAAATAGTGTAGTTTTGGCTTAAATGATGTTTCCACAGATAATGAAAACTTCACTAAAGTCACTTTACTTCAGAGGGATTAAAAAGGATATTTTAAGCTAGCTTTATTGCGTGTGACTGCACATATTGATCTGACTTATAAATAAATTGCCTTAGCTGTGTGCCCAAGCAAAGGGAAGAACTGTTTAAAAGATTAGAGTACAAATAGAAAGAGTGAAATAATAAACTAAATATAGCCATTAATGAAAAAGCATAGGAGTTATAGGTACCATCAACATTAGTTGCAATTCTGTTTTTGTTTAATTTTGAAATTTGTTTATTTAGAATTTCTCAGTAATTGATGTATCCTGATATCTCAATAGTGATTCCCCCAATATACCCCATATTAAATATTTTAGTTTACACTTCTCATTGAAAGAGACTTTCACATGGACTTGGCAAAGGTCAGGAATGCCATAAATTTCGCTTTCCATTGCCCTGGTACTTCATGGTACTTGAATATTGCCATAGGTATCTTTACACGTTTTAGGATACTGTAAATAATTTTTTTTTTAATATGTGTGAACGAGTTTAGACAGAAGCTGGTTTTTTTTGTTTGTTTGTTTTTTTGCGGTACGCGGGTCTCTCACTGTTGTGGCCTCTCCCGTCGTGGAGCACAGGCTCTGGACGCACAGGCTCAGCAGCCATGGCTCACGGGCCCCAGCCGCTCCGCGGCACGTGGGACCTTCAGGACCGGGGCACGATCCCTTGTCCCCTGCATTGACAGGCGACTCTCAACCACTGCGCCACCAGGAAGCCCTAGACAGAAGCTTTATGTAAAGCTTTAAAACAGTCATGGAATGCCAGTTAGCCAAATTTCTCATTATTGAGTATAGAAAAACAAACTAACAATTAAAAATCCAAATACTTGAAGTCTGGTGTAAGAGTGAGTCTGAGCACTTAAGTTACAATCCCAGTTCTGTAACATTTAAAATTTGAGACTATGGGTAAGTCGATTTTTTTCTGAGTCTCCGTTTTTTCACTCTGTAAAATGGAGGTCATTTCTACCCTGAGATTTTTGTGGTGCAACTCATGATAAAATATTTGTGAAATATCTTAGTTTATTGAGTATATTACTTAGAATCTATGATAACCACAACTGGAAAATTAG